>NW_006290034.1:6470341-6493117 GCF_000327345.1 Myotis davidii
AAGTAGCTAAAAGGAGGGGCCGGGTTTCTCCTGAGTCTGAAGCTAAAACTGCCTTTAGTTCAGAGTAATCTGCGCACCTTGTGGTGGCTCCGTCTGAACCCCGCACCAGAAAGTAAAACCACGTGTGCGAGGAACGAGGGCTCAGAGGCAGAGACTGTCACTAGGGTATGGCTGCCAGGAGAACGTTATGGGAAAAGAAATGATCAAATGTCCCGGGGGTAGGCTGTCTCAGATTAGGAGGACGATAGGGTTAGGCCACAGGCTGTCTGGTTCTTGTTTTAGGTTAAAACCCAGGGAGTTTAGGGACTTGCTTAAACACAGGGAAAGACAAAACAAGTTGGTGTGTGTCTTTAAGCCTGAAGCCACGTTCTGCTTCACTGGTTGGACTCAGCCCGTAGGCTCATCTCGGGCAGCCCTCACCCCTATCCCGCATACGTGTACCATCAGATCCACGACTCGGAGAAGGCAAAGCTTGGCATCAAGAAGGAGGGGGAGACTGGAAACTACCAAGGCTTGGTAGCTAGAAAGAAAACGACAGGTCCTTTAAAGAAAGACCAGCCCTGGACAGTTTGGCTCAGTGGATAGAGCATCGGCCCGTGGACTGAAGGGTCCTGGGGTTGATTCCGGTCAAGGGCACATGCCCGGGTTGAGAACTCGATCCCCAGTGGGTGACGTGCAGGAGGCAGCCAATCAGTGATTCTCTCTCATCATTGATGTTTCTATCTCTCTCTCCCTTCCTCTCTGAAATCAATAAAAATATATTAAAAAAAAAAAAAAAGATCAGATCCCCATTAAGTTCCTTAAGAGCCATGTCTACTCACTTGGACCTACATTCAGCTGAGCCAACCAGTGAATTACTTACTGATAAACCTCTTTGGAAATGATTCATGAAAATCATCTCAGGGAAATCCATATTCTTGGCCTCAGAAGTCTTCATTTCAAATGCTTTTTAAGACACTATAGATAATATATGCTCGTTATAAAAATAAAAGTAGAAACAAAAAAATAGCCATCGTCCCAACACTCAAAATGTTCACAGTGTAGTGTGTTTCTTCCTAGTCCTTTTCTAGGCATAGGTTTATTTTTTTTAACCCAGTTGCTGTCATTCTGTATATAGAATTGTGTGTGCTGCATTTTGCTAAATGTATCTTACTGTCTTTCCCTGTTATCACATGGGAAATGATGTCCCCAGAATTATTATGGCTGACTCATAAGGCATAGAGTTGACTGAGTTCTCCCCAATGTTTTGGGCATTGTGTTTATTTTGCATTTTTAAAACTATAATTCTTTAATGTACGGAATTTGGAGATTTTCACATCAGCCCCACCACTTAGCCATAGGGTAAATCCTACCAATATCTGGATGGGTAACCTGAGAGCTGGCGGAGGGACCTGCAGGACAGACAATCAGAGGGAGCTGCCAGTGTCACTCCTGGGGGGTTTCAGTACAGGGTCCTGAAGGACATAGCCATGGCTGAAGGCAGTGTCACCAGCGTCCAGCTGTGCATTTCCCTGCTAAATGTGGCCCCCAAGTTCCATATTCGGCCCAGCATTTTCAAGGATCCTGCAGAGAACAGGTAATATTTTCGATGAGTAAAAATAACAGTAAAATGGATCTCGTTTTAAAACATTTATAAAACGCCTTCCTGTCTCTCCTCTGATTTCCTATTGGAGATTCTGATTTCCTCTGGGCTTCCCTGGGTGGGTCACTTGCTGGAGGGGCATCTTCTGAGCTGCAGAGTTAGGGCAGCAGAAGCAGAGAGAGTTGGCATCAGTCAGGATGGGTAGAGGGGGTGGATATAATTGATCATTTAGCATAGTTGTGTGACTCATTAAATATTTCAGGCCAGCCCTAGCTGGTTTGGCTCAGGGGATAGAGCGTCGGCCTGCAGACTGAAGGGTTCCAGGTTTGATTCTGGTCAGGGGCACATGCCCAGGTTATGGGCTCAGTCCCCAGTGTGAGGAGTGCAAGAGGCAGCTGACCAATGATTCCCTGAACAGTATTGATGTTTCTATCTCTCTTTCCATCTCCCTTCCCCTCTGAAATCAATAAAAATATATTTTAGGAAAAAAATTAAAAAAAAATATTTGAGGCCAGTGATGTTTCCATACTAAGGCGAGTCCCGTGTCACCCAGACTCCAGTTCCTGGGCTTTGACGGGAGACAGTGAGCTCCCCACTAAGCCCTGCCTGGTGATTGTTTCATTATTTCATTTAAGCGGCCCGGAGTTAAGTGCTCTTTTCCCCATTTGGCACATGAGGCCATGAAACCACAGAAAGTAAAAGAACTCTCCCCACGGCACATGGCTATTAAATGTTTGAGCCTAGATTGGAACCCAGGGCCGCCTTTAAAGTCTGTGGTCTTTCCATCATGCTGCCTCTCTTATTAAACCTAACAGATAAACATGCTTGTAATAAAAAATTACGTAATAGTATTAAGTAATTTTTTTATCAATTAAGGGTGGAACTTTCTCTGAGATCCAAAAGTCACCATTGCAGGCAGGCAGACTCCTTCATAACCTGAAGACAACTCATGAAGACCAGGGGTCAGCCGGGTCGGCTGCGGGTAAGGAGCTCTTCCAGGGATTATACTCGTCTTTTTCATTCCCATATTCCCACTCCTCGTGCAGTGCTTAGCCCATAGTAGGTGCTCAATAAAATTTGTTGGATGAATGAGTGAAAATAATATTTTACCAAGTCTGGCTCAGAGGCGCGAGCTGAGTTAGGGATGGTTTGTGATCCACTCCCCAGGTATAGATAGATGTGTTTCTCAGGATGTGTTGTCAGAACTGAGGAGGCCCAAACCAGCATTGGTCAGGAGCGTGTGTGGTTATCCACAATCAGCTCCAGGGCGCAAGCACGAAACCATCTGACATGGGAAGTGAAGAGTTTCCCTTTTCCTCCTGCCCTCGAAGCGTGGAGTGAAGATAAACTCTCTCTTGCTCTCTTCTCCCTGATCCTTAAATCCCACTGGATTTGTGTGAGGCCCCGGAAGGGACTCCCTCCTCCAGAGTGCCCACAGCCTCCTGCTTGCTCCCCCAGGGAGGATTTGGACTGCAAGTGTACATTAAGCCCAGTCATTAAGCCACGAATACTGTGCCCAAGAAATAAGAAAGCGAAAGCATTACAAGTAGATTTTGTCATAATCCTAAATTTCCCCAATGTGTCAACTCCGGGAAAGTCCGGGTCTCCAGCAGGAACCCATCTGCTGTATTTCTGGTGTGACACCCCTCTGTTTATATTTGCTCATTTCTCTCACAGAGTGCCAGGAGAGAAAAAGTGATATTTAAAATTTTTCATCTGCTACTATTTATGCAAACACATTGCTCTCCAAGTGTGGGTTGAGCGATGTGAGTAAAGCAGCCACAGCCTCCGACGGACCAGAGTGTAACTTACTGAAAAAGAGGGGAGAAATGCATGCCCTTCTGAGGATGGGAAGACAGGAATGTCCTTGGACCAGCCACACCGGACGGGGGAGAAGTTCTGGGTCTTGAGCCCCACCTTGGGGGCCGCATTCGCATCTCCGGGCTTCTCCTGTGTGTGAGCCACTCGGGCTGCTTAGAGCTTTAGATCCCTGGCTGAGGATATCACGGTGAACAATTATGGAAGCATGCTACTGACATAAGGAGAAAGAGGAGGAAGAAACTCCACAAACTCTTTGCTAAGTGCTTCACGTACATCACCTCATTTCGTCGTGACAGCGATCCTGTGATATTGTCTTTGTTTTTCAGACCTTGCTTCGCAGAGGCCATACAACCTTGCTCGGGATCATGGGACTTAGGCTGTCTATTTTGAGATCCACGCCCTTTCACCTATATCACAGGTAAGAGGCTTCCGCGGCTTAAGCTCTAATGGTATATGCATTTGGAACCTAAATACCGAACATTTGTCATGAGCTTACTGTGAGGTAGTGCTGGAGACAAAGAATGTCAAAGTCCTTTTTATGTTAACAGATGGAAAGCTTGTAATCACCCCATGAGGGAGATACTGCTATTGTCCCATTTTACAGATGGGGAAACCGCGTTCACATATGAATCAAGTTGTCCGAATCACAAGGAAATATCAGAAGCCATTCTGGATCCAAATCTAGGCCGTTAAGCACAGCACCACACTGCCTCTCCTCTGAGGAGAGCTTTTAAACATTCTAGAATCCTCCACCCCTTCGATCACCCATACATAGATATAATAGGGAAGATACCCAGGTCTAGAATCCTCCACCCCTTCGATCACCCATACATAGATATAATAGGGAAGATACCCAGGAACACAGTATTTGAGTTCCTCCCTACAACCCTCTTTTTGCAGCCCTGAGGCCTTGCATGGTTACAACAAGCTTGAAAAACAAACTGGATAATCAACACTCTTTAGAAATTCAAGAGTTCCTTAAGATAAAGAGGCTATTCCTTTGTGTGTGGCAGCCCAGCAGGCCTACTCTCCAGCCAACGCTAGAGGAGATGGAGCAGGCAGCCCCACATCAGGCCCAGAGTTCCTTGTCCTCTCCTAACTGCTCCTCTCCAGGTTTCTGCCTGAAGGAGAATGAAATAAATTAAGGGGACATCAAGGACAGGAGAGCTACTTCCTATTCCCCATGGAATCCCTTGGTTAGTAGGGCATCGCCTTTAACAGGGCACAGCCGTGGGGTGGGGGACTCAGGCCCGGTCTCAGAGCCAAGATCACCATCCACAGCAGCGATTTTCAACCCATGCGCCGAAAGAATTTTTAAAACATGTAATACCTGACTACTTAGTCAAGGGCACTGGCCTCTTTCCCCTTAGATTGTCAAATACCAAAATATGACAACAGCCAATACAACAAGAGCTGTCCAGTGTGAACGAATCAAAATTAAACCTTTTTTTTTTTGGTCAGATCAGCAAAAAAATATATTGTTCGGTGTGCTGTAGAACTTGCGTAATCAGTTCAGGTGTGCCATGAGACAGAAAAGCTTGAAAACCGCTGATGTACAGAGAAACCAGCAGAAGGAGGGAGGAATCTGAAAGGCTGAGCCTTACCCCAAAGACACAGGGTTGAGCTGAAAGAAACTATTTACATAATTGAGTGACTGAGTTTTCAAACCTGTTGCACTAAAATTAGGTTTTCCCCTCTGGCGACCCAGCAGGGGGGTGCGAGGAGGTTGAGAAGGTGACATTAGAGAAAAAGAAACCATGTTTTCTTTACACATCTGAGTGGTGTGAGTAATTCTGCGATCCTGGTGTACACCTGCAAGGCTGGGCAGATGTGAGTTTCAGCAGCCACATTCAAAGCTGAGGCTGCCCGGCCCCGCTCAGCCCCTCTCCGTAGCGACCTTTCTCTGCGGGCCTGGTCTCTCCCCAGAGAGTTCCACATCCCTATATTTAGACAACGTAAGACCACATCCATTAACCTCAACCACAGCACCCAGTGTGGGTAAACTGCCTGGCTCTCTTGGGGGAGGACGATGGTGACAGTGGGGTTCTTTGTGCCTAAGTAGTGGACTTCTGCCGCTTTCTATTGCCTGTGTGTGTCCAGGACAGTGACCACGGCAGAAGGTGAGCACCCACAACTGAGAGTTTACAGTCACCCCCGCTCCCATCACAAGAGGAAGATGCTGAAGACCAGCCCAGGAGAAGGGACGAGAGGAACACCGCTGTGTCGTGAAGGACTGGAGTTCAACTCTGTCGACTTCGCTAGCAGCTTAACGTGTGTGTGGATAAAGGGACCTGGTGCATCCCGTGGCAGGAGGTTGCTATTATGCTAGAAATGGAAAATGAGGGAAGAAGAATGGTCTCCAAGGACATAATTGCCCCTTCCTATCTCGGTGCAATCTTCCCTGTGACAGGCTGCAAAAATGTAGAAGATAGGCGCCCAGGTTTGGAGGTTCATATCCCAGTTTTGCCACTTCCTTCCTGTGTAACCCTGGGCAAGTTACTTAACCTCTCTGTGCCTTTCATCTGGTCTCATCTGTAAAATGAAGAACATGATAATACCTTCCTCACAGGATTGTCAGAGGATTAAATGACACATATAAAACCTAAAGAACAGTTCCTGGCACATAATAAGCCCTCAATAAAATTGGCTGTAATTATTTTATGACAAGGGTAAGAGTCGTATGATTTTGAAGGCCCTTCTAGTTTAAGGTACCCCTTAATTTACTAACAAATGAATAAGGGTAAACTCTAATTGGATTTTTCAACACACTAATTATAGAGTATCTCCCTCCAGAAGCTGATTCCACTTCACAAGGACCTGCACCCCCACCCCTGGAAAGAAAGATGTTCATTCAATGAATCAGATCCTCCAGCCAAACAGGGTTTGGAATAAGTTTGACCTCTGACCCTTCCTGTCATGAAGAACTTGCTGATAACCATGTTGTACAAGAAGACAGTCCCCGACGGCTGACCTTTTCCTCCTGTAGGCTGAGGTCAGGGTCAAGTCCGTCTTCATTCAAAATACGCACTTTAGCATGAAAACAATGTTCATGGAGAGAACGTGGGTTTTAAATTTTGATCTCATGGCTTCCTCACTGGGAGAGTCTAAGGCAAGCATGTCAAACTCAAAGGCTAACACGGGCCAAATAAACAAGGTTTAAAAGTATGTGGGCCACAAAAAAACCAAAAGCTTCAATTTTCATGAAAATGTAGGTTTATTTCAATAGAGACATGCTGAATACAAAGGGCTGAAATAAATAAGTCATTGTTAATATAAAATAATAGAACATTTTAATAAAAAATTAATATTTTTTCTTGAACATTAACTTACCAAATACTGAATAACTGCACAAATGAATAAGGATAACATAAATAAACCTATTTTTCTTGTTCTCCGAAAGTGAAATATTTCCTGTTGCACACACCAGACAAGTCAGTCCAAGACTAATGACGTGGCCATTGGCGGCTAAAATATTCGCTGCTAGTATTAGTGGAGAGAAATGGTGCACCTGCGTGCAAGGCACGTAAGGCGCATAAGGAAAATGAATGAAACGCGATTATAGTAATCAGTCATTAGTGAATGTTGTAGTTCATTATTAATAATTATGTATAATAGGATATTGTAAAAATTAAGTTATGAAATTTTTATTAAAACCTTTTTACATACTATTATATTGGCTGGGCCGCGAAAATATTCGTTGTGGGCCACATGTGGGCCGAGAGTTTGACATGCTTGCAGTAGGATCTTGTGAGGGAGGATGAAATTAAATTACTTGTATAAAGTGACTGGCATAGAGTAGGCACTCATTAAATGCCAGTTCCACTTCCTCCCCCACCCCCCCCTCGTTTCGTGCTGAGACACAGAGCCGCCCTTGGGGGAGGGGCATTCATTGAGTGATGTGTCAGTCATTGTTCTCTCACTCTACTGAGCACGAGATGGTGAGGATGGGAAGAAGCAAACATCCATTGATTTGATCTGTTCTACCCAGCGAAAACGTCTTTCTCTTCTAGCACTTAAAAAAGCAATCAAAGCCCAGCTGTTAGTGACTTACCCAGCTGCTCTAAGACCACCTTGACCAAGCGAGGAATAAGTGCCCTGCTCATCTCTTTGGAGGGTGAAAACAAGTAATGCCTCAAGAAAATCTACCCCAAACCTTTCCAAGTTTACAGGGCGTGTGGAACACCCAAGGGGGCAGGCTTGGCCATGCATTGAGGTGCTTCATTGTCAAGCGGGGAGCTAGTGCAGGTCCTGCCAACTTCTTACCAGCGTTTTAAGGACAACACGGAGCCTCCAGTCCAGCCCCCGTAGCTGTATTCATTCACAATCACCGAGCCCCTCGCCTTTCCTGCTAAGATCCAGTCAAGCACCCAACCATCAAGCCCTACCTGCCCCTCCCCCACCTCCTTGTCTTCAACCACCCTGAGAACTTTTCTGAGAGGCAGCAGAGACAGAGAACCAGGGGCCCTGTGGATGGAGTCATCGTAGCTGTTGACACAAAGCGCTGACATTGGAAAGTACCGCTGCTGAATCAAAAAGCCACTTCCCAGACTCGACAGCCCTGCTCAAGGCTTGGTTCCTGGAACACCGCTGGTTGGGTCCAGAGCCCGAAGCCTCCTCTGCCTCAGTTTCCCAGCCTGTGGGAAGGGAGTGGCAACAAAGGGAGATTGCTACCTGCCACCCAACCTGTCATCACTCCACGTGTGAATGACCTGACCAGCTGTCAGAAAGCTATGAAAATTAACTCGTATTTACCACGTATTCTGAGGCTAAAGGTGACAAAATTAGGCAGAGCTGAGGCAAGTGGTAGGGTGTTAGCTGGGGGCGCCGTGGCTTTTGACAGAATGTCCTTTAGCTTGTGAACTGAACTTTAATTCTTGTCAAAGTAGACAATTTTGGACCACAGTCGTTTTAGTTTTTATTCTTTTCCTTTGCAAAACGCTTTCATCTCTTTCCTTCTAAGTGTTGGAATCTAAGAGCCACTCCACCCAGCTGAGCGGCCCAGAACTGCGATTTAAAGAGTAGTGAGCATAGTTCAGATTGTTCTCCACGCCATGTCAACTAAAGGAATATATCTAACTTTCTTCTCTTTCTTTCCTTCTCTCTCTTTAAAACAAACAAACATTTTTATTGACTTCAGAGAGAGAAACATCAATGATGAGACAGAATCACTGATCAGCTGTGTACTGCACACCCCACAGTGGAGATGGAGCCTGCACCCCGGGCATGTGTCCTGACTGGGAATTGAACCACGACCTCCTGGTTTACGGTCGACACTCAGCCGTTGAGCCATGCCAGGCTGGCTCTTTCCTTCTCTATTTAACGAAACAAGTAAAATGTGTAGGATTGGAACTCCGTTCGGTCCTGTGCAGCGTTTGCCCTGAGAGGTGACTTAGCTCCTGTGACCTTTGCAGGGGAGCCTCATTGCAGGCTCATTCTGGAAATGCTGACGTTTCTTTGCTCTGGGCCCCTTATTCTTTTTGCCTCTCCGCTCCGACTTCAAGAGCACAAAAGGGAAAGATGGCCACGATGGCCTGCCATCTGCTGCCCCCAGCTCTGATGTAAGACACGCAAAGCCTGGGCTTCTCTGATGAGGAGCAGCGAGGAGGAGGAAGTGGGAAGAGGCCCAGGGCTGCGGTGGAGACTCAACCAGCAAAGTCAGCACCTGCAGGCGGAAGAAGGCAGCGAATGAGCGTGTGCCCAGTGCACTCCAGAGAAACTGCCAGATAGTCCAGTCGGGGCTGGTGAGCCGCTTTCTGCACCCCGAGGGCACTGCTCGAGGCAGTCGGTGGCACGGGCTCCCTGTGAAGCCAGGGACTGCTTCTCCTGGGACTAATTAGTCCCTCTGCCTCACTCTCACCTCCTGGATGCCCCCCTCACCTCCTCGCTTTGATCTGAATTCTTCTCAGGGGTTCCTATTACAGGCTGATTCCACTTGAAATCAGTTCCCAGTGTCCACAGTTTCATCTATACCCTAAAAACAGAAACAGATGAAAAATGTCATCACGATCAAAACAAATGAAAATGAGTCCCCACTCCTGACACAATTTTGATTTGTTTCCAGTGCGACAGATTCTACCTACTTCTCATCTTGCTTTGTCACTTGCCTTATTTGATTTCCTTTTCCTTCTTCCTCCTTTTGGGCCAACCCATTGACACCCAGCCCACAAAACAGCTCCGCGAACAACCCTTTAGTTAGGACAGTACCGGGCCCTCCATCAAACGTGATCAGCAATGTGCTAGGCAGCACCGGGCCCGCCACCTCTCTGAACACGCCTGGGACCGCGTGTGTCTCCATTTCTGTGACTCATCAACCTCTCTGTCTGGTTTCTATTCTGTTAACTGTTAGATTACTTTGGGGTGAGGTGTGAGAGGCAGACCTATTTCCAGAAATTCAAATTCGTAGTTATCATCATCCACTGAGCCTCAGACGAAGAGGGACTCAGGATTTGCTGAGTGGCCCCAGCAGCTAAGAGCCAGCAGAGGCAGGAGGCACCCACACCCAGGCTGTCCCGGGAGGTGTCAGCACACTTGGTCTCCTGAGGATGGTGGTTTGCACATTGTTTGTGGTTTGCCATCATTTCAGCGGATAAAAATCCCCCAAGGCTCACTGACCCCGCTGACCGCCACTTACCAACGCAAAAACAAACAAACTGACATTTGCTCATTGAGAAGAAGGCCAGAGCTCTGGCAGAGCACAGGAATAATGTCTCCGGCTCCCCAAGGCCCCACGGCCTCCACAAATATTTATTGATGTCATTCAAGTCCTCTAAGGGTGGATCATACGTAATGTCCCAGTCATTTGGGTCTTGCAACTGCCCTTGGAAGGTCGATGCCTTAGAGTAGAACCAGGGAATGGATGTCGGGCAGACTAGGTTCTTGATTTTTACGAAATGTGGTAAGGAGCCCAGGAGCAGCAGCTGCCTGAGCCTCCACTTGCTCAGGATTAATCGCTGAGTCGGCTGACGACTGTTAAAGGTGTTTCTCTCTAAAAGTTGGTGAGGAGACAGGACGGTCCAGAGTGGTCACCAGGATGGCCAGTGACGGAAATGCTGGCATAAGAGGAAGGAAAAGGAGGCCGTGAACGTGTCGTGCTTCTGAGGTCACGTGGGCAGGCCCCGGGCCACCCTCTCCCGCCTCAGGATGCCCTTTGTTCGGGCAGTGCCCCTGGGGGCAGCTGGGCTGGTGAAAAAAACAACAAAATAATTCCATTAAGTTGCCATTATCTGACACATTAGAAACTCTAATGAGAGGCTTTCAGAGGAGCCCAGCAGCAGGAGGGCACCTCTAACGGACCGTCCTCTGTGAGGTTGTCACTGTCACCGTGGGCCAGCCGAGCGCCCGAGTGTCTCCGAGCAGTTCCTCTGGAAGAGAGTGGATTGGGAAGAGAGTGGATTGGGCACCATGGGCCCCGGGAGCCCCCCAGGGAGCCATGACCAAGAGACCGAGAAGCAGCCAGGAGCAAGGCTGGCACCCGGAGGAGACCCTCGGCCTGAAGGGTGATCGCCTTGAACCCTGCGTTTTGTGAAATGTTCTCAGAAAGTCTGAACAGATTTCACTTGGAAGGTCGCAGGTTCTTTTTTAAAAAAATTGTTATTGATTTGAGAGAGAGAGGAAGGGAGAGGGAGGAGGAAGAGAGAGAGAAGTGAGAGAGAAACATTGATCGGTTGTGCCCTGTACACACCTGGAGTGGGGATGAAGCCTGTAACCTGGGCATGTGCCCTGAGCGGGAATTGACCCGGTGACCTTTCAGTGCAGGGGATGACGCCCAACCAACCGAGTCACAGTGGCCAGGGCTGAAGGTCGCAGATTCTTTCAGGGTGGTGGTGTCTGAAGGCAGGTCAAATGCCCTGCAAAGGGCTCCCTCACCTCTGTGGTTCCCAAACTGCGTCCTCAGACTTCAGGTACCAGAGGAAGGGGGCTGCGAAGGCTTATTCCCCTGGCAGTGAGCGACTGTGGAAACAGTCACCCCTCAGACCTGCCAATGGCTCCCAGTGTTCTCTGTCCAAACACGGCATCTCCTCACCAGTTCTGCATCTCTTCTTGGCTCTGCATGGCCCAGTAGTGCCATACCCTCCGGTGGCACCGAGCCCAGAGCGTGCCCAGCGGTGCTCAGCTCCATACAGGGCGTCTGCGGGCCTCCCAGCGCCCTCCGTCCCCCTCCTGGGGAGAGGAGATTACCAGGCAGCAAGTCACGCCATTGTTATTATTACCCTGAAGCGTAATAAATCTCTGAGGTGCAATAAATTAAGACAAGGCTCTCTTCTCACTTTGCACGCTGCCAATAGGTTTATTGTAACGGCTGGGAGACAAGAGTTTTCCTTTTTAGGCAGAGCAGAGGAAGCTGTGACATTAAAGAGAGAATGAAAGGAGCTGGGAAGGAGTTTGTGAGACTGGTATTGTGCCTGAGCTGGCTCATCAGGACACCCGGCATCTAACGTGCTTAATGGTGTTAGGGAACATGGGGCCTGACAGTGTCTGGGAGAACTCATTTCAATTCATTATCATCGCAAGGTACCTGCAGTCTGCAGAGCTGGCCTCCCTTACAAGACTTACAGCGCTTTCTCTCGGTGATAAGCCCGAACTGACTTCTAAGATCACAAACGAGTTCTGGAACTCATGAAAGTCAGCAAAGGAGAGTTAGTGAGATAGTTGCAGAGGCTGACACTGTGATCATTTGTTCATGTGGGCAGTTGCAGTTTTAGGGAAACCCTACAACTCGCAGGGAGATTCTGGTCGACCAGATGCCAGTCCAGAGGGCCACAGGCCCTGCCTCTCCTTCCTTGATGCGTGCACCTCCAGGCTGCAGGAGGCGAGGGGAGGGCTTGAGCAGTGCTCCCCTCCACCCTTTGCCAAGTTCAAAGCCCAAACGAGGCCTCCTCCAATCTTGTCCCAGCTTACCTGACACTGAATGAATTTTTTTGTCAAAAATCCTCCTCTTTGGTAGCAAATTCTCGTTTCAATCTCTGTTTTAGAATTCAGCCTTTCCTTTTTTTATTCAAATGTTAGTCATTCAAGACATCTTAACTCTCTGTTTGGAGAGCCTTCTTTTTATCATCTTCTATCTCACCTAGGCTCATGGGTGCTTTCCCCTAAACTAGACCTACTGGGTGCTGGGGCTCTGCCTTCTGTGCCATTGTGTCCCCTGAATACTTATGAAGCTGGTGAACACATAGTTGACATTCTATACACAGATGGTCCCCAACTGGTGATGGGTCTATTTACAGTTTTTTTACTTTACGGTGGTGTGAAAGTGATACCCGTGCAATAGAAACTGTCCTTCAGATTTTAAATTTTGATCTTTTCCTGGGCTAGCAGTTTGTAGTATGATACTCTAGCATGATGCTGGGCAGCCACAGCTCCCAATCGGCCACGTAATCACGAGGGTTGAGCACCGACATTCCACAGTGGACAGTATCTCTCGTGTTCTTTGGCTATTGTGCTCTGAGTGTGTTTAAGGTGGGTTTGGTTAGCCCTGACCTTCCCTGGGTTAGGTGTATTAAATTTCGACATAGGTTATTCTCAACTTACGATGTGACATAACCCCATTCTAAGTTAGGGAGCATCTGTATAAGTGTTGATTGACTTTCAAAATAGTTGCCTAGCTTATCTGACAAATGTCAGCACTACTCCCCTAGTTTACTATCCCCCCTGTATTGCCCTGCAATGCTCCTTATGACCTTCCAGCCCCAAAGGACTGATTCCCTAGGTAATCCCTTCATCCAAACCCTAATACTCCCCACTTCGCTCCCTCTTAGAAACTATTACACCCCTTCATTGAGTCTCACTTCTTAGCAGCTAAGACAGGCAATTTCATTCTCTGAGTTGGAATAGTCTCATGAATTCTGTTTTTCTTTGCCATGTTTCCCCTGGCCCATACATTCTACCTCCACTTACTCTGTAAGAAGCCTCATCAGTACAAACTCTGGGGAAGCCGAGGTCCTCATTACTGAATCTGGTTGAATTAAGGATTTGCTCCCTCAGCTCAAAATTAATATTATAAGTGTACTGGAAATACATTTTCTACTTTCTGGCCCCAAGCTAATATTTTTTACACGCAGCGTTCAGTATTTGGCTCAACTAGTTATTCAAATGCACAGGAAATTGCCAACTCCTTTTTTGGCCTTTTCCCTATCTCACCACTGCCACCCCATCACCCCAACACACACACACACACACACACACACACACGTACACATACACACACACATCACTGGAGATGGGAATGTTGGAGTCCTTGCTGGAATTCCCCTCAGGTTGTATCATTGTTTGGAAGTTATTGGTTCTCCTCCAGGAGCAGATACGGACAGAGGAAAGCGTGCCTGTCTTAGCTCAGCATATCAAGCAGCACAAACCCTAGGCCTTCATCTCTGTAAAGCTGCTCTAGGGCAGTACGGTCTTTCTTCTAATGAGTAGACAGATTTATATTACAAATATTTATCGAACACTTACCTTGTTCCCAGTGCGGTATTGTTCATTACCTCATCTTATTTAACTTAATTCTAATCCTTGAAGGTAGCATGGGTTTTTTTCACTTATAAATGAGGAAGCAGCCCAGCTGGTGTGGCTCCGTGGTTGAGTGGTGGCCTGTGAACCAGGAGGTCAGGGCACATGCCAGGGTTATGGCTTGATCCCCAGTGTGGGGTGTGCAGGAGGCAGCCAATCCATGACTCTCTCTCATCACTGATGTTTCTATCTCTCTCGCTCCCTCTCCCTTCCTCTCTGAAATCAATATATATATATATATATTTAAAATGAGGAAGCAAATGTTCAAAAGTATTAGGTGACTTGCTCTGAATGGTAGAACCTGGTTTTTGGGTTCTAGGTCTACTGTTCTTCACATTTCACCATGCTTCCTCTTGTGTGCTTTTTAATTCTTTGTTAATAGCTCCTCCGTGCAAGAGCTGGAATTCTCTTAAATATGCTACAGAGCCCAGGAATCCCATTGCAACAAACCCCATTCTAAAGCCAGCATTCTCTCCTGGGTTTCATCTGGCAAATACTCAAGTACATTATGAAAGTTCACCCAGTTTCTCAGTGGGAATTGGGAGCTTCGGACATCTTCAAGATTGGGTCCAAGTGTTAGACATCAAGGGAACAAACAGGAAGCCTGATGATGCTGTAAGGTGCGGGTTGTATGTTCCTTTATGCCATAGACAGTGGGTCTGAAAGTTGTATTAATTTAATTTGTTAACAATATTGAAAGTACCACGAAAATGGGGGAGGGCGGTATTTCCACCTAGATTTTTAAAAAGACCCTTTGACTATAATGTCAATTTTAAAAATCAGTTAGTAAATAACCTTTATCTTTCCTATAAAAGTAGCTAGTACTTCTTCAATATTTACTATGTATCAGTTACCATTATGAATTTTTGTGTATTATTTAATCTTCACAACAACTCTATGAGGTAAATGCTATCTTCATTTTACACAAACGGAAAGTGAGGCCCAGCGAGGTTAAGTAGTATGTCCGAGGTCACACCACTGAGTAAGTGGCAGGGTTGGGATTTGAACTCACACAGTGTGACTCCGGAGCCAACACGTTTAACCACACTTAGGGTTGGCAGACAAAATATAGGATGCCCAGTTGAGTCTGAATTTCAAATAAACAACCCCAAATATTGCATGGAACATATTTATACTAAAAACATGTTTGTTGTTTCTCTGAAATTCAGATTTAACTGGACATCTTGTATTTTTATTTGCTAAATCTAGCAACCCTCACCACACTATCCTGCCTTGTATAAATGCATCTATCTCTCTCTATTCGGGTTGCTTAACTTACGGTTTACATATGTTTGAGTTTTGTTGCAAAATGAACGATGTGAACTCATAGCTACAAAGTGAGGACAAGCCCTCTTGGATACCGTTTCCCTCCATTTTTTGAAGGCTGGGTTGGCCTGGGGACAGCCTCCTCCTTGATAATGTAGTTGACTGTAAGCTTTTCCCTTCTGATAAGAAAGAACTTTGCTGACTATGGGCACATTCTGGCCTCCTGCCTGCACTGGGCTTTCTCATTGGCGGCCAGCGGTGTCCTGCCTGGTGCTCATTCTTATCCAACTTCCCTGCTACAGAAATCCTTGATTCCTTCTAGGAGCTGCAGAGCTGCTTGGCCGAGTAGCTGCTTTCCTCCAGATGACTGGGAAAGAACGAGCTGGCTGCAGCTTAGCAGGGAAGGACCCTACATATAATGTCTGTTATATACAACATACAAATGGGCAGCAAACACAGCACCCAGCAAACATCCTGCATTACTCCCCCCCCCACTCAGTTCCTTCACGCAGTGCACACACGCACCTACCCGACTGCCTTCTCTCACACCCAAATAACCTCAGTTAAAGAGAGAAGCTGCCTCTCACAGCCACTGAGGCGACAAATGTCCCCCGATCACACCATGCATTTGGAAACAAACAGAAAGCACTTTGGAATTAGCTGATCTTTATTATCTTTTAATAATGTGGATGATTGAAAATTGACCATTTATTTACCAGCCTGGATAGTTATAGAACTACCTGTACAGCCAAGATTGTTAAAGTCTTTTAAAAGCAGCATGAATTTTTATGAACCCAGAATGAAATGATAGATAACATTTACTATAATATAAAAAACATTTGTCATTGTGAAAAGCATTGTACATGCCTGATCGCTTAGTTTTTACCAAAACCCTACTAAATTTTGTACTTTTACAGATAAGAGCACTGAGGCTACAAGAAGTTAAGCGATTTGTGCAAGGGCGAATGGTTGGTAAGTAGTAGAGCCTGCATTTAAACTTATGCAGTCTCACTGCAGAGATCCACTGGCTTAATTTACTGAGCAGTGATGCCTCCATAGCATAAGATCGTTAGATATCACTTCTGTGAGGGGGGGAAGCTTTTATAGAGATAATTTCAAATCTGTTACTTACCCTTTTACTCCAAAGGCATGAAATAGTCTCTTTCTGAAAGAGTAAAGAATATCCAGGAGGAAATTAAGGTGGGTGGAAATGGCCAAAATGGTTAGGATTCAATTAGATAGTAGATTCCTAAAGCATACAACCTACCAAGACTGAACCATGAAGAAATAGAAAATCTGAGCAGTCATTACTAGTCAGGAGATTGAATCAGTAACCATGGGCGGTAAGCTTCTTGACATACTGGTAGGTCTTGGTGGTGACTTACGAATCTGACACCAAAAGTAAGAGCAACACAAGCAAAAATAAACAATTGGGACTACATACAACTAAAAAGCAAAAGACCCCAACCAATCCAATTAAAAGCTGGACGGAAGATCTGAATGGATGTCTTTCCAAAGAAGACATAACAGATGTTCAATGGGTACATAAAAAGATGTTCAATATCATTAATCGTCAGGAAAATGTAAATCAAAACCACAATGGGATATTAGCTCACACCTGTTAGAATGGTGGTTACCAAAAAGGCAAGAAATGTCAAGTGTTGTCAAGAATGTGAAGAAAAGGGAACTCTTTGCACTGTTGCTGGTAATGTAAATTGGTCTAGCCAATATGAAAAGCAGTATCAAGTTTCCTCAAAAAAATTAAAAATAGAGCTATCATATGATCCAGCAATTCCACTTCTGGGTATTTAACGAAAGAAAACAAAAACACTAACTTGAAAAGATAGGTGTACGCCCATGTTCATTGAGAACTATTTACAATAGCCAAGGTGTGGAAACAAACTAAGTGCCCATCAATGAATGAATGGATAAAGAAATTGTCATATAGATATAGGTATATATATCTACATCTATTCTTTAGCCATAAAAAATATGAAATCTTGCCAATATGCTAAGTTAAATAAATCAGGCCAAGAAAGATAAATACCATATGACCTCTCTTATATGTGGAATTTTAAATAAACCAAGTTCATAGATCTAGAGCAGCGGTTCTCAACCTGTGGGTCGCGACCCCTTTGGCGGTCGAACGACCCTTTCAAGGGGTCGCCTAAGACCATCCTGCATATCAGATATTTACATTATGATTCATAACAGTAGCAACATTACAGTTATGAAGTAGCAACGAAAATAATTTTATGGTTGGGTCACAACATGAGGAACTATAATCAAAGGGCCAGAAGGTTGAGAACCACTGATCTAGAGAATAGATTGGTGATTGCCAGAGGCAGGGGCTCAGAGAGTGGGAGAAATGGATTGGGGGGTGAGGGGGTAAAAAGATTTAAAAAATTAGATGCCAAATGATGAGTACAGAGCTCATACCACATGTGACTTACACAAGTTGGACAACACCTCTACTGGTCTATACCCTCCTCAACTAGACAAGCCTACTGATCACTCCCTTGTATGTCACAGCAATGCCAAGTTGCCACAATTTAAATGCTTACTCTCATTTTCTGTACTTATCTTACGGTCAACTGGTGCTATGGTCTGAATGGCTGTGTCCCTCCAAAATTCATATTTTGAAATTCTAACTCCCCAAAAATGATGGTCTAGAAGATGGGGATTTGGGAAGTGGTTAGGCCAGGAGGATGGAGCCCTCTTGAGTGGGATTAGTGCCCTTATACAAGAGGCTCCAGAGAGATCTATTTCCACCAGGTGAAGACACAAGAAGAAGACACTGAATGAACCAGAAAGAAGGCCCTAACCACAACATGACCATGCTGACACCTTGATCTCTGACACATTCCTCTGGAACCATGAGAAATAAATTTTTGTTGTTCATAAGTTACTCGGTCGGTGGTATTTTGTTATAGCAGCTCAAATGGACTAAGACAACTGGTAGTAAACAATTTTGTGGACCAGCACCAGTTCATGGGTCACATTTTGAGTAGCACTAATATAGAAAAGATCAGTTTAGTACATATACATTCTCTCTCCCTCTCTACAACACACTCACTCCTGAAATGTTTATTGAGAACCTACCAAGTACCTGGTACTTTTCTAGGATCTGGGAATATAGTAATGAACAACATAGATGAGGTCCCTCTCCACAGGGAAAATCACATTCTAATTCAATCAATGTTTTGTCAACTAACGATAGGTTCCAGTTTGAGATCTTGCCAATGAGTAGCTCTGTGCTTTTGTGCAATTCATTTAATCCCTCTGAGCTATGTTTTCCCTCTGCAAAAAGGAGATTTATACATACGTTAGTGGCATTGTTGCTGGATTACATTAGGTGCTGTGGCATCATTTTGAAAACTGTAAAATGATATGCCAATGTCAGGTCATAGTTTTACCTTCTTGAAGGCAGGGACCGTATCTTTCCTATCTTTGCATCCTCAGCAACAAGCACAAGTGCTTGGCAAGTAGCACGCACTCCACGGAGGTTTGTTGAATAAATGTGTGTAAGGTGCTAACTGCATGTGTATAGTATATTTTTATTTAAAATATGGTAAAGATTGTACCTGCTCTTGAAATCACTGCACCGATAGGAAAAGTACATTAGGCATGGCAGGCCACGGCAGATGTAATTCTGCTCTTGGGTTACAGGTTTCTAAGAGTCGGAGGTCTAAAAATACATTTTCTAAAGGTTCATTAGATGGAAGCCTCTTTTTATCGATCTGTTCCACAATCTGAATGGTCCTTAAAGGCCTTTTCCATAAATGGCCCCCAGGAGTAGCTGCGAGGTCCGGGCATTTCTAAGAAGCACATCACGCTCTCTAGGATTCCAAGCTAGAACTGAGTGGTAAAAGCACCCTAAGTTTGGGGAGCATCTGGAAGGAAAAGAAATACAGCCAGTTTGTTCTCTTCCAAAGTTTGAACCTCATGTTAGAAAATCTCATGGCTTTGTTTTTACTTAAGGTCAGTTTATTAAGATCAATTTTGAAAGTTATAAGGAAAATATTCCCCTGAAAATTATTTTTTCTTAGGAAAAAAAAAAAGGAAAACCAACAACCCTTCAGCAGAGGCACAGATGCTGTGGCAGCCACGCCTCTGACAAGGGGATAGTCCCTGGTGGGTGAAGTCACTGTCTCGGTCCTCGTCATCCTCTGGCTCCGACTCATCCATTTCCCGGAATAAAGACTCATCTACCTCCACATTCTTCCAGCCTCTGCCAAGAACTGGATACCATGGGTCAAGATTATGATCTGTTTCAAATAGCTGTTTCCCACTTAAGTTATTTTTTCCTGCTAGCTCTTCTTCTTTCATTCATTTCCTTTTCATTTCCAAGAGTCCTGCGTCAGACTTGGCCTCCCAACTCTCAGGTGTGACAGGAGCGCCGTGAAATAATTGCTTTTTGGCTGCTGCTTGCTTTGCTTTGTGCTTCTCCCGGGGATATAGACATTCTCACTGAGGGTTAGCGATGCTGCTCTTGGTTCCACAAAAGTGTACAACTCAATGCAGCGGCTGTAACGGACACCAGCCCAACACTGCAAAGGACGCTAGCAATGAAAACACGGGGATCTGTAAGGAGGCCGGTTTAGTAATGGGAATAAAAAAATACACAAAATACATGACAAACAGCATGGAAGTAAAAACAGAAACAGTGGGATTTCAGAGGAGAGGAGAAATCAGATACCTTCACTTCCCCTCTCCCTTCCCCATGCGCGGTCCTTGGAAAGTCCCCTTGCCTCCACTTGTTTGATTGCTTCCTCTTGAACTACTTTTTCCCACAGGGACCACGGAGCCATTGGCCCCACTTCTCTCTGACGTGTCCTCTTCCCTCCCAGCTTAGATGCCAAGGTCCAAGGCTATGACCACTCCCTTCCCTCTTCCCCTCCCCCTCTCATTGACCTTCATCAGCAAACTCCAGCCCTGGTCACATCCAACTCCTGCCCCCCGCCCCCCAACCCCAGCAGTGGAATGTGGCTGGAGAAAAACCACCCAACCCTGCTGAGTGGTCTCTTTAAAGAGAGGATCCCCAACTCAAGAGGGCCCTCAGCATTGTCGCGACTGCTGCACTTCCCCAGTAACTCTTCCACTCTTCAAGGGCATTCTGCCTCACCTTCTCCCATCTGCTCAAACAGCCAATAGCCCTCCCGACTCACAGTTTTATTACATAGAGTAAAAGAAAGCACACAGCCCAGACCTCCCTCATCAAACCCAGTGAGACCTAGTGAGTACCAACCGGAAGGGTTCACTGTGTGTGTGCGAGTGTGTGTGATTGCTAAAAGGCACCCCCTTTACATGGAGCCATTAGAAAAGATACCCCTTCCTCCGGTTGATGTGGCCTCGCTGTCTGGTTGGCAGAACAGGGGTTGGATTTCAGTTCCCACCTGCCCCCCTTCTGCTCCACGGTAGCCTGAGCATGCCACCCACAGACTTCTTCTCCCCAAAACTAGTGTGTGAACACACTGTCCTAGCTCCTAGCCACGGCTGATCCCTACACTTCTCTGTTAGGGCCATTGCTTCTCCCCTATGCCAGGACGATCTTTCTCCAGTTGTCACCTCTTATCTTTTGCCCCATCACTCTCCCTCCCCCACCCCCACCCCCCTCTGGCCCTAGAGAATCATCCAGCATACCCGGGAGGAAACATCTCCCATTTTAAATACCCTCCCTTTGTCCCAAGTAATCCTCGGGCTGCTGCGGGCGGGTTCTCAGTTGCTCTTTACAGCAAAGCTCTTCTAGAGCTCTTCAGACTCGCTGCAAACACTTTCTCCTCCTCACCTCCCAGTCGCTGTTAATACACCCTAATCAGACTTTCTCCCCGATGACCCCTTTGAAACTGCTTTTGTCAAGGACATCAGCCACCTTCATCAGGCCAAAGCCAGCCTTCAAACTCTCAGATCTCATCTTATTCATGTCATCAGTTTGATAAGCCTGATCCCTCCTACCTCCCCGAAAACAATGCTTATCTTCCCACATTCCAGCCTCTCCAAGTGTTCCTCCTCCTTTTCTACTTCATCTCCAAGTGTTGGAGTTCCTTGTTGCTCTCTCCCTCAGCGACTCTCCCTCCCTACGTGATTTTCTGTAAGCCCAAGGCTTAAAAAGCATCTTTGTGCTGATGAATCTCAAATTTGTATCCTCACACTCATATATCCAATTGTTGGCTCACCGTGCCGGCTTGGACCAATAACAAGCACCTTATGTAACATGTACAGCACAGAATTCCTACTTCCACCGCCCGTATTTTCTTTTTGAGTCCTCCGGAACTCATTAAATGGCACCACCATTTACCCCTCCTTCAGGCCCTGAACCTAAGGATCATCCATGATCTTTTCATTCCTTCACACACTCTGCCAAATCCATTTCTGTTCCAAATGTGTCTGAATAGCCCTCTTCTCACCCCTTCTCTGCCCCCACCCTATTCCAATCTACTGCTATCTCCTTACTGGTCTCCCTTAGGACACCCATGCTTCTCTCTGTGTATTTTACACACATTAGCAAGAGTAACTTCTAAAAATATTTTTTTATTGATGTTTGAGAGAGAGAGGAAGGGAGAGGGAGAGAGAGAAACATCGATTGGCTACCTTCTGCAGGTCCCCTGCAGGGAATGGAGCCCACAACCAGGCATGTGCCCTGACCAGCAACTTTTTAGTGCAAGGGAGGATGCTCCAACCAACTGAGCCACACCGGTCAGGGCTGCAAGACGCTGTCATTGCTCTGCTCACCCTCCCGTGGCTTTCTGTTGCTGTCATGAATGCCTATAAGGCTTCATGGGACCTGGTCACTTGCCCACCTCTCAGCCTACAGCTTGCTCTCTGGCCCGCTGATTCCTCGGACATGCCAGGCATATTCCCACCTGAGCTTGTGCTGGTTTATTTCAGCTTGGAAAGGCTACCCTCCCCTCCGCCGTATTTATTTGCCAGGCTTACCCCTGCCTATCCTACCCTTCGTGCATGTGCTCATAGGTCTCCCTGGCCTGGCAATACCGGCTCGGCGATAAAGTCACCCGTTTCCCGACATTATTTCTTTCACACCACTTATCAATACCTGAAATTTTTGTTCCCTTGTTTGTTGTCTGTCTCCTCTCTCTTACCCCAGTAGAAGGCAAGCCCCTGCTTGCCCATGTATGGCTTTACCGCCTAGGACAGTGCCTGGCA
Organism: Myotis davidii; assembly: GCF_000327345.1. NCBI lineage: Eukaryota > Metazoa > Chordata > Mammalia > Chiroptera > Vespertilionidae > Myotis > Myotis davidii. The sequence continues at coordinate 6,492,678 of NW_006290034.1, forward strand.
CCTACTAGGTGTTCAATTAGTACTTGTTGAACGACTGCATTTTCAACAAGGTTCTACTCCTGAATCTCTGGACCCTTCCTCAGTTCAGCTCAGTTCCGGCCGGCCGCAACCCCACATCCCATCCTCCGCTAAGCCACGACAGCCCCAACCTCCCCCACCGTCCTTTGCTCTCCCCACCCCTTCCTGCGCGGCCCCTTTAAGCGGAGTCCGGAAAGCGGCGAGGAGGGCGGGGCCAAAACCTCGCCGACGCGGACTCGGAGGGGCGCAACCTTGTGTTTCTGAATGATAAGGAGACCTAAATCTACCAGTGTCAATCGTTGGAGGGCATGAAAATCACCCATGAATTTTTTTCCCAATTTTCTCTTATTGTGGTAAAACACATAAAATGTATTATTTTAACCATTTTAAATGTACAATTCAGTGGTTTTATTTGCATTTAG
>NW_006290034.1:6493190-6515890 GCF_000327345.1 Myotis davidii
TGTGGGAGAGAAAGAGGACATTGTGTCCCCCACCCTGCAACTCCCGGAGGTGTCATGGCACTAGCCCGTTTCCTTCGCCATCTCCCCGGCCGGTGCCCTCGCCCCGCGCCGCCTGGGCGATGTGGGAGATGGGACGTCGCCTCTCTTTTCCGCTTGCCTGTCCCCAGACTCGGGTCAGCTCTCCCTTTGGGGGGCACGCGGAGAGGGGTGGCGGGTGGAGGGGATTCTCTGTCCCCCCTCCTGCGCTAGGAGGTGAGGGGAGGCGGCAGCGTGGCCCCGGGTCCAGGGTCCCCGCTCCCTTTATCCCCCCCGTGCGCCGGGCTGACATCTCTTCATCCCTCTCCGCCTCCCGGCCCCTTTCCCGCCCTCCTTCCCCGGTGTCCTCCGCAGCACGCCGCGTGTCCGCCCTGTCGGCGCTGCTTTCCTGGGGTCTGTCTCGGCTTCCCTGGATGTTGTTAGGGACGAGGTCCGCCTGATTCTTGTCTTCCTTCCAACTGGGGCTGGTAGGGGTGTCGTTTGCCCCCTCAACTCAGGAAGTGAAGGGACAGTGTCTTAAGCCGAATTGTGTAATTGACTGCTATGGGGAAAAGGTCTGCGGGAAGACACTTGTGCCTAAAAAAGGGGGGGGTGGTCTCATAGGGCGAAGAACCAGAGTTTAGGGGGCCTTTTGACTCCTTGGAGCCAATTACCGTGAGCAGTTAGGTGTTTTTTGGGGGGAGGGACGTACTGTCATTGCTTTGGAGGGAGGAGGGCATAAGGAATGAAAGGAGAGTAAGAGGGCAGGAGGTTAATGGGCCACGTCCTTACAGGTGGCCGCAGTGTGCTGCTTCCTGGGCGTGGGAGGAGGGCGCGTTCTGTTTTTAATCACAGCCCGAGTCGGGTAGCAGCTCCCCGTGCTCACCGGGGCTCCTACCTTCGCAGTCGCTGAAGGGCAGCCTCAGAAGGGATGCTGCTGGAAACAGGATTTGGAAACTTTCTTTTGGTTTCCTGTCAGCGTGTGGGGGTGGGCGTGCGTCTGTGTAGTTTTTCTTTTCTTTTGATGTAATTGATAATCTGCCACATTTTGACATAAAAAGCACTACTAGGTCAGGTCCCGAGCTCTTTTTTGCGTCTTTATTATGGTTTTCTGTAACACTGTTTTGAAATTATGTTTGCGTTGGTTGAAATTCTTTTTTCTTTTTTTTTAATTCTGGTGTTTCAGTGAATCTTGTTTCTTCTGTATTTTGAATTATGTACTGCAAACTATGATTACTAGTAGATGGACGTTTTTGAGGATCCTACAGTGCGTGGCATATGTAGGCACTCGGTATTTCTTGAATGAATTGATTACAAACATGTGCTTAGGTATTACATATCTTCTGTTCTTTTGAGAAGTAGCTTACATTTGAATATTGCATTTCACTTCCCAGATATAAAATAGTAATTCCTGACCTTTTCTAGGCCACTGATACCTTTGAGAATATAATGAAATATATAGGCACCGCAGAAAAAATAGTAATAGGCATTTATGCAGAAAATTTTGTATTCAGCTTCAAGGACCTTCTAAAGCCAACCATGGAAACTTGTCTCAAAAGTTTATTATTATGATGGAACTGAGTAGTATTCAGCTCCATATTAAAGTTGTTCAAAAGCCTTTATTTTCTGTGTGCCCTTAAGAATGACAGTATTTACACTTACAGATTAAACTTTGTGTCTTTGGGAACAAGACTTAAGAGTGATTGTTACTGCAGTTTTATGGGGCAAAGTTCTCATTTTAATAACTGTTACCAGGTCAGTAACAGTTACTAATGACTTCCAAGGAAATAAGATTGCTACAGTCGGAAGCTCAAAATCATAAACATGGTGGACTTACGATTTTTATTGTATAAACTTCTGAGCAATACGAACAGCACTTGAGAATGTTCATAAATCAAACGATTCAGTTTTCCTGTTCTCTTCCAAGCTTGTTAATATGTATGGTATTTCATGTAGTTAATAATTATTGTATCAGCACTCAATGTTAATTTAACGAGTGCTTTTTGAAGGTCTGTTGTAATAAAACAAAATCCTTACTGTCATAGAGTGTGTATTCTAATCAGGAGAGGGGCCATCACCACATACATAAAGAGTATGCCAGGTTTTATGAGCTGTGCAGAAGAGCAGAGAAGGTGAGGGATAGAGAAACAGGGTCGGGGAAGGATAGGTGGGAAGCCATGAGACTAGCCCCGAAACCTGACGGAAGTGAGGGTGTGTGCTTTTGGGGAAGAAGGTTACAAGCAGAGAGAACTGCAAGTGCAAAGACCCCTCAGTGTACTTTGCCTTTTTTAGAAAAACTAAGAGGTCAGGAAACAAGAGGGAAAGTGAGAGTTGAACTTGAGGTTAGAGAAGTAGTTGGGCCCCCCCCCCCCCATAAGGCCTTGTAGACTAGTCAAGAATTTTCAAGTTTACTATGAATCTATCTGATGTTGGGTATACAGGTAGTTTCCTTTTCCCCTGTTAAAATAACAAAACGAACACTTGTGTATGCAACTTTTTCTTTCTTTTGAAATATTTCCTTGGGATTGATTTCCAGAAGAAGGACTACAGAATCAAAGTATGTGGCTATACTTGTGTTCTTGGTGTTGTATCTGTGAATTCCTTCAAAGAGTAGGTTGTACTAGTTAAAGTGATAGCCACTGTTGTTGATCTTAAGTTTCATGCCAATGTCACCTGCATTGAGTATTATTATTTAATATTTTAAAAACAATTTTAGATTGTTAGGTTTAATTTTCTAATAGCTCATTTAGAGTTCATTTATTATTAGCTAATGATTAGAGATAGAGAGATGAATTAGACGGGGTCTCTGCCCTCAGGGAACTTTACATTCCGTCTTAATTTTTAATCTGATAGTTAAACAACTTCAGATCTTGCCAGTGTTCACTCATACTCATGAACTTTGTTCTGTCCCCTTTACACAGTTTTGGGTGACTGGTTAAGAGGGCAATTGATGACCTTTTATATACAAATCGGCATTCTAAGCAAGCATTTAATTTTTCAGTGATAATTTTTTTTCTTACAAAGGGATTTTTAAAATGGTATCTGCAGTTTGATTTCTGTTCTGTGTATCTTTAGAATTTTACAACTGTGACAGCCCTGTTTTCTTCTTTGCAATAAATTATGCAACTAGTACTTATTTGAGGACTCTCACAGTTGAATTTTTAAATTGTTGTAATTCTTTATAGTTACTCAAAACACAGAAACTGTTGTTTCTATTAAATAAGATCTGCATAGCAGCTTTGAAATTTTATTTAGTTTTTAAAGGAGGGTGTTACCAGTCTGTTTTGATAGAAATCATACCACAGTGAGGGCATTGCTCAGCATTTCTAGTTCTGAAATCCAGATGGCTTGATTTGCCATGACCTGGGAGAGTGGGTTGAACTAATAGAGTTACCTGCAAGCACCTAGCACTGTGTCTGTACATGCTAGGGACCCTGCAAATGTTCATTTAATTTAGCCTCAGATAACTCCTGAAGCTCCCAGTTATAAAATTCTCATTTTAGAAGTTCAGTAAAAATATCTCATATGTAGCATTTATATATCAATGGAGTGGTGAGTTTAAAATTATGAATACAACCCGGCCGGTGTGGCTCCGTTGTTGTGTCAATCTATGAACCAGGAGGTCACCACTCAATTCCCGGTCAGGACACATGCCTGGATTGCAGGCTCAATCCCCAGGGTTGGCCATGCAGGAGCCAGCCAGCCAATGATGTTTCTGTCTCGTCATTGATGTTTCTATCTCTCCCTCTCCTACTGAGATAGATGAAGCATCCATTTTTTCCTCCTTTTTTATGCACGAAATTTGGGGTAGATGTTATGTGCTTTTTCACTCTGTTCACAGAGATAATACTGGTCCATTTACATTTTGAATTTTTGTAATGGTGGTTATGGGTTTGCACTGAATGATTCACGTGTTCTCTGTCCAGTCCCCTTTACACAGTTTTGAGGTGACTGGTTAAGAGGGCAGTTTGTTTCCAAGTTAAATGATCCAGATGAGTAGTGAAGCTACTAGTATAAGCTTAGCCTATCATGATACTCAGATCAACAAGCAGTTCAATAGAGAACTATGCCATACTCTCATTTCTGCTGAAAATAGGCCTTTTGAGGTAGAAGGTACATGCATGTACCAATAAAAAAAGGAAATTGTATGTGATGATTAAGATAAAGTTGAAGCACGAAATAGTGTACTTTTATAAGTGCTCTAAAAGAAACACTTTATATAATTTTCAGAAGTCTGTGATATATATGTGGAGGATTGAATATTATGTTCTATGAAATTAACTTCAATCATTAGAAAAGTTAATGGCTTTGTTTTACTAATGACTTATTTATTTAGGCTGTATAAATTTAGACTAGATAAACCTGGGGAAAATAATTCTTTGCATATCTAGTTTTCCCTGATATAGTTTCCTATCTCTAGTCTATTTAGTTCACATTGATAGAGAGTGGTTCAAAGTGTGGAATGGTAAAGTTAACCAAATTTGGAATTAAATATGTAATCCCGTGTTAGGTTTTAAGATATATTTAAATTAAGCCATGTTTCAGAATAGGAATATACTAAACTGATAAAGACACTGTTGGATTAATTAAAACTTGAAATACCTTATGTTAAACTCTTTAAGTATATATATCTATAACATTCATGTTTGCTTGCAATATAATGTTGTATTCACTTGTTCTGGTTGTAAGAGAGGCACAAATAACTGGCTACAACTGTTTCTTTGGACAAATCCCAAATGCAGTTTGTGAGATTCTAAGTAAGCAATAGTAGGAAATTCTCTCTTATTGCAGATTGAACATTTCAGATTTGTCAGATGTGTAATCCAGAGAGTAAATTCATTCACTGTATTTTCAGTGATATTTTTAAATTCATTTACAAATAGAATCATTCTGTTCTAGACGAGTATTATATAAAACATTAAGCAAGCAACATAACTTAATTATTTTAGCAGTTGGAATTATAACACTATCTTGGATTTTATGTACTTTTCAGTATCTAGCCCAAATCACTGATGCTTTTTGAAATACCTTTTAAATTCCATCATATGCTGATGAAAATGTGGCATAATCTCATTAGTAGATTTTAGATTTAGTCATTGAACGATGTTTGATGTTAGGCTCCTTGATGGAAACTGAAATGTGAGGACTGTAGTTTCTATTTAAGGAATTTAGTCTAGTAATTTTGTTGTCAGAACCTGACATGTTCTATAAATAAATTTTGTATTTTCATTTTAGAATTAAAATAGAATCATGTTCATTTTCTTTTTTATTGTTTAAAGTATTACATATGTCTCCTTTTCCCCATTGATTCCCCCCCCCTATCCATTCCCACCCCTGAGGGCAATCCCTCACCACCCCATTGTCCGTGTCCATTGGTTATGCTAAGATGCATGCATACAAGTCCTTTGGTTGATCTCTAACACCCCTCCCCCCGCCCCTTGTCTCTGGATAATATTATTCTTTGTTTTACTTACTTACTTACTTATTTATTTATAGAATGGTTTACTGATTCCTAGAGAGAGAGGAAAGGAGAGGGGGAGAGAGAGAGAAAAACACTGATGTGAGAGCACTACATTGATTGGTTGCCTCCTGCATGCCCCCTACCAGGGATCGAGCCCACAACCAGACATGTGCCCTGATCAGGAATTGAACTGGCATCCTCCTGGTGCAGGGATGACACCCAACCAACTGGGCCATACCAGCCAGGCCATTTCTTTTTTTTTAAGTTCTCACCCAAGGACATTTTCATTGTTTTTTTAGAGAGAGGGAAAGCGGGGGAGAGGTATGTACCCTGACTATAGATGGAACCCAAGACCTTTTGGTGGATTTTATGATGCTCCTACTAACTGAGCCACACTGGCCAGGGCGTATATTCATTTTCTAAGTAAACTATTTTAAATGATCTCTTAGCTACTTAACAGCTATTTCTGTGGTCTTATTTTTTTTTAACAGCTTTTTAGTATTAGAGCAAACCAGTTTCCAATTTGTTTAAAACATAGTAAAATAAAAATTATTTGCTTTCTACTGCCTATTTTACTTCTGTCCAAGACTTTTATTTTTCAAATTGCTTTTCTGCGTATATGTCACATTGTGGGAAGTTTTGTTGTTGTTGGTTCTTTTTTCATTTTCAGCTAGCAAATTTAATTTTGTTTAATGTGAGTGTATTTTTGTGTGGGTTTTTTTGCAGTCCAGCTTAATATTTTTTCTACACTGATTAAAGTTATCCTGTGACTGAAGTTAACTATCCACTAGGACAGAAATGTGCATATAGACAAATGCATCACTGTGCATTTTTAGTGAATGTCGGTAGTTTGCCAGCTTTATTTTCAAGTTCCTCCCCCCTTCAGACCTGTGATGTACTTATAAGGCAACAACAGTATGTTTAGTTAATTTACAAAATGAGAATAGTTTTTCTGATTTTTCCATTTTGCATGTTTTGAGTTAGGATTAACTGGATGTTTATTATCCTGTATAATGAAAGCCTAATATGCTAAGTGTCCAGTCAGCTGTTCAACCAATCAAAGCATAATATGCTAATGATATGCTCAACCTCTTGCTATGATATGCACTGACCACCAGGAGGCAGACACTTTGACCGGTAGGTTAGCTTGCTGCTGGGGTCCGGCCAATTGAGACTGAGCGAGATGAGCTGGACATGCCCTGGAGCTCTCCCACAGTCCCTCCCAGGCTGGCCAACCTCCTGCATCCCTCCCCAGCCCTGATCGTGCACCGGTGAGGTCCCTCAGCTGGGCCTGCACCTTCTCACAATCCAGGACCTTTCGGGGGATGTCGGAGAGCTAGTTTCAGCCCGATCCCGCAGGCCAGGCCGAGGGACCCCACTGGTGCATGAATTCATGCACCAGGACACTAGTTCTCAATAGGCATACAGTAAAACAGTTCACTTAACTGTGATGCTTTCTGTTGGAGTATTGGCTGACTTTTAGTGAACCTGTGTAATTCCATGAATGCTACTGAGTCATGGATAACATTCTTTACACTATCTAAAGGTAAATGTGAATGTAATAGAAGCTGGAAACAAAACAAGTTTGCTGATTTCTTTACACTAGGAAATGTAGTTTCTGTTCCAAGTAATATGTTCTTGTTAGGTTCATTTTCAGTGGCTATAACTGCTTAAACATTGTTTTCCTGTTTAAAGTAATTTATGTTCCATTGTGGTAAATTTTGAAAAGAACATAAATGAAAGAAGTAATTGAAAATCACCTATAAACCTATCACCTAGAGATAATTACTACTAACATTTTAATAGTAACATTTTAATACATTTAGTACATTTTTCTAGTTTTTTCTTGCATGTACATATTTTTTTTCTTAAAAATTGGAATTAATGCTTTTATATAGGCTGTTTTGCTCCTACTTTTTTCTCTGAATAGAATATTGCTGTTCAACCTAGTGTGGGATTTTTAGGTCAATTCTTTATAGTATTTCTATCTATCTATCTATCTATCTATCTATCTATCTATCTATCTATCTAAAAGCCTAAGTGACCGTTTGACCCTCCAACCAATAGATATGATGCGCACTAACCACCAAGGGCAGACTCTCAACACAGGAGCTGCCAAGCGACAGCAACTTTGCAGAGTGCCCTCTTGCACTCTGGGGTCCCTTGGGGGATGTCAGATTGCCAGTTTTGGCCTAGTCCCCGCAGGCCAGGCCAAGGTATCCCACCGCTCACTCCACAGATGCCCTTCGAGCCCCAGTGTCTCCCTAGGTGCAGCTGGCTGGGGAGGGACCATGGGAGGTTGGCTCCAGGGTATGTCCCGCCTGTCTCACCCCACTGGCCACCTTCTAATTAATTTCCTTTGAGTGTGCACGAATCCGTGCACCGGATCTCTAATTTTAAATAATACTGGGGCAGACATTTTTGTACATTTGTCTTTGATTGCACCTTTGTGTTTTTCTTTCTTTCTTTAGGATAGATTCTCAGAAGTGGGATAACTGGATCAGAGGGTGGTTACCCTGTGTATAAGAGTTTGTCTCACTGCACCTTCAATGGCATTGAGTAGATCAGTTTTTATAATCTTTGCCAATTTGATAGATATCTTTTACAATTCTTGGGTGGGAACCACAAAATCCTCAGATTATGAATAATCTGTAAAACCATCATAGTGTATGATTGGTAATTTGTAGTCATCTTTGAAAAAGTTGGTTGGAATGAATTTCTTTGAAAATATTTTAGGTAAAAATTCTATATAATAAAAGCCTAATATGCTAAGTGTTCGGTTGTCCATTCAACCAATCAAAGTGTAATATGCTAATGAATGCTAAGGCCGCTCAACCACTCGCTATGACCTGCACTCACCACCAGGGGGCAGATAGTCAACTGGTTGACCAGTCGCTATGATGTACATTAACCACCAGGGGGCAGATGCTCCAACCAGTAGGTTAGCTTGCTGCTGGGGTCCGGCCAATTAGGACTGAGCGAGACAGGCTGGACATGCTCTGGAGCCCTCCCACGGTCCCTCTGCAGTTGGCCAACCTCCCACGTCCCTCCCTGGCCCCGATTATACAACAGTGGGGTCCCTTGGCCTGGCCTGCACCCTCTCGCAATCTGGGACCTCTCAGGGAATGTCAGAGAGCTGGTTTCGGCCCAATCCCGCAGGCCAGGCTGAGGGACCCCACTGGTGCACAAATTCGTGCACCAGGCCTCTAGTGTTCCATAAAAAGATACTCCTTGAGGTTACAATTTGAGCATTGTTTTTTATTGGGAAAAAATGGCATTTTAAAGTTCTCCCTTTACTAAAATGACAAACCTGAGAAAGCTTATAGCATGTAGTAAAACTTATGTAAAAAAATTATTTCACCTATATGGATGGGTTAGTCACATGGTTCAGAACTTAGTGTTTAGAGCAGTGGCTCTGGAGTTAGGCAACCTAGGTTCAAATCCTTGCTTTGCCACTTACTAAGTCCATGATTTGAGGCAACTTACTGTGTATGTAACTTAAGGTAACTTGCTAAATATATATGATTTGATATTTATGAAATTTGGCTTTCTCATCTTTAAAAGGGGAATAATAATTACTTCATAGGATTGTTGAGAGGATTAGAAATATTGTGTAAGACTGCTTGGCATGTAGTCGACATTTAATAAAAACTAGCTATTGTTAAATTTATTTTTTGTGTTTTGTTTTGCCAGTTTTGGTGGGTGGGGCAAGAGATGTCATTTGTGTGGCCTTGCCTACATGACAGTGCAAAATGGCCTTGAGAGATGCAAAATGGCCTTGAGCAATGGCAGCTGGAAGGGAGTGGTAGTAGATATTCTTTTTATTTGTATTTTTTATCGATTTATTTTTATTTATTTTTTTGAGGGAGAGAGAGAAACGTCGATTTGTTGTTCCACTCATTTATGCATTTATTGCTTGATTCTTGTATGTGACCTAATGGGATGCAACCCACAACCTTGACACACTGGGACAATGTGCTGACCAACTGAGCTACCCAGCCAGGGTGGTAGTAGACATGCTTTCTGGTAGGAATGGCATGAGCCAGGATAGAAAGTTCAGGACAAGTTGGAGAACAGGAGATTGATTTGACAGAAGCCTAAGCCTATATAATTAGTAAATGTGGCATTAAGTCCATAAAGATTGATTAGGGCTAGCTAGGCTTAAGAACTCATTGAATGCTAGATTGAGAAGTATAGACTTTATTCAGGAGTGCAAGAAGTTTTGATAGGGGGAAAATGACATCTTTTGGAAGATGAATCTAGCTACAGAGTTCAGAATTAATTGAGGAAGAAACAGACTGGAAACAAGGAGGCTGGTAATAATACAGGTAAGGCAGGATCTGAGAGTTTAAAGGAAACTAAAGAAGGTTTTGAGGGGAGTTGCTGGGAGTCACTGTTGTGAAAATCTGGCTCTTTAAGTGTACCCAGTTTGTCAAAAGAGAATTTGAGTCTAAAATACAGGCTCCATTGAGGTAGACAATGTCTGAGAGAAGATAGGACTCAATACACTTTGTTTGTTGCTACCTATTTTTAAAAATTGAAAGGTAAAAATTCCTGTTATTTCATTAATGAAAAGCATGCTTGTGCTATTCCTTTGACAAATTTGTAACTTTAGAAATTTTACTTATTTAGCATTTTGAGTTCTTAGTTAACAGGGAACCTTCACATTTAGACATTGGTACTTCTGGAGCTATCTTAAAATATGTCAGTGTACAGTGCAGTTCTTCAGTGTGTGGTCGTTCCAGCATTGGTGAATGTGACTAGACTTTAGAAGCATCAGTTGTGTGAGCAGAAGTGAAAAGTAAAGTACAGACTTCTAGTTTGGTAAGCAACTTAGAATGGAGAAGTTCTCTCCTTTCCCCTTAATTTATTAATTACAAACAAATTAGTTTGCTCATGCCATTCTTAGTCATTCTGGTACCTGGCTCTAGCTCTATGTTAATTGTACTTCCCACTTGGCTGAATAATACGTAAGCAAATTAGCTTAAAGATTGATATTAATATTTCTTTTTGACTCATAAGTAAACTCTCTGCAGCTGTGAATTATCTGCTCACTGTCTTTAATATTGCAAGTTGAGAAAAGAAGCAACCCCCATTGGTTTGTGATACTTTCAAGACGTTTGCATATTTTAAAGCATTGATTTGTTATACCTTTCTAAATGTTTCTTTTAGTTTTCAAATATTTTCTAAACTCAGAAATAAAGTCCTGTTAATTTTTATTCAAATCTCTTTCCTTTAAAAGTGTATTTGAAAATATTTTTAAATTATGGTCATGCACCATTTCTGTAGAGATGGACCACCAATGATGGTGCCATCAAATTGTAATGGAACTGAAAAATTCCTCCGCCTAGTGACAGCCATATCTCAATGCATTCATTACTCACCTGTTTGTGGTGATGCTGGTGTGAACAAGCCTGCTGCACATACAGTTATGTACAGTACAGAATACTTGATCATGATGAACGGTTGCTGGTTTATGTATTTACTATACTGTTAATTGTTTTTTTAGAGTGTACTCTCTCTACTTATAAAAAAGTTTGCTGTAAAACAGCATGCCAGGTTATGCTGGCAGCAGCCTCTCATTTCACGTGTTCACTTCGTTTCTTGATTGCATCAATCTGCCTTGCATTTGATTTAATCTCGTGTAATTTTAAAATTTTGTGTAGCAAACATGCACTTAATTTAAAAAAAAAAAGTCTATAGTTACGTGCAGTAATGTCCTCGGCCTTCACAGTCACTCACCACTCACTGACTGACTCACCCAGAGCAACTTCGAGTCCTGCAAGTTCCATTCATGATAAGTGCCCAATATAAGTGCACCATTTTCCATCTTTTATATCGTATTTGTACTCTATCCTTTCTGTGTTTCGCTATACGAATATTTACCATTGTGTTACAGTTACCTACTGGACAGGTGTGTAGTCTTAGAGCCTATGTGGGTCGGAGGCTATGCCATCTCGGTGTTATAAGTGCACCCTGTGTGCACTCTATGATGCTTGCACAATGACAAAATCTCCTAATGACCCATTGCTCAGCACCTATCCCCATCATAAAGCAGCACTTGACTGTAATAAGCAAATATAGCACACTAGAGGCCCGATGCACAAAATTTGTGCAAAAGTAGGCCTTCCTTCACCCCGGCTGCCGGCACTGGCTTCCCTCTGGCTCCTGGGATCTGGGCTTCCCTCGCAGCCCCAGCTTCATCAAGAAGGTTGTCCAGAAGGACATCCGGTCTAATTAGCATATTATGCTTTTATTATTATAGATAATATTGGGGATAGCGTGTGTTACTTTTTATAAATACTGTGTTTTTCTAATGAAACTTCAAAAGCCCAGATTTGGTCAACTGAGTGATACTTCATTTACTAAAGGGACTCCAGAGAGTCAAAAGAGTGTTTTAATGTCTCAAACTATAACATCTTAGTTGAGTCTATTTCGAATTGGTTCGAAGATATTTCTGTTTGTCAACAGAAATCAGAACTACAGCCACTCCCCTAAGGCTGATTACTCTTACCCTTCCCTCCTCCTCCCCAACCATAGCTGAGTGTAGGAGCTTCCCTGGTCTGGGCCATTTTGGCACTGTCACTATGCTGGCATTTGTGGCCTTCCCAATATGTATGTCTTACATTCTTAGAAGTCTGCTTGCATTTTGGCAGGAAAAATAAGTTATGAATAAGATTGAGTGGCTCATGATACACTGTTATAAGAAAATTCACAATTTTATATGTTAATTATACCTCAAAGCAGAAATTTAAAAAAAATTTATTTTTTACGTGAGTTGACATATGAAGTGTGTGAAACATGAATAGACTTTCTATTCTAGTCTCAAAAAGTTGAAATAAAAGAGCATAGGGCCTTTTCTTGAAGGTAAAGCCCTTACATCTCATTTAATCTGCACAGCAAATCTTTTAAATAGATATTGTCCATTTTTTACAGATGATGAAACTCAAAGTAATTATATAATCTATGAAAATTAACAAAATAAAAAAAAAGAAAAGAAAAATAAACTAAAATTTCTATAGGGAATAATGCTGACAGTAAACTACCAGAAGCAGGGACTGCCATAGAAAAGCATAAAATAGATGATCAATAAATATTTGTATTTTGCCTGCATTACAAGTATGAATGAATGAATATGAATTAATGTTCATTACAAATATGAATGAATGAATATGAATTTTAGTGAATGAATGGATCAGTAGGTGAATGATAGAAGACAGCCTTTAACTCAATAATTTTTTCTTCAGTGCAGAACAACATTTTTCTTTCAGATGAGTCTAGAACATTTTTCACAAACAATTGAATTCACCTTTCTTTTTCTCTGTACAAAAGTCCCTCTTCTCTCATGTGGTTTAAGTTACTTAAAATAAATCACACAGTAAAAATCCTGAAGAGGGAAATAAAGACCAGAGACATGGAAAGCATCACTTTCACTTAGATTTTAACTAAGTCGTATGTAATGTTATCAGTCTGTAATGTTATATCTGCGTTAGACCCTTCTTTTCACATTCAGGATGTCATCTTTTGGTTCTGTTTGTATCTCTTAATTTTTTAAAATTTACTGTAGTTGTCTGAAATAAAATTATATAACAGTAGTCAAAATAATTATGTAGCCAACATTAGTTGACCATCTAATCTCTATTTCAGTTGTGTGGGGGGCATGTGTTTCTGTTTTCTATTAGTACAACAAAGTGTGGTTTGTTCAGAAATATGATCTGATAATTTAATAGGGTTAAAATACATAATGTGACAAGTATTATTTTCAACTGATGTTAATACCTGGACAGACTAGTAATGTGAGTCTCTAAACTGCATATTTATACAGTTTCTAATTCTTTAATGATTCAATATCTTAATAAATTTAAGATTAGAATTCTTTTAAATGAATATGGAACAGTAATGGATACCAGGGATGAAAGTAGATGCAGATAATCGAGAGATTGAAAGAAACTATTTTAGTGGAAGGCTGCAAAAGGAAGGGTTTACAGGATTTGCAGGTGGAAGTTGCTATGCTAGATTGTGGGAAGTAAATTTATTTTTACAAAAGGAAGTGAAATTGGTGAAGTGTGAGGGCTCTGAGGAGATAAATTAATGTTGAATGAGTAGAAAGAACCCTGTAGGTTAATATGGTGGCTTATAGGGACCTTCAGAGATGATTTGATGACTCTCACAAATCATGACACTCATGAAGTAGGGATCTGTCATGTTGGTTTGAGTAGAAATTACAATAAACTTAGAACGAAGAGGGCAGTTTTTGTAGACATATTTTAGAATTTGTTTATAGATGTGAGACTAAGGCTATAATATGACATGTTTATAAAACATAACTTTACGCCCTAACCGGTTTGGCTCAGTGGATAGAGTGTCGGCCTGCGGACTGCAGGGTCCCAGGTTCGATTCCGGTCAAGGGCATGTACCTTGGTTGCGGGCACATCCCCAGTAGCGTGTATGCAAGAGGCAGCTGATCGATGTTTCTCTCTCATTGATATTTCTAACCCTCTATCCCTCTTCCTTCCTCTCGGTAAAAAATCAATAAAATATATTAAAAACAAACAAAAACTTCACATGGTGACTGGCATTTAAATTAAAATTAATCCATTAAAAAAAACAAAAAATAACATAACTTTATATGATATTTTGGGTTCTTGATATCCTCAAAATGCTCTTTTTGTTTTTTGTTTGTGTGTGTTTTGTTAGCTTTCTATATGATAGCATTTTTAGACTGCTCTTTTGTCTTACCCCTCTGCTGTCCATTCTAATCATACAGGGTGGGGCAAAAGTAGGTTTACAGTTTTTCATATGGAAAATAAGAATAAACTCTGTTTCACATACAGCTGTAACCTATTTTTGCCCCACCCTGTATAATCAGTTTAGTAATGACATACATAACCCCCTGGTATGAGATTATCATGCTTCAGAAGATTCTGCATATAAACTACCAGTATCAATGTGGTAGAACTTATGTAAGTGTTATTATTTAAGAATATCAGATTAGCCTGGCTGGTGTGGCTTGGTGGTTGAATGTTGACTTATGAACCAGGAGATCCCAGTTCATTTCCTGGTCAGAGCACACGCCCAAGTTCTGGGCTTGATCCCCATTGGGGCGTGCAGGAGGCTCGCTCTCTCCCTCTCCCTCCTTATCTGAAAAAAAAAAAAAATCAGATTAACTTAAAAACCATGTGCAAGTGAGTTTGGAAGTTGAATCTTATGTCTCAAACCCATATTTAGTTGTTTGTTTATATTTTTCAATATTAAGTTATTTTGATGGTATTTCTTTTACGTCTATGTTATAAGTCTGGAACTTAAGTGACTCAAAATTGGTCAAATAGTATACTTCTTGAAAAAAAGTGTGCCTTTTGAATATTGAACAGCACACTTTGAACAAACTCCATTGTAAAACATCCCTTTGAATTTTAAATAAATTTTAGTAACTTCTTATATTCAAATGTCATAATTTTTACATTGGAATATGATAGCATTATAATTCAAGGATCAATCAAAGTCTGCAGTTGAAACCTTGAGCAGGAGGGTTACAGATGATGTAGTTATTCTATTATTCCCATTATGCTTTAGACTTGGGCTTCTGTCATACAGAACAAGTTTGAGATTGTGACATACTCAGGGCCATCTGCTTGCTGTGTGTGTAAGCAAATAGGCCTTTGACACTGGAAGTGAAGAATCATCACTTGTGGTGTTCTTAGCTGGCTCTGCTTAGGCTCGAATGTGCTGGGCTCAGCCTGTGTTTACAGTGAATGGTCACCGTTTTGGTCTTTTGCAACTGTAACACTTCCATAGCCATGTGTTTAATGTCTTCTGTGTGTTGACGTGCTGAAGATGGAATTGTGAAATTTTTTAGTAGTGCAAAGAAAATTCTACTTAATTAGCAAAACTTTAAAATTATTTTTTAAAACATTCAAATACTTCCAAAAGAGAGTGAATTCTTTAGATGAAAGGCCCACCATCACGTTTCCATCTTGTGGTTAATTTTCACAGTATAACAAACTATTTTTTGGTCCAAAGTGCTTTGTAGAAAATCAGTCATGTAATTGCATTTGTCTGCACTATTTTTTAAAAACTTCTGTATTGTTATGGGAGAAAAAGCTGATTATCAGTGTTTTCATAGTGTGATTGCAGTTCTTATTTTTACAAAATGTTTATTCATATGTAGAATATAGGCTGAAAGGAAATACCAAAAAGATCAAAGTTATCTTGAATTGGGATTACAGGTGATTTATTTTCCTCCTTAAACGTCTTTTCTGAACTTTATACATTATTCATGTATCTTATAATTAGAAAATGAAAGGTCTAAAATGAATTTATTATAGAATATGAAATTAAATTTAGTAAAGCTTTTAAGATGAAGATTCTTAGGACATAACGGCTTTACAAATGAATTAATAAACAGTGTATTCCTGAGATGGAATTATGTAATGATAAAATCTGTACTTATAAACAAGCAAAATTAGGTTGCCATTTTCTGGGTGTAGGGAATGAGCTTGGGAAAAGTATTTTACCATTGATAGGAAGACAGACTTTTGTTTGATTCTTCTAACTCAGGTTTGCCTCAGTTACATTAATTTATATACTGTTTTATGGATAATTATTTAATTATAGGATATAAACTTATTTACATGAGTAATATGCCAAGTATCACTTTGAATATTTGGTCATAAGAATGTATTTGTGGTCAGCAAGCAAAACACTCCGTGGAAGTTTGCATATAGTACCTATCAGTTGTTACTGCACCTCTATTTCTCCGTGGTTTTTTCTCATCTGTAAAATGGAAAAAGAACAGTACCCATTTTTTATACATGTTTGAGGACTAAATAAGTATGCCTGGTATACTTATTTTTTATACATGTTTGAGGACTAAATAAGTATGCCTGACACACAAAAAGCACTCAAATATTATTATTATTATTATTATTATTATTACAATCAACAAGTTGGCATTGATGTCTGTAAGAAATTGAGAGTAGAAGATCTCTAGGGACTGGAGCAATAGTCTCTGCTTTACATCCATTCACTGGTTTGACTAACCCTGTGTATTCTCCGTTAGTTAAGTGGGACTGTTAGCTATGCACTTAGTTTTATTACTTATGTATACAATTAATCTTGGCATTTGTGGTTTAATGTTTTAGACTCAATATTTAACATGGGAGATTTGTAATTTGGTGTAGGGACAGTTTTGCATAATTCAAGACTGGCATGCCAAATAAGTATGTGAACTAGAGAATTGAGCATCCCAGTTATTACCCAGTAGTGACTTTGGTTCCCTAACTTGTTTAATTTTCATCATGGGATTAAAACCTGTGTTTCTGTGTGAATAATGGTGCCTTGAGAAAGCCAGTTTTTAATGCTGGTTTTTGCAGATTTAATTGAAGTGAGTTTAGTGGCATAATTTATAAATATTGCTTATTTCTTATATATTCTTTACATTGCCTTATGCCCAGTAAGATAATGAATAATGGGGTATGTTTGATTGGTTTGTGAAGAAATTTGAATCTTCAAGTTCCATAAAGGAAAGGGAGGAGTTTAGCAAGGATTCCTAGATTTCTGGGCACTTGGGTTATTTTATATTTTTCACGTTAATATATAATTTAAAAAATTTCTTAAACCAAATTAAAACCTGTCTGGATTTCATGAAATTTTTACATGGAGTGATATAAATATGCTTCCTTTGATAAAAGCCACTGGCCCCATCCATGGAAATATTGATTATATTAGGTCTGCAGTAGGGCCAGGAATCTGTAGTTTACTTCTCCAGGCGACCCACCGGCCCCCGCCCCAATGATTCTGATGAAGTGTTTTTCAAGTTATTTGTTATCATCACTTGCTCCTCCCCCCACCCAGCCTTTTAAAGTATTTTTTTCTTAACTGTCCCCCTTATGAAATTTTCATACCACAGTTGTACTATATATTCCTTTATTGTATATTAAACTGTGTTTTATACACTAAAAGAGTTAAGGGATTTTTGTTTTGTTTCCCCCCCACCCACCCACCCAAGAGCCAGTTTTCACCCACTTGGGGGCAATATTGCCCCTGTTGAGAATGTATACAATAAGCTAAAAGAAAAGTCACTCCCAGCTTGTTAACATTTTCGTATACATCTTTCCCAGTGATTTTTCAATGCATATATTTTTTATTTTAAAAAAAAGAGATCAGATGCATAATATCTTATGCTCCCTTGTAGAAATATATTGTGATTTTTCATGAAAAATATATTTTAATAGTGTCATATTTAATGGATAAATAATGTCAATGCATAGTATTCCGTTAAGTGAATTTGCCATCATTTCTTTAAGTGATTCCCTATAGTTTTTAATTTTTTACTATAAAAGCTGTGCTGTGAATATCATTATATTTGAATTTTAAGATTTGGGGTATGTATAACTTAGAAAATGAAAGTCCCTTTTCCTAAGGACTTCCACTGTTAATGTGAATATTTATTAAAGAATAATAGATTGACCTTTAACTATGGCAGATTGCTTTTTTGCTTAAGGTATTTTGGTCATCTTTTCAAATCACTATATATAATTCTACCTTACTATTTTTAGCAATATTCTGCTGTATGATGTACAGTAATTTATTCATTCTTCTAGTGAAAGATCTTTTTTCCCCTAGGCTTTTTGTTTTTGACATACGTTTTTGTTTGCATGTGTTTTTCTGTACCATAAATTTCCATTTGTGGCAGAATTACTGGGTTATTTAACAATTGGAAGCACTTTATATGCTTGAGGCTTTCTTTAGGCTTTTTCTTCTTTTTCATTTCTTTGTTTGACTATTATATCTGGATATAGGAAATGTTACATTAAGAAAGCAGATGTGCCTGTATTTTTTTCAGATTACAAGTTACAGTTTTAAGTTTGGCTAGTTTGGGGTGTTTGTTTGTTTGTTTGTTTGTTTAAAGACAAGTACATGTATTTTAACTAGATCGGAATAATACAGATTTTTGAGGATTTTCATGTTTAGGCTTGAGACATTTTATTGCCTGGCAGTGATTCAGAACCCTAAAAGCACCCGACTTGCAAAGTGAACAAGTAAGCTTTTGAGCTGGGAGCTTTCTGGGAATATCTGGAACTACACGTTTCTATCAGAGATGCCTTTTAATGTTGGGTTTATTGATTGAAGTATCTTAGGCACATACTCTCTCTGCTCTCTAACTTTTATTCCTCTTAGGAGGAGATATATTATCTCTTTTTGCATTACTGGTAATGTCCTTATTTTAGATATCTTATACGTTCCTGCTAATTTTTACAGAGTTCCTTTACATATTGTCTTCAGAATTATTCAGGCATTTCTCTGAGGCTTACAGTCTCGTAAAGCTCAAAAATATCAGAACACTATATTAAGAAGCACTTCTGTGAATCAGCACCTGACTTTTACAGCCTCAATCTGATTAGTGTTTGCAGGATTCAAGCAGATTTCTTTATGGAAAACCATTAAACATTGAAAAAAATTACACTTTATCAAAGTAGAAAGGTTTTTCAGTTTAGAAAAACACTAATTTTTTGAGGCAGCTGATTCTATCATGAGCTAACCTTGTTATTTTAGACACATGCTTGAATGAGACTTTCAAATGGCTTTAATGTTCTCAAAGAATCAGTTTACCACTAATTATAATAAATACTAGAGGCCTGGTGTACGAATTCGTGCACGGGTGGGGTTCCTCGGCCTGGCCAACGATCGGGGCCGATGGGTGGGGGTGCCTGCTGGGGGAGAGGAACCGTAGGTAGTTGGCCAGCCAGCCAGGGGGAGGGAGTGCAGGAGGTTGGCTGGATGGCCCCGCCCCCCTCCCCCCATTGGGTGATCAGGGGGGCCGGCTGGCCAGGTGGGAGGGACTGCAGGAGATTGGCCCCAGCAGCAAGCTAACTAATGGCGAGTTCCACAAGGAATCAGGCTTCCTCTTCCCTCTTGTCTGGGTCCAGGTGCAGGTGAACCAGATTCGGGGCTCTAAGGGCAGCAAGGTCTGGGTCATAGCTACTGGCTGGTTGTCTGGTCGTTCCAGTCGTTTGGTCTTTAACTGTCACTTAGGCTTTTATATATATAGATAATAAATGATATTCAGTACCTGGGCAATTCAGACAGGACTGTTTCCTGAGAGTAGCCTCTTAGAGTTGAGTTGTCATCATAGCTTGTTTATTATGCTTCTTACAGAGGTTTCCCTTGCTTTGGGGCATGGTTCTTCATCTAGCAAAGTGGATAAACAAGTGTTTTCCCACATGATAGTGGTAGTTTTTTGCATGGTATGTTTTAAAAAATTGGCATCTCACATGTGACTTTTTGTCTATTGAGGCTTGCCGTTTAACCAGGTTAGAGATTTTATTCTTTGGTGCAGAATTTAACTTGACCATCTTGTGAAACTGGTTCCTTTACTCAGGATGACAGCAGCAAGCATGACAACCCACGCTTGAGCACTAGATCCTTATGACTTTAAACCTTTGGCCAAGCATGTCTGATTGCTTAGATACTGCCTTACCACCCCCATTGCCTAATTCTTGGTTTTCTGAAGCCTGAAGCCATATCGGAAACTTCAAATTCTATTAAATGAATAGTCCACAGGAGGATATTTGATTTTAACTAAATGTTATGTGAGTTTATTATTGATTATAAAAGTTAGAATGTGTGATAGGCATTGGTATTTGTAAATGTTTCCATTTTACTATTTCTCATTTTTAAAAATACTTTCCCCTCACACAAAGTATTGTGATAAATTAGTACCCAGTAAGACTTTCAGTACAGGCATCTGGTGGAAAAGTTTCTTTAGTAGGTTTGTTTATAGTACACATTTTCACTGCACATAGAAGTGGCGGATTTTATGTTTTGTGTCCCAACAAAAAGTAAACTGCTTTTCAAGAAAGCATCAAGTAATTTTTACTAGCTATTTAGTAATTTTCCTATTCAAAGTATAATTAAAGTAATCCTTAAACATCATTTTATTCCCACTTTTAAAAATAAACTCATTATTTTTAAACAATACATTATAAAGAAATACAGATCGAGTAAAAAGTACAAAGAAGAAAATATGATAGTTTTAAGTTTGCTCTGTGTCCTTATAGGAATTTCCTATCTAAGAATACATGCATATACAGAAATATTTAGTTTTGTTTTCATACCTGCTTTTTTTCCCTTTAAGTTGTCAGATACAGAGGTGATACATGAAGACTAGAAGTGTTCTTTACTAGCGTGCTGGGGCACCAAATAAAAGCTTCATTTTCACAGACAAGGTTTTTCAAGTTCCTCCATGTCTACCCTTGCTCTTCTCATCACCTGTATTTTTTTTAACCACCATTCTTATCCTTGAATGGAGAAAAGTGGTGGGTCTCAGTCTGGGCTGAGCTCTACAAAAGAATTAATGGAGAAGATTTGAGAAATATCCATATCCTGGCTCCACAGTTCAGAGATTTTGTTTAATTGATGATGATGAGGCAAGACACATGGGAAGAGTACATGCTTTATCTTAGCCTGCATCAAGCTTGCCTGAGCTTCTGGGTTCCAGTATGGTTTGAGGAAAGGCAATGATTGAAGCCAAGGAGGTTGGATTCCTCAGCTTTCTGCCTTCGAGAAAGAAGATAGGCACAGGTCTTTGTAACCCTTCCAGTTCTCTACGAAGTGCACGCCACAGACATCATTTATTCTAGTGTGGGTTCACTATAGAGTGTCACACTTCAGTTCTAGGGAGAATCAGCATCATTAATGTAGGACAGATTCAATAGACAAGATGAGTGATAAAGCAGTGTGGTGTTGTGGTTAACCACACAGATGCTAGAGCCAAACTGCCTGCCTGAGTTGTAGTCCTGGTTCTGTAATTTATGTTGACCGTGGGCAAGTTTGTGTTGGCCTCTCTGCTTCATCTACAAAATGGGGATGATAGTCTCCACCTAATAGGTATGTTGCAAAGATTACAATTTTTAATAGATGTACAGTGCTCAAAGCAGTATTTTGTACATGGCAAATACTTAATGAATAATACAAATGTTCTACCCTCTTTTCTACATATCCTACCCTTTTAATGCTTTCTCCAATGAGTTAAAGCAGGGGTCAGCACACTTTTCTGGAAGGGCCAGATGATAAATACTGTAGGTTTTTAGGGTCATACAGTCTCTGTTGCAGTACTCAATTCTGCTGTTAAAGGGCAAAAGCAGCCTTAGACCACATGTATAAACAAATGAGCATGGCTGTGTCCACTTAAATTTGAATTTCACATAATTTTTATGTGTCATGAAGTACTCCTTTTCTTCTGATTAAAAAGCATTTAAGAAAGTACAAGCTGCCCTGACTGGTTTGACTCAGTGGGTAGAGCGTCGGCCTGCGGACTGAAGGGTCCCAGGTTCGATTCCGGTCAAGGGCATGTACCTTGGTTGTGGGCACATCCCCAGTAGTGGGTGTGCAGGAGACAGCTGATGTTTCTCTCTCATCGATGTTTCTCTCTATCCCTCTCCCTTCCTCTCTGTAAAAAATCAATAAAAATATTTTTTAAAAAGTAAGTACAAGCCATTCTTACAGGCCACACAAAAATAGGCAGTGGATCAGATTTGGTCTGCTGGTCATAGTTTACTGATCCCTGAAGTAGAGTAAAGGAACCTGCACAACAACTGTAGACACCCTTTCTTAAGCATGCCTTCATTTCTCAATTTCCCCATACTTTGAAGGAGTCTAGAACAGCGGTCGCCAACTTTTTGGACCTCACGGATCACTGGTGGATGACCGCTGATCTAGAATATTCAGGTTTAGAACTTTAAAAATTCTACTCCCAGATTGATCTTAAACTATTAGCATATTGTGTGACACAGTGAACTCTTTGGGGACTCTGTCCTCCTCAAACAGTGACATACAGTATATAATTGTACTTAAGATTTTTTTGGGTGCAAGCAACAGAAACAGATTTTGTCTTATTCTCAGCAACACTGTAGTAGGTGTTTGTGTTAGGGTTCTCCAGAGAAACAGGCCAGGAGGATACATGCACATGCACACACATACACCATACATATACATACACATTTTGTGTGTGGTTGAGAGAGAGAGACTTAGTTCAAGGAACTGGAATATGTGATTATAGGGCAGTGATGGTGAACCTATGACACGCATGTCAGAGGTGACACACGCACTCATTTTTTTGGTTGATTTTTCTTTGTTAAATGGCATTTAAATATATAAAATAAATATCAAAAATATAAGTCTTTGTTTTACTATGGTTGCAAATATCAAAAAATTTCTATATGTG
>NW_006290034.1:6517547-6525066 GCF_000327345.1 Myotis davidii
ACTTTGCTAAGACAGTGAAGACCTTTCAATAAAAAGTGTGTCTACCATGCTAGCTGGCCAGGTTAAAAGTAAAATAATTCCACCACTGTGAGCAAAGAAACCTATTGAAACAGGCTTCATTTTGAACTTGAAAGAATTAAGAAATTGGTATTAGAATATAGGTAACTAGGGGCCTGGTGTGCACTCAGGCAGGGGTGGGTGGATCCCCTCAGCCCAGCCTGTGTCCTCTCGCAGTCTGGGAGCCCTTGGGGGTTGTTCGACTGATGGTTTAGGCCCACTCCCCCCAGGAGAGGCTCCCGCCACTGCCACTGCACTCGCCAGTCCTTTTTTAGAAGCTTGGAACCTATTAGACCTGAGTATAGACCAGTGAAGGCGAACCTATGACACGTGTGTCAGAGGTGACACACGCACTCATTTTTTTGGTTGATTTTTCTTTGTTAAATGGCATTTAAATATATAAAATAAATATCAAAAATATAAGTCTTTGTTTTACTATGGTTGCAAATATCAAAAAATTTCTATATGTGACACGGCACCAGAGTTAAAATTAGGGTTTTTCAAAATACTGACACGCCCAGCTCAAAAGGTTTGCCATCACTGTTATAGGGGCTACCAAATCCAAAATCAATAGGGCAGACCAGCTGGGAACTCTGGCAGCCTTGCGGACAAAATCTTCAGTGAATCCTCAGTGTTTCCCTTAGGGTCTTTCAGCTGATTGGATGAGGCCTCCTTAACATTATTGATACCTCCTTAATGTCACCTGATTGCAGATGTTACCACATAGGTGTTATTTACATAATACTTTCACAGCAACACCCAGATTAGTGTGTGTTTGAATATCTGGGTATTATAGCCTAGCCAAGTTGACATATACAGCTAACCATCATATAGTTAATAAATGGATGAACAAATGGTTAAAATGGTTGAGCAGAAATGAGCTTGCAAGCTTCGGGAAGTCTGAGGAGAACCAGGGGAGTCTGCAGGGATTGGAACCTAGGTAGCAGGAACAGCAGTGTACCACAGTCAGAATGAATCAGCTTTAAGGATTTCTATCTTCACATTGTTCTGGTCATGATTCGGTTTAGGAAATTCCACCTGATTGGCCTGGATGGAGATTGGGTGAGATGTCTCCCCACCTTGATTGACATTTCCACCAAAACTGCAGTGAGGGAGACAGGGTTATTTTCCAATAGAGAGTCGGGATGCTGTTCTAAAAGAAGGAGGAAGATACTAGACATGTAAAAATAACAGATGTCCGCTTCACACCAACTCTTGATATCTGCCCACAGAGGGACAGCTGGTGAGGCGGACATGGATCAGGGCCAGATCATGGAAAATTTCACAGGCCTGGTAATGAGTTTGGGCCTTATCCTCTAGAATAGTGAATCTTTTGGGGGGTCATAGATCCCATTGAGAATTTGAAAATTTTGCACCACATATTTGGCTTTCTCCCCCTCCGTAAAATTGTACTTACACTTAAGAAAAATAGTTCTGGGGTTTTTTTTGTGTGTTTTTTTTTTTTTGCATAGCATTTCAAGAAATTCTTGTGCTTTCTAAAGTACATCCCTGGTTGGTGGGAAGAGGGGCTAGTCTATTAACGTAAAAAGTTAAGAACTTATAGGGAGAGGGTGGTATATCCTATTTAAAGATTTTAGGCAAGGGAACCACAATAGAGCTGTGTGTTAAATAGATCATTGGAGGATGGATTTGAGGGATACCGGATTGGAGGCTGAAAAGCAATCACAATATTATATCTTCCTCAGCTTCTGATATTTGCATTTTCTTGATTCTCCTTAATCTCTTTGCTATGGAAGGATTTGTCTAAGAGATGATGCAGTCCTTAATTATCACAGTGGTAATAAGGATGAAAAAGGTAAACAATTTAAAGAAACATTTGGGAGATAAAATTCACAGAACTAGCTTGGCTGTTAATTGTATATGGGAATAGAGTGGAGTGTGTCTTGTATGTTTCTAGCTTGCATGACAGAATTGTAGAGGCCAGGTAGGAGAGTTGACGATAAATGTGAGGAGGGACAACTTTATCTTCTGAGGAGGACTTGAGGAAAAGTGACTGAACTTGATAAAAGGAGCTATGGTTGGTAAAAAGATTGTTGTTTAATACCGAGGGCCCAGATAAGATTTCAGGAATTTGTACTAGTGGCATCAATTACATAATGGTATTTTCTCTAGCAATGAAGAGAGGTTTTTAAGACTCATTCATGGATGATGATTATACATGCTGATTTGGGGGGAACACAGGATACATGGAATAGAGGCACTGGGCAAAGAATAACTTAGATAAAGAGGGTAATAATAATAATAAAGATAGAGCTCTTTTTCCATGCTAGGCACGTTTGTAAGGGTGTTCTCAAGGTACTAACTCATTTACTCAAAATAACCCTCTGAAGCCCTGGCCAGAGTAGCTCAGTATGTTTGGGTGTTAAACCATGCTCAAAACGTTGCTGGTTTGATTCTCTGTCAGGGCACACACTGTGGTTCGATCCCTGGTGGGTGGTGTGCAGGAGGCAGCTAATCGATGTTTCCCTCTCACATTGATATCTCTCTCTCTCTCTCTCTCTCTCTCTCTCTCTCTCTCTCTCTCAATTAAAAGTAAAATAATTCCACCACTGTGAGCAAAGAAACCTATTGAAACAGGCTTCATTTTGAACTTGAAAGAATTAAGAAATTGGTATTAGAATATAGGTAACTAGGGGCCTGGTGTGCACTCAGGCAGGGGTGGGTGGATCCCCTCAGCCCAGCCTGTGTCCTCTCGCAGTCTGGGAGCCCTTGGGGGTTGTTCGACTGATGGTTTAGGCCCACTCCCCCCAGGAGAGGCTCCCGCCACTGCCACTGCACTCGCCAGTCATGAGCCCGGATTGTGACTGAGTGGCGTTCCCCCTTGGGAGCACATTGACCACCAGGGGGCAGCTTCTGCATTGAGTGTCTGCCCCCTGGTGGTCAGTGCACATCATAGTGACTGGTCGTTCTGCCGTTCGGTTGATTTGCATATTAGCCTTTTATTATATAGGATTATATAGGATGTTATGTAGGATATGTTATCTCAATCCTTCATCACCCTATTTTGTTGTGTGGTCTGGTTATTAACTACTTTTATTTAGTTTTGTAGTAGTTAGATATGGCAAGAAAATGAGATGAAACACACATCTGAAAATTTTTTTCATGGATTTTGTTTTGGGTTTTTTTTCCTTTTACAGCAAAAATGAAGTCTGAAAAAAGTTTCATAAAAAACAGCAGTTTAGGTAGTCATCGAGTCATATTGCCTGGATTCTGATGCCACCTATGCAAATTACTGTCTGATATTTTTGGTAAGATACTTTTCTTAACCTCGCTTTCTTTAGCTATAATAGGAATGATAATACTAGTGCCCTTACCGTATATTCATGAAATTCAATGTTATGGTCTGTATAAAGTACTTACCACGGGCCCTAGCTGGTTTGGCTCAAAGGACAGAGCGTCGGCCTGTAGACTGAAGTGCCCCAGTAATTTCGGTCAAGGGCACATGCCTGGGTTACCAGCTCGATCCCCAGTAGGGGGCGTGCAGGAGGCAGCCAATCAATGATTCTCTCTCATCATTGATGTTTCTATTTCTCTCTCCCTCTCCCTTCCTTTCTGAAATCAACAAAAAATATATTTAAAATAAAGTACTTACCATGGAATATTAGATGTTACCATTGCTTTATTATCTCTTCTGTTAAATCAGAACTTTACTACTTACTCTGATTTGATTTTTGAGGTTACTGTTCAGTTCCAATTGGATGTTTAGCAGGCAGTTCAGTGTTTAAAGGAATATTTAGTACATTGTTTCTTTTAGCTAAAATCAGCTAAAGATGCAAAAGAATGAATGTTGTCTTAGATTTCTGAGACCTGGGAAACTGGTCTGTGTGCTTTTATGCATTTGGTTAACCTTTATGCCAGCGGCTCTCCACCTGTTGATCGCGATCCCTTTGGGGGTCGAATGACCCTTTCACAGGGGTTGCCTAAGACCATTGGAAAAAAATATATAATTACATATTGTTTTTGTGATTAATCACTATGCTTTAATTATGTTCAATTTGTAACAAACTGTTTAATACAGTTCCTCATGGGTCACCACAACATGAGGAACTGTATTAAAGGGTCGCGGCATTAGGAAGGTTGAGAACCACTGCTTTATGCCATTCAGAATATAAGACCAGTTTGTGGCCGAAACCGGTTTGGCTCAGTGGATAGGGCGTCAGCCTGCGGACTGAAGGGTCCCGGGTTCGATTCCGGTCAAGGGCATGTGCCTGGGTTGCGGGCACATCCCCAGTGGGGAGTGTGCAGGAGGCAGCTAATCGATGTTTCTCTCTCATCGATGTTTCTGACTCTCTGTCTCTCTCCCTTCCTCTCTGTGAAAAATCAATAAAATATATTAATTTTAAAAAAAAAGACCAGTTTGTGCTGACTTCTGTTCCTCTGCTAGAAAGCCTTCAAAAAGAATCACCGTAGTGTTCCTTGATGTCATTAGGGCCATTAGGAAAAGTACTTGTTACAACTATGAAGACTCTGAGAACTCATTTTTACTTATTTATTGAAAACTTGGTTTTGGTTTAGAATTCTTCTAACAATATGAGTAATATTTGTAGAGTGCTTTTTATAAACTTTGTCTCATTTGATCTTCACAGTTCGGTGAACAAGATAGGATAGATGGAATAACTCCTATTTTTAAAGATAAGAAAATGTGGGCTTCAAAGAAGTTCAGTGACTTGCCCAGAGAGAAAGAGCTGGTTATGTGTGCTGGCTCTTACATTAGTTTTCAACTATATCAGAGTGCTTGTGTACAAACAGCCTATAATTTCCAGAATGTAAAACTCAGTTGTTGAAATTGTTGGTTTTTCACATTTGCTGGAAGTATGCACCTTTCGATTTTTGGTGGGCTGTATGTAACGTTACAAGTTCTGCCATAGTATATCACTGTCATTTTAATTTTATTTGTAGCTTTAGGGTTTAGAGATATTTGATTCAGAAGTATGTCCTTACAATACATTTGGTGTTAGAAAGTTATTTAATAAGTTAACTGACTAAATATAATTTTGATTCAAAGGGCATTATGAAACTTTTTTCTTACAATATTCTTAGTTAAGCTGCCCACTTTCAAAAGAAAAATGACTTTTTACTTTTAGTAATCATTTTAAAAACTAGATGCTTTATACTGTATAAATACTTGTGGAGAGATACATAATATTCTTTTAAATTAAGAACATTCATTCCTAATTTCTGTGCAAGAAGTTCAGTTCAAGTATTTTTAGAGCCTCTACTCTTCTATTCATGGGCTCTGTGCAAATCACTATGAAGGAATACAAAATAGTTCTTACCTTGCTTTCAACAAAATTGACATTGATAGAGAAGGCAAGACTAATAATTATGAAACAATCAGAGTAGAGGTTGCCAAGCTACAGTTTAAGGCCTGTTTTTGTATGGCCCTCACGCTCTCCGGCTTTTGTGTTTGCTGTTTGAAAACCAACCAACAAAAAAACAACAACAGGAGAATATGTAATATAGACTGTACGTGGCCCCCAAATCATAAAATATTTACTAACTAGCCCTTCACAGAAAAAGTTTGCTGACAGTGAATTAGAGGAATATAATCCCATAAAATAAAATGTAACCAGAGACATTAGGGAATGCAAATCAAAATGACAGTGAGATGCTATTTTATATCCACTAGGGAAGGTGTAATTAAAAACTGGACAATAGCAAGTGTTGGCAGGTTTAGAACATAGCGCTGCTGGTGGAATGGCAAATGGTAAGGCTGTTGTAGAAACAGTTTGGCACTTCCTTAAAAGGTTAAACAAAGTTACTGTATGATGTAGCAATTTCACTCTAGGTAAATATTCCAGAGAACTGGAAATATGTTCATATAAACTTATAGTATTATTAGTCCTAGTAGTCAAAATGTCCATCAACTGATGAATGGGCAAACAAAATGTGGTATACTCATAAAATAGGGTATTATTCAGCTGTAAAAAGAAATGAAGTACTGATACATACTACAACATGGATGAACCTTGAAAAACATTATAAGTGAAACAGTGCAGACACCAAAGGTCACATACTCTATTCCATTTATAGAAATGTCTAGAATTGTCAAATCCATAGAGACAGAAAGTAGATTAGTGGTTGCCAGACGCTGGAGAGTTAGGGAAATGGGGAGTGACTGCTAATGATATAGGGTTTCTTGTTAGGATGATGGAAATGTTCTGGAATTAGTGATGATGATTGTACAACCTTGTGAATATACTTTAAACCACTGAATTGTACACTTTTAAGTTGTGAGTTTAATGGTATGTAAGTTTATATCTAAAAAAAGAAAAGTTTTTATAAAAGAAGTAATGAGAGATCACGTAAGTAAGAGAAAACTAAAAGCATGAGCTAGTGAATATAACTTTGAAGTTGGGGATTGAAATGCACTCCAGAGGGCATAGAGGGTTTGGAGAGCAAAAGGAAGTAATATGGTATTACAGATCTAAAGGAGGGGTATAAACCAAGATACTGGAGTTTGACAGAAGGGGAAGACATGGCAAGATGTAAGAAGAAAGAAGCTGAGTCTCTTGTTTTCATGGGGCTTTTAAATGGGAATATTTAACTGATTTGACCTGTGAGAGATCACGCTTTGATCTATCATTTTCATGGAATAAATTGTATAGTTTTCTAGCCTAAAGCAGGATTTAATTCCAACCAGAGAGCAAGACCTAAGGGCTATCTCCCATGGTACTATAAGGATTTTAATTCTCAGTACTTTGAGGAATTTGCTACCATCTTTTCTCTTTTTTTTAACCGATTTTAACTTATACACTTTATAAAGTTCTGTGTATTGCCTCAATTAATGCTCTTACCACACCTATGTGATAGATGGTATCATTCCAATGCCAGATGGGGGCACTGGAGTTAGAAAGCCTAGGTTCAATTCCAGGTTCTACTATTTTCTACTTGTATGTGAGTTTTGATGAGTTATTTTACCTCTCTAGGTTATATGCTGTCTCTTATATAAAGTGGTGATTATAACATACTAGGGTTGTATTTAAATAAGTTGACAAAACTAAAATATTTAGAATCATGCTTGACACATAGTAAGCCCTCAGTAAGTGTTATGCTGTTATTGATAGGTCATAAGAATTGAGTGAGGTTAAGGAGTCCAAAGCCTTCCAGTCGGTAAGTGATAGAGCCAGCACTTAATGATAGGTGTTCTCAACTCAAGTCCTGATGTTCTCATTGCTTTTACCAGATTTTATTATATACTTACCTATCCTTTAGACATATACTTATAAACTTTCTTAATTTTCATTTAAAAGGAAACCAGAATATATCAGGTATAAATAGCACAAGAGACTTTCTTACAACAGAACTTTGATTTCTAAACCCAATCTTTTGCTTTAATCCACTGCCACCTGGTCCTTAGCAGTTATAACTAAACTAGAGGCCCAGTGCATGAATTTGTGCATGGGTGGGTGTTGGCCAGCCTGCCCCGATGGGGGGCATT
>NW_006290034.1:6527226-6559240 GCF_000327345.1 Myotis davidii
AGGCTGATTGGGCCCTGATCGGACTGGTTGGCCTCCGCAGTGCGTGTCACAGTGACTGGTTATTCTGGTTGTTCCGTCGTTCCGGTTGCTTGGTTTTTATATATATAGATTATGAACTATGAAGGGCTATTTGTTAAGGAATTTTATTAAAAATTTTGATGACCTTGGAGAAAGATGGTGAGGTAATGTTTGAAGAGAAAAGAAGCAAGGCTCAGAATTACAGCACTGTAACCTCTAGTGTCAAGCAGTAAACCTGGCCGTCAGAATAGTAGTCATTCTGGACATTTATAGAGTAGCTCTTAAATGTCTGATGAACCTACTTCTACCTGTTGTAAAAATAAATGAAAGAAAAACCCACTTGAATCCAAGTCCCTTGCCTTTGTAGTAGTGACCACTTCACTACTCTATTCTTTAAGCAAACTCCTAAAAAAACTGTCTGTAATATGATTTCCATTTCTTATTGCCCAATCTTGGCTGAATCTAGACAGGCTTTTGCCCCTAGGTTATTTCATTGAAATAAGCTCATCGAGTCTCCAGTAACATTCAGTGGTCAGTTGTCAGTCATCTTGACTCGTCAGCAGCATGTAACAGTTGATCATTTCCTCTTTGAAATAGTTTCTTCTCTTTGTTCCTAGAAACCACACATGTGGTGTTCCCCTGCCTCCCTGGCTGCTGCTACTTGCCCTTCATTGACTCCTCTACCTATGAGTTTGAATCGTGGCTTCTCTCACTAGATGTGTGGCCTGGGCAAATTACCTACCTCATAAGCTTTTTGTGAGAATTTCTTACAACAGTGCTGGAGCATGGTAAGCTCTCAGTAAATGTCTGCTCTTGTTATTGTTTATAGCAAAGCATAATACATTGAAAAGAGAATGACATTTAGAATCAGGAGACAATACAGCTTCCTGGGTACTTTTCTCCAAAGTCATTTAATCCAAGTTAAACTTTGTATGCTTTTCTCATCTTTGTAATGGGATAATGCTCTACAGCTTTGATTTTGACGAACTAAAAAATATAAAGGGAAAAAACCTTTGTGAAACAATGCTATATAAAATTTAGTTGCTATTGGTCACATCATTTTTTTAAAAAAATAAATATTTCTTTATTGGTTTCAGAGAGGAAGGGAGAAGGAGAGAGAGATAGAAACATCAATGATGAGAGAGAATCATTGATCGGCTGCCTCCTGCACACCCCCACTGGGGATTGAGCCCGCAACCCAGGCATGTGCCCTTGGCCGGAATCGAACCTGGGACCCTTCAGTCCGCAGGCCGACACTCTATCCACTAAGCCAAGCTGGCTAGGGCAGTCACATCATTTTACTTTCTCTTCAAGAAGGTTCACAGCATTTCAGCTGGTTTTGAGTAATGAGGTAGTTTTTAAAGAATAATGACTCAGAAATTTAGTGAAAGGCCATTTGCTTTAAATTCATGCTTTAGTTATGGCTTGTTTTTGTGTTAGTCTTAAATTTTAAAATTATGGTTATATCAGCAGTCGCCAACCTTTCGGACCTCACAGACCACCAGTGGTCCACGGACCACCAGTTGGCAACAGCTGGATTATATAATTTATGAGGTAATTCCCATAAGAGAATAATGTTGAAATAAATACCTTTATAGAAGTTATCTATCAAGAGTCTAGAATTAATATACTTAGCTATACCTAGCATAAATTAGTAAACCTAATTTAGTAAACCTTATCTTTGACAACACAGGTCCTACCCAAAGGCACATAGTATGGAATATTTTTGGATACTGTGAGATAATCTTCCTTCTAATATTAATTAAATGCATTCCAAGTGTTTAATAGTTAGGAGGAAAAGTTGTAATCAGGTTAGTAAGTGGTAGAGCAGGATTCTAGTCAGATAGACTGTAGCCTAAGTTCAGGCTTCTAAACATTTCACTATACTGCTTATGAGAAAGAGAATGAGACTGGGGGTTGGGGAAAGACCTTCTAGAAATAAAAATATAAATAGAAATTTTAAAACTCACTAGATTTGTTTTATAATAGATTAGTCTAGAGAATTGGTGCACTGGGAGGTGATCTGAAAAATAACTTAACCAAAATAAAGAGATAGGAATGGAAAATATGTAAGAGAAAAAAAGAGAATTGGAAAATTGTGGCAGAAATTACTGATTTCCCTTGATTCATGTCTTCTAGGTAATGGCTGTATTCGTTGGCTGCTTTGCTGACCAGCTACAGCTTCCATTTCACTGCCTTTGTGATAGTGAGGTTTGGCTATATGACAAGGTTTGGCAATTTGGATGCAAGTGAAAGTTATGCGTGCATAGGTTTTAACCTTATAGATTATGCCTGTAAGGGGAAAGGCATTTCTCTTCCTCTTCCTTACCTCCTGTGGACTGGACTGTAGACAGTGGTGAACTGTTTTTAGTCACATGGAAGAGGGCAGTACTCCAAGGATGACAGAGCAACAAGATGTAGGAGTTTAGCTCTATTAGACTGCCAAGCTGCCAGGCCAGCCCTTACTGTCCCTTCCAGTTGTCATAGGAGAGGGGGAAATGCTTGAATTTTGTTTAAACCTCAATAGAGTCTCTTATTACAGCAGCCTAGTCTATGTCCTAACTAATAGAAGAGCATGAGAAGACTTGACAGTTATCTAAGGAGAACCCAGATATGAAGAAAAATCAAGTCGAGATAATATTTGAGGAGATTATGATTGAAAATTATAAACTGCAAAATCACAAATTAAAGAAGCCAAATAAATCCTAAGCAGACTAGATTAAAAATCAAAACCTGAACAGTTCATAAATTTGCACATAATCAGAAATATTAAAAGTAGCCAAAGGAAGAAAACAGATTAACTTCAAAAGATCTATAATTAGGGTGATTTATTAAAAGAAAAAGTTAAAAACAACAGAATAATAACTACAGTGTCCTGAGAACAAATAACTATTGAAACTAAAATATCTTGAAAGAGTATAGGTAACATAAGTTCTCAGATAAATAAAAACTGACAATGGAACATCACTAAGATGAATTTAGGTAGAAGGAAAGTGATCCCTGGTGGAATATCTGAGATATCAATTACAAAATAAGAAAGACTGAAAATTAAATAGCTAAGCATTTAGTCTAAATTCGAAAAAGAAAACAATAGACTTAAAAGCAGAAATTAAAGTAATATAAAACAAGCCTACAGTTAACTATTCATAAAGCCAGAGTTGATTAAAAAGACATAAAATTAACAAACCTGGTAAGATTGATCAAAAGAAAGACAGGGAGGGCATAAATAATAAGAATGAAGAAGGAGCTATAACTACAAATGCTACAGAGATTATTATAATGGAAAAGTGTACCCACTAACACATTTTTGTTTAAGGAGTAATTTCAAACGGTAGGTTATTGCATGTGTTGTCATAAAACATATTAAGCCTTTCAAGACCACTTGTCAAACATGCCAAAAATCTGACTCTTGAATAAGTAAGAGGGTAGAGGGTTGAATTAAATATTTTGATCCTTTACTTGAACTGTTGAAGAATTTCAAAGATTTTGGTAAAGATTTATTTGGGAATAATTGATGGATAAATATCTTTTAAAACAGAATTTGTGTTCCTTTTTTTTTTTCTTCCTCACCTTTGAGGTAGGAGGGAGGGGGGGAATAAGATTTGCCACTTGTAAGTTAAGTATTATTTTTTTAAGCTTTTATTGTGTGGTTTACAAAATCAGGATTTAGAAGGATTTTTTTTTATGTTGGGACTACTGATCTGTTTTGTCTTACTCTTACTACTTTTGTTTACCTTTGTTTACTATTGTTTGTTTTTCATTTTCTAATTCTGGTTGAATTGGTCAAGTTTCTTTGCCCATTTTTCCTGTAGTGATTTTTAGGTTATATATTACCCAGTTTTTGAAATTACCTTTTTTACATTTAGATTTATATTTTCAACATGCATGTGTAGAGATTCAATATACTTATCCTTTCCCCAATCAAGAGGAAAACTCTAACTTACCTTTACTTTCTAACTCTTTCCAAATTATGAGTTTTATTTCCAGATTTTTGTATATATTTTACAGGGATAATTAGATTTCTGGCCATAATTTTTGCTGATTTATGTGGTTGCCATATTTTTTATTCTTGTGCCTTTCTATTTCTTGAGTCATTTCCATTTTTTGTTGGGTTACCAACTCTAGCAATTTTGTGTGTGTATACACACACACACACTCTCTCTCTCTCTCTCTCTCTCTCTCTCTCTCGGCCTGGTGCATGATATTCATGCATGGGGGCAGGGGTCCCTTAGCCCGACCTGCACCCTCTCCAATCTGGGAGCCTTCAGGGGATGTCCTACTGATAGCTTAGGCCTGCTTCCCATGGTTCTCTGCTCTCTGCGGACCTGCCTGCTTGATGCCCCCGCAGGCCCTGGTGTCTGCTCTCTGTGGGGGCCTGCTTGCCCTTCGCTGCGGGGGCCAGGGGCAAGTAGGGCCCTGCTGTTTGCTTGCTTGCTGCAGGGCATGTTCCCGCCCCACCCCTGGCTGCTCGGCACCTCACCTGCGTGCATAGGCCTGGAGTGGCTGGGGTTCATTCCAGGATCCTGGGCGCTGTGGGCCTACAGGCTCAGAGCGGCCTGGGTCCCGAGGACGCCTGTCCCCGGGACCCAGGCCACTTGGTGCCAGCGAGTGCGCACAGCGCCACCCCACCCCCAGCCACTCAGCGCCTGTGTATGCAAATTAACCCATCATCTTTGTTGGGTTAATTTGCATACTCCTGATTGGTTGTGGGTCATTGAAAGGTATGTCAGTTTGCATCTTTCTCTTTTATTAGTGTAGATATTATTTAGTTCTTTTTGTTTGTATTATTTATAATTGTGTTGTTTAATTTACAAACATTTTGAGATTATGTAGTGATTTCTAGTTTAATTGCATTTTGGTTAAAATATATGCTCTGTATGATTTCAGTCCTGTGAAATTTGTTGAGATCTGATTTGTGGCCCAGCATGGTCTGTTCTAGTAAATGACCCATGTGCACATGAAAAAAATGTGTAATTTGCAGTTGTTGGGTGTGGTGTTCTATATATATCTGTTGGGTTAAATGTTAAAATCTACTTATGATTGTGTATTTGCCTAGTTTTCCCTTTAGTTTTGTCAACTTTTGCTTTATATATTTTGCCTTGTATTTTAATTTTTTCCTATTGAATACTTATTAATGTGATTACTGATATATTTGGATAGCGTGACATTTTTCTATTATTTTATAATTGTCCATCTGTTCCTTTATTTTTCCTTTCTCCTTCTGTGTTTAGTTATTAAAACATCCCAAAATGTAGTGGTTTAAAACAATAACTATGTATTATCACTCAGAGTTTCCTAACTGTGGAATTAGGGAGTGGCTCAGCTGGGTGGGTCTGGCCTGAGGTCTCCAGGGTGTTGTAGTCAGATGGTGACTGTCTGGGGTCATCTTGAAGGCTTCTTTATTCACTGTTCTGGGAGGACTCAGACAGCTAGGGCTCCTCAGGCCACTGTCTCTGTGGTCTCTCCAAGTGGCTGCTTCAGGGCAGCTTGACAGCTCTGGGACTCTTTCTAGCTTCAGAAGTCAGACATCACTCGTACAGTTTTGTTTACTAAACCCGTCCACATTCAAGGGGAGAAGGAATATATTTTTTTCTCTAGAAACTTTTTAGGATTTTGTCGTCACTTTTAGTGGTTTG
Organism: Myotis davidii; assembly: GCF_000327345.1. Lineage (NCBI taxonomy): Eukaryota > Metazoa > Chordata > Mammalia > Chiroptera > Vespertilionidae > Myotis > Myotis davidii. The sequence continues at coordinate 6,532,881 of NW_006290034.1, forward strand.
AAATTTCACTATAATATTTTCAATTGTGAATCTCTGATGATGATAATGGTGGTGGTGGTGGTGATGATGATGATGATTGCATTCACCAGGCACTTTATATCTGAAGAGTCCTGACTTTCTTATTTACCTCTGGAAATGTTGTTCTATAATTTCTTTGGTTTTTCTGTTTGATTTCTAGACTTCCTGTCAGAGAGCTGGCAGAACTTGGGGTTTATCCTTCTTACCTCTTTTCATACATTCTCTCTCTCTGTCCTTTTGTTCTGCATTCCTTTGGTGGGTTCAGTAGATTGGTTCACTTACTTGCTTTTTTTTTTTTCACTTACTTGCCTTTTAGCTATGTCTATTTTTCTTTTTGGCCCATCTACTGAACTTTTTTTTATTTCCTAAGTTTCCCAATGTGTGTTTCGCAAATTTCTTTAAGGATATTACATTTACTTTACAGTCTTCTATAGACCCTCTTAACTCTGTTTTCTTTGAATGTTGTTCTGTTTATTATATTTATTGCCCCTGTCAAATTGTTTTCCTCAAATCTGTAATTGTGTGCTCTTGTTGGGAATCCATGTTGGCCTCTAAGAGTGTGAAGACTAATTTATAAGCTTCTTTTATAAGTATAAATGACTCATCATTTTATCTCTGTATACATCTTCCTCCCAAAGTACTTGTCTTGAGAAGAATAGGAAGAAAATATCAAGAAAATTTTCTCAATGAGAAAATACTGTGATTTCATGTTACAAAAAAAGTTGAACTTCCATTATGATATACTATGAAGAACACTGTTTTTTATTTCAGAAAGTTAAGCCTTAACCATGATTTCTATATTTACTATCACTAGCCACCCCTCCCCTCCCCTCAGCATGTTGTGGTCAGTTTTAAGTTTTAAAATATAGATGGCTTCTATAAATATTTAACCAGCAAAATAACTTCTTGCTAAGAAACTACCTTCAGTGTTTTTTTAATGTAAATTTTTTTCTCTAAAATTTCTTTAATAAATTTTGTTTTGTAGGTTTAGTTGTGGAGAAACTATTTTGTCTTGTACTTAGTTTACATAGTTAAAAACAGAAACAGGATCGATTTGTGTCAAAATGACAATGAAGTTATATATTATTTTGTGAAGTTCAGTTCAGCTTTTGCTGAAGAAAGAATGAAAAATTGCTATATTATAACTCTGGACCATGTTAGAGACTCAAGATTGACTTAAAATTTAAACATAGTGTAATGTTTATTCTTGTCCTCCTATTTGTCAGGGAATCTTAACCAGAGTGAGAAATTTTCTGGTGCTGTGTGGAGAGTACAAGGCACAAGAGATTTCCATAAAAAGGCAAGGGATTTGCTTGGAAGAACATAGTGGTTTTCAAACTTGGCAGTAATGAGTTAGAACTAACTCCTTTAAAAGAAAATATTAATTCACATTATTCCTTATTGGGTATTTGTGTGTGTGTCTTTTTATCTGAGCTATACATTCTTGTATTTGCATGTGTGCATATAGACTTAAATTTGTAAGCCATGGTATTTATTTATAAAGAAAATATGACTTTGGAACTTAACTATCTTGCCACTTGAGTTGAGGATCGGCCAAATATTTTATTGTTGCAGAATACCCAAAATAATTTGGCCATGTCTGAGTGCTTTTCCCAAATTCCCTTGCCTTAGGAGGTAATTTGGAGAGTATAAATGAACCTTACTATATTAGGATTCCCTCTTGAAAGATACACGTTTTTGGATTGAATGAAATCATCTCTTTTTGAAATGACAGCAGTCCTAAGACTAAGAATCACTTGGGGCCTAGAAAGGGAGTTATGGATATGGAGGTCTGTCTGGATGAAATACATGCTCTTGTGTTTAATTGTCAGTATTTTTTTTTCATAGAAATGGGAGAATCACTTGACACAAACAGAGGTATAGGGTGACCAGGTCCAGAATATACCTCTCCCACTTCATTTTTTCCTCAGGTTTTCTATCCATCTATATGTGGCTGTTTCTCAGAGCTCAGTTCCAACCTTTCTTCTGTATTCATTGAATAAATGCCCCTGGATTGATCATCTTTGGTTTCAACTACCTTTTTTCATAACAACTCCTACATCTTTACCTCAAGCCCACTGGTTTCTGCCGAGCTTCCAGACTCTACCTGCTTTCCCATAGGATTCTCAAAACAGATTTTTGGCTAAAAGTATTAACTTTTAAAAAATATATATTTTATTGATTTTTCACAGAGAGGGAGGGAAGGGGATAGAGAGTTAGAAACATCGATGAGAGAGAAACATCAATCAGCTGCCTCTTGCATACCCCCGACTGGGGATGTGCCCGCAACCAAGGTACATGCCCTTGGCCGGAATCGAACCCGGGACCGTTCAGCCCACAGCGCGACGCTCTATCCACTGAGCCAAACCGATCAGGGCTTAACTTTCTTTTTAAACCTCTTTTTGTAGTTCCTGTCTTAATGGGAGGTGTGCTACCAGCCACCTAATTTCTCCCAGCTAGATATCTAGGAGTTACCATTGACTTCTTCCTTCACCTTAATAACCTCTAGTTGGCGGTGGAGTCCCCTCGCACGAAAGCACTGCTCCCCCTTCAGCGTAGTGCTGCTGTGCAGGCCTCTGTCCTTGCCACCTGAGCTGTTCTAGTCGCTCCCCATAACTCTTCTTCCTGCCTCTAGTGTCTCTTTCCTCCGTCCATTTTATGTATTGCTATTAGTTACCTTTCCAGAGTAATATCTAACTGTATTACTTTTCAAAAAAATCAGGGCCCCCCCCCCCCCATTGCTTACTAGATAAAATGTAAACTCTTTAATATGGCAAATGCCTTTGCAAGCATTGCCCAGTCTCCATACCCAGCCTCATTTTTCAGACCTTTTATACCCTGTGTTCTGACCACACCGAACGACGTTGTCTTCCCTGGATCTTCTCTATTTAATGGTGTAGAGCAGGGGTGGGCAAACTTTTTGACTCGAGGGCCACAATGGGTTCTTAAACTGGACCGGAGGGCCGGAACAAAAGCATGGATGGAGTGTTTGTGTGAACTAATATAAATTCAAAGTAAACATCATTACATAAAAGGGTACGGTCTTTTTTTTTTTTTTAGTTTTATTCATTTCAAACGGGCCGGATCCAGCCCGCGGGCCATAGTTTGCCCACGGCTGGTATAGAGTGTTAGCTCAAGGTGTGTCTTCTGCTTGGAATGCCCTTCCCTACAGACTTGGAGCATTTCTGTTTAGTTATTACTTAGCTGTTATGTAACTTGCATGAAAAACTGCACTCTCCTCTGATCCTCCACCCCTTTAATTTTGTTTCTGATAACTTTGTTCACATCATGTGGTAGTTATTTTTTCTTCCTCTGTGAGCTACTTGAGGATGGGAAACATATGCTTTTGATTTTTATGTCCCTGGCATCTCGTATTGAACTAATACCTAGGAGATGCTTTGAAAATGTTTGATTCAGAACAACAATCATATTTGCCATTATGTCTGTTGCATAGTCTACTAATTTATCCTTGCTATGTTACTTAACAGTTTGGGCTGCTATAACAAATTGCCACAGGTTGGATGGCTTAAACAAGTTTGTTTTTCACACTTCTGGAGGCTGGGAAGTCCAAGATCAAGGCACTGGCAGATGAGGTGTCTGGTGCGGACCTGCGCCCTGGCTGTCTTGTATCCTCACAAGGCAGAGAATTGAGGTCTTGGATCTCTCATAAGCACACTAATCCCATTTATCAGGGTTCTGCCCTCATGACCTCGTCTAACCCTAATTACCTCCCAAAGTCCCCACTTCTTAATACCATCGGGTTAGGAGAAGGTTTTCAACGTAAGAATTTGCAGGAACCCTACTTGGGTTGGCTCAGTGGATAGAGTGTCGGCCTGCAGACCGAATGGTCCCGGGTTCAATTCTGGTCAAGGGCATGTACCTTGGTTGCAGGCTCCTCCCTGGGCCCTGGTGGAGCTCACACAGGAGGCAGCCAATTGATGTGTTTCTCTCAACAATATTTCTCTCTGTCTTTTCCTTTCTCTTCTACTCTCTCTAAAAATCAATGGAAAAAATATCCTTGGATATGAGGATTAAAAAGAAAAAAAATTTGCAGGAAACACGTTCAATTCATAACACTGTGTATATAATTGGCTCTCTGAGAAATTTCCCTTTTTTCCCCCATTGAATTTTCTTAAATTCTGTTGAGCTCTAATTTACATATAATAAATGCACCTATTTTAAATGTACAGTTTCAGTAAGTATTTTTTTTTCAATATATTTTACTGATTTTTTACAGAGAGGAAGGGAGAGAGATAGAGAGTTAGAAACATCGATGAGAGAGAAACATCGATTAGCTGCCTCCTGCACACTCCCCACTGGGGATGTGCCCGCAACCCAGGTACATGCCCTTGACCGGAATCGAACCTGGGACCTATCAGTCCGCAGGCCGACGCTCTATCCACTGAGCCAAACTGGTTTCGGCATGTTTCAGTAAGTTTTGATAGATGCATACACCCCATGTCACCACCACCACAGTCAAGGTACAGATCATTGTCATCACCCCCAAAAGTTCCCTTATACTCCTTGGTTGTCATCACCCCTCCCTTACCACCACTGGTCCCAAGCAGCTTTCTGGCACTATAAGTTCATCTTTTGTAGAATTTTATATAAGCGGAATTATACAGTATTCACTCTTTTGTGTCTGGTTTATTTTGCTGAGCGTATTTTTGAGTTCATTCATGTTGTTGCATCGATCAACACAGCTCATTCCTTTATGTAGATCTAAGTTTCTGTCTCAGCATTTTCTTCCCACCAGAACTTCCTTTGCTTGTTACAGACGTGTTCTGGTGAACTCCCAGCTGTTTTTTTTTTAATCTGAAAAAATTCTTTTACTTTCATTTTTGAAGAATATATTCATTGCATTTAGCATTCATCTAAACTTTTTTCTCTCGCTTCTTATAACCCTTCCTTTTTTTGCCAACTTTTCAGGAATTTAATTATTGTGCCTTGTACTTTTCTTTGTATTTATACTGAGGAGAGGGTTTACTGAGTTTCTTAAATCTGTTGATCTATATTTCTTATCATTTTGGAAAATACTTTTGATAGTTTGATATTGCCCTGTGGTTCTCTTCTTTCTTTTACCTTTCTTCTCTCCTTTCTCCCTCTCCCTTTCCCCCTTCTACTTCTCTTTTTACCCTCTTCATCATAACCGTTTGCTTTCTGCATCTTAGGTCTCTGAAATTTTCATCTGCAGTATTTAATATGCTATTAATCCCATTCAGTGATATTTCCATTGCAGATATTATTTTTGAACACTAGAAATTTACTTTGGTTCTTTTTTATTTCTATCATTTCCTCATATTTTCCTTTAAATCTTTGAGCATACTTATTTGCTTATAATAGTTTTAGTGACCTCATTACATAATCTCATTTCTGTGGCTGTTACAGTGAACTCATTTCACCCTCATTTTCAGGTCACATTTTTTTTCTTCTTCATATATCTACTAATGTTTTATTGGATGCTATGGACATTGTAAACTTTACATTGTACGATGGATTTTTTTTTTCATGTTTAAAGAATTTGGGGTTTTATTATGATAGGCAGTTGAGTTACCTATGGATTGGCTCTGTTCTTCGGAGACTTGTTTTTGAGCTTTGTTAGGAAGCATCTAGAATTCTTCTATTCTAGTGATTCTGCTTCTCAAGTATGAATCTTGGGATTGAATTAATTTTCTGTATTTCAACAAGGAGGACTTTTCTGGTCAGAACTCCCCTATTTCCCAGCATTCTGGGAATCGGTCAGCTTGTAGATCCCTATTTGTTCTTTGCCTTGCCTCTTGGAGTTTCATCCTGAATGCCCTGCTTAGTGTTTGGCCATAGATTCAAGTAGACCCCTGTGCAGATTTCTGGAATTCTCTGTGCATAATCTCTTCGCTGATATGCTTCTGGTCTCTGCTTGAGTTCTTCCTTCCTGCACCACAGTCTGAAAAGTGCCTTCAAGCAGAAAGCCAGGGCCATTGTAGATCTCACTTCATTTCCTCCCACCTCTCGGAGATCACAGTCCTATATTGCTTACCTACCAGTGTCTGAAAGCAGTTGTTTTTATATATTTTGTCTGGTATTTTGCTGTTATTTTAGGATGGCAAGTTCATTCCTACATATTCCATTATGGCCATTGGAAATACTTTCCTGCCTTTTTTACTTTTTAAGATAATCAGGGTATATTTCTTTTTTTTCTCTTTAGCAATTTGGGCCTTATGGAGTATATTACTATTACCCACCTATATAAAATTTTAACGATATTATCCCTAATCTCCCATTTGTAGCCTAATAATTTTTGAGTTAACATTTTACATAGTTCAGCTATATGTAATAATGTGAACAAAATAGTATAGAATTACTATATGCTATTTTAAGCAAATTACATAGCATGTATGTACATTATATTAAAGCTCATGAGTAAACTCAAAAAAGTACATAAGCTGTTTTAAATGAGAGCTTCATAAATAATTGAGTTTATGACTGTACTTATAACTGCTAGTTTTAAAGTTATTTTCTGATCAAACACTCTTAGAAGTAACAAACAGGCTAATGATTGATGCTAGTCAAAAATGATCTTTAATGAAGTAAAATGCTTGGCAGTAGTCCTATAAAGTGATGTTAAAATCTGCATAGTTTTACTGTGCAACCTCTGTCTTCGCTTTGATAGCCTTAAGGGGGAAAGCAAACAAAAATAAAGTCCCATTATTTCATGTAGCAGTTGTACATTCTTAGGCTAATCTTAGCATGTGTAGTTATCCTCGATTTTTTTTTTCCAGATTGTCAGTATTTAAACAGACCACACCATGCGTGAGTACAAGCTAGTGGTCCTTGGTTCAGGAGGCGTGGGGAAGTCTGCTCTGGTAAGTTAGCCACCTAACTATAACCAACTAGTATAATACAAGAACATGGCTGTGTTTTTGCTTTGAAACCTCAAGTCACTAAAGAGAAAAGGTGCCAGTGTTTTTTATATGCTTATATCTGACCCAGAGGGGACAGGGATTCTTTCAATAACCATGGATGTGTAGTTTTATAATGGTGGCTCGTTCATTCTTTCATTTACCAAGTATTTATTGGTTACCTTCTATAGCGTTCATGATTCAAAGAGAAATAAGATTGTTTTCATTTTTAAGGCATTTACATTTCAGTGGGAGAGACTACACTGACACTGTAGATACCAGTGGAGTAAGCCCTACCCTAACCTAGACTTAAGTGGAGCGAAGGCCATGTTTTGTATGCATGCTGCATTTATTTGGTAACTGTTTATTGAGCTTCTGCAATGTCAGGCACTGGGGTTGTGGCAGTGAACACAAGCCATCCCAGTCCTGCACAGACCTTACATCATCCTGGGAGAGATATGATAAATACACAGTTAAACAAAGAACCACTTGATTATAATTTGCAGGAGAGATGACTTTGAACGAAAAGTACAAATTGGTGACAAGTGAACCTAAATTAGCATTAAAACAACTAAGAGAAAAGTTGAAATTGCTGGGGTAGGAATGAGCAAGGGGGAAAGTAGAGGGAAATGAGGTGAGAAGCAGGCTAGGGTCAGATTAGGACTTTTTTGATCCTCACCTGAGGATATGCTCATTGATTTTGGAGGAGAGGAGAGGGGGCTGGGGGGAGGAGAGAGAAAGAGACATTGATGTGAGAGAAACATTGATCGGGTTGCCTCCTTTGCGCACCCTGACTGGGGATCAGACCCTCAACCTTTTGGTGTACAGGATGGTGCTTCAACCAGCCAAGCCACCTGGCAGGGGCAGGGGCAGGAAAACAGTGTTTTTCTAACCCTCTGCCCTGAACCATATTTTGGGGACCTCTGCTCTAGCATAAAGCATATTAGGAAGTTTAAAGTTCTTGGTGTGATTATATCCTGAGTTTCCTTTGAAGAAAAGATTAGTAAGAGAGATGTTTGAAGTTTACTGTATTCAAGTTAATCTATTTAGCTCAAGCTAAAATCATGTTCAAAATACTCCTCTGGGTAACTTGGTGTCAGACTCTCAGCCCACATCTTTACCTTTTTCTCTAGGATTAATGGGCCACATCCTGTTTAAAGCTCTCCCGGAAATATTTCACAGTCATCTTCTGTACTTCTTTCCATTTGTCAAATGATAAAATACCTAGTTTCTAGTCTGTGCTTTACAGAAATCCTAGAGATAAAAGTAGATAATCTGAAAAAGATTTGTAGGCAGCATTTTCCAGTGTAAAGCATAAGGCTTCAGAATCAGGATGGTGTACATTTGAATCTCAGCTGGTGTGAATGTGAAATTTGAATGTGATTATAAATGTAATAAATCCAGTACATTTTAATTCCCTTTTATCTTTTCCCCAAAATTAGAAAGGCTGGTTCAAGACTTTAAAATTTAGAACCTTACATCTGTCTCCTTTCAGAGCATGAGATAAAAGTTATATATAGAAATACAGAGGAGTAATGGAAGTTTGCTGATAATTTTCATTTTTTAATAAATTAGAATCTGTGTCGTTATTTGTATCTTTGTTGCATTTTAAAACGTAATATACGTAATAATTAGCAGTGCGATGTCAGCAACAACACTGCTGACAGTTTTGAACATGACCATCGCCTTTCATAGTAAGTTACTCTTATTATGTCCTTATATTGAAAGATGTTTACCCAGGCTTTTCACATAATTTCATTTAATCTTTACCACATTGTGAGGTTAATAACATTTAGAGGAGTTGATTTTTTTTTAATTCTTTAATTTTTCTCTGCCTTTTTTTTTTAGACAGTTCAGTTTGTTCAGGGAATTTTTGTTGAAAAATATGACCCCACGATAGAAGATTCCTACAGAAAGGTAAAATATGAAAATTAAGTAACTTTAATGCTTGAAGTTTTCCAGTGACTGAAAGTCTGTTTAGTTTTATAATAACTTTAAAGAAATTTCATCTTTAAACTATAAAAAATTGGTTGTTGGATTCTGTATGATACCATAATGGTAGATACATGTCATTATACATTTATCCCAAATCGTAGAATGTACAACACCAAGAGTGAACTCTAATGTAAACTGTGGCTTTTGCATGGTGATGATGTGTTGATATAGTAGGTTCATTAGTTCTAACAGAATCAACTCGAGTGTGGGGTGCTGGTAGTAGGGGAAGCCAGTTAAAAACGGGAAGGGTACATTGGAACTCTGTATTTTTGCCAAGTTTTCTTGTGAATCTAAAAAATAAAAGCTTTTTAAAAGGGAAAAGTTGATCTTGACAAAATATACTATTTTACTTAATTACAAGATTAGCTAGAATTGTGGATGATTTTTATGATTTTATTTCCCAAATCTGATGGGGTGGATGGTGGGCAGAAGACAGTGTTATAAAAAAGACTATAGCTAACAATATACCAAAGAAAGGAAGGAAGAAAGGAAGGAAGGAAGGGAGGGAGGGAGGGAAGAAAGGAAAGAGAGGAGAGAGAGAGGGGGAGGGGGGGAGAGAGAGAAAGGGAAAGAAAAGATTAAACCTACCATTCAACAATAGGAAATGAAGTTCATTGAACTGTACTGACTGAGCAATTTCATTATCTGCACATTGGATACAAAATTGTGCTCTAGATACTTTGAGAAGCTCCAGGCCTAATTCATTATTCATTGAATGGCCCTTTACAGATTGGGCAGGCTACCACATTTGTCCCACAAGTGGTGGGACAATGACTGTGGCCACCAGTGGTGCTTCTCAGTCCCTGATCTGACAAAGAAGCAGAGTTTAAAGTAGGCCTTAGGCTAATTTTGGAGACAGTGTTGCGTTACTGAGATTTCCCCCAAATCCGTTGCTGGTTAAAGCTGTAACTCCACATGGAGACCTGTACCTGGAAGGCAGGAGATTGACCACATTTCTCAGTCCCTTCTTTATTAAAAAGTGTCCGCACCTGAGAGCTGATACTTTCTTTAAGCCAACCTTCTCTTCTTTTATAAAACACTGGGCTTTCCCTGCCGAAAGTGCTCTTGCAAACACGGTGAATGTTCCTAAAACCCACGGGAATTTCTGTAAGAAGTGTGGCAAACATCAGCCCCACAGAGTAACACGTACAAGAAGGGCAAGGATTCTCTGTGTGCGCGGGGAAAGCGGCATCCTGACAGGAAGCAGAGTGGCTATGGTGGGCAGACTAAGCCGATTTTTACCAAAAAAAAGGCTAAAGCTACAAAGAAGATCGTACTGAGGCTTGAATGTGTTGGGCCCAACTGCCGATCTAAGAGAATGCTGGCTATTAAGAGATGCAAGCATTTTGAACTGGGAGGAGATAAGAAAAGAAAGGGTCCAGTTCTAAGCTTCATATTTTGTTTTATTATGTGACAATAAAATCGTGATATGTTCACTTCAAAAAAACAAATAAAACACTGGGAAAGTAGAGTTCAGTTATAAAATTTCACCTTATACACACAGCTTTTCCTAAGAAGTATCTTTTTCCTCAAGTCCTGAGGACTGTATGAGTTCAGTGATACTCACTAGCACCTCTGTGTTCCCTGTATCTCTTAAACTAAAGTTTTCCTGTGTATTAAATTTGGGATTTAATACTTTGTGCTTTGTTTTCTTTAAAAATAATATGAATGATCACTTTATGCATTTTTTCTGTTAGAACTATACCTGTTTTCCTACAGTTTTTCTTAAGTCATAGAATTTGACCAGTAGCTTTCTAGTAATAACAAAAGTCATTACTCAGAGTTCACAGTGATCAGAAAATATCTAAGCCCAACATTGATAGCCCTGGCTTCTGTAATATTAATAGAAAATGCCTGAGACCTCCTGTTCCTAATTGCAATACCAAGTTAAGTCTTACCGATCCAGCACACTCTGGGGAAGCACGTTGCCCTTGTTCGTATGCACTGGAGTGAAGAGGGGGGAGGAAAACAGACTGAGGCTTTGATGTTACTTTTTCACCTTTTCTTCCCCGCCCCCAACAGCAAGTTGAAGTAGATTGCCAACAGTGTATGCTCGAAATCCTGGACACAGCAGGAACGGTAAGCATGCTTTCTCCTTTTATGATAGATTTCAATTTGTGAACAGGTTTTATCACCTGAATAACTCCTCTGAGTAGAAGTAATTATTATGATTTAGAACAAGTTCTCTAAATGTAGGGCTTCTTAAGTGTTTTTATGTGCATGACACCATCGATGGTGGACTTAAAGCTCATATCTCTCTATTAAATTATATGTTGAGTTCACCTATGGGTTCTCTGTGTTGGGTTTCTTCTCCCTGTGTTCAGGTAAGGATGATGCTGTTAATGCCCCCAAAAAAGGGTATTTCAAACCCAGAATTTTAGTTAAGATAAGTAGTTTACTGGGTTTAAATAAGTATGGTCTCTTGGCACCATAGTCATTCATTTTTATAAAGATTATTTTGCTTTTATTAGTATTTTAACATCTCAAGGGTTGTTGACAGATACTTGTTTTCTTTTTTTCAATATATTTTACTGATTTTTCAAAGAGAGGAAGGGAGAGGGATAGCGAGTTAGAAACAACGAGAGAGAAACATCGACCATCTGCCTCCTGCACACTCCCCACTGGGGATGTGCCCGCAACCAAGGTACATGCCCTTGACCGGAATAGAACCTGGGACCCTTCAGTCCGCAGGCTGACACTCTATCCCCTGAGCCAAACCGGTTAGGGCCAGATACTTGTTTTCTGACAAAACTCTTTAGGATTATTTGGAGCCTCATTTTTCTTATCTTTAAATGAGTACAATAACATTAGTATATCTTGTTTCCAATCACTTCTTACTCCTTGAAGATTTTTGCTCATTCTAATATTGCTTCAGTTAGAACTCTTGGTGATTTTAGTGTCCAGATAGAATCTCTATAGATGTTGTAGATAATCCAGTAGCCTTGACCTCCATCCTGCTTCAGCCGTTCACACCCATGGTCTTACCTTAGACTATGTGATTGCCCATAACTGTAATACCACCCAGTCTCCTTTTCAAGCATGACGCTCTCCACTTACCACTTCCATTTTCCATCTCCTTTCTTTCATACCCTTTAACTTCATTAGAACGTGGTTCCATTTATTATAACATCTTTGATTATTCCTCGTACCCTCAATCCCCTCTTCACATAGCTTCAGGCCCATGGTCTCTCATTCCTAAACAATCTCCTGCATATTCTCGCAATGATGCGAGAGAATCTTTGATCAGCTACCTCCTGCACTCAACTCCCCTGATGTTTCAACAACCTTAGATGAGTGATTCACTGTATATTCATTTGGCTTCCAGGAAACAACCCTGGCTTGGTTTTTGCCTGTGTCCTTGGTTACTCCTAAGTTTTCTTTTCAGATACGTCTTATTTCTACACGCTCTTCATGATTGAGAGCCTCCACGTTCAGTACTTGGGCTTCTGTTTTCTAGCATCACTGCCTTGAGATCATCTTTATTAGCACTAAAATGATTTAATTAGGACCTATTAGTAAAAAAGTAATGAATGATATATAGTTTTTTTCTAAATCACACAAAAGTAAATTAAGGTGGTTAAGATTTTCCTTCTAATTCTAGTTTATTGTCGTTATTTCCAGTCAGGTAAGTAGAGAGCAGGAACATTCACCTCAGGAGTTTCTAGAAACCATGCATCATGTCTTATGTTTATTGTCATAATAGCATGTAAATAAAAAATGCAGTAGCTCACTTGTGATTATTCTGATTTAAGTTGTCCTAATGTGTGTTCAAGAAATCATGTTTATAATTGCGTATTTTTATTACAGGAGCAATTTACAGCGATGAGGGATTTGTATATGAAGAATGGCCAAGGGTTTGCACTAGTATATTCTATTACAGCTCAGTCCACATTTAATGACTTACAGGACCTGAGGGAACAGATTTTACGGGTTAAGGACACAGAAGATGTAAGTATTCTTCTCTCTGTAAGACACACTGCTATCTCTCTGCGGCCGAATAAAAAGTGCCTGTTCTCTCTCAGTAGAGTATTTGGGGGGTATCTACCACATGCCTAAAAGAGCCCCTGTCACACACACACACAAAAAATGTTTACCTTTATAATTTACCTACAAATTATATGCCTATTGAGATAGTTCAAAAGGGAGGACAGGAATGATGACGTGTTCCTGCTCTGTGGGTAGGACGTGCAGAAGCAGGGGTGGAAGAAGGCGGGTAGAAGTGAGGCTCGGTTGAGCTTTGAGAGGTGGACATTATGTCAGAAACAGTGTTCAAAGAACATTGCTAAGAATCATAATGATTTGTTCCTATTTCTAAAGTTCTGTTGGTATAGTTTTTATTTACAGGTGTTTTTGTTAAAAGATTTTCGTTAACCAGGTTTTTATTATTTTTTAAAATATATTTTTATTTATTGCAGAGAGGAAGTGGGGAGAGAGAGATATAAATATTAATGATGCGAGAGAATCTTTGATCAGCTGCCTCCTGCACTCCCTCTACTGGGGATCGAGCCCACAACCCGGGCATGTGCCCTTGACTGGAATTTAACCTGGGACCCTTCAGTCCACAGGCCGATACTCTCTATCTACTGAGCCAAACCAGCTAGGACAGGTTTTTATATTTTTAATTTTATTTTTGTTTTAGAATTTTTATCTTATTTGGCATTTGTTGTTTTTGTGCCTTTTTGCGAAGGTGAAATGTATATTTTACATGTCTGCTTCAGTTTTGAACTATGGAGGCTTCCCTTTCAGTTGTATCAATCAGGATATTAAATTTCATTTGTACCTTTTTCTCTTTGTGTGTTCTCTCTCATTATTAATGGGAACATATGCACCTGCTGGGGACCTTCACTTAGGCAATATTGTAGGCGGGATGGATTTATACCATATGATTCACGACCAACCATAACCTAATGAATAGTCCTCTTCCTTCCCAGGACTAATTTATCTAAGAGAGTTCTGTTTTTTAGGCAGTTACATGCAAACCACTGAACTCTGGTAATGGTCATCATTTTATCCATATAACAAACTAAAAACAATGGAGTTAGTTGTAGGTGCTTAGTGTTTCATCTAACTTGTGATAATTGCCTATTTTAGGTACAAGATCCATCATGTCCCTTAAATTCTTTCTTTTGTATCATGTCCATCACCTCACAAATGGCTTTGCTCTGTGGGCATCTTTGAACTAAGGGTGTGGTACATTTTGTTACCAATCTGTTTTATCGGAAGTAGGGGCTGTGGGTGGACATAGCCAAGCATTTCTGGTATGGAGAAAAAGCGAATTCGTCACTGCTCTGGCTGTATTTTCTCCTGAACAACCCACCTGAAGTGGTCTCAGATTTAGATGTCAGGTGTAGAAGCAGTACTTGTCACTGCTCCTGTATTGGTCTTGCCACTACTTCTGGCATTTGTTGGGACTGTGAGATGAAGCACTTGAACCACAATTAGGTCCTCGAGTACATTCTTCCATATTCAGATTTTTCCACTTGGAATTCAGCTATCACTTGTAACCCACATGGGAATTTTGGGATTATATCTTTAAAATAATCAGCAGATCAGTGTAGTAAGATCTCTTCTATAATTTTTCTGTCTCTTCCCCTGCCATCCACCTTCTCCCTCTAGCACAATGGTTCTCAACCTTCCTAGTGCCGTGACCCTTTAATACAGTTCCTCGTGTTGTGGTGACCCCCAACCATAAAATTATTTTCGTTGCTACTTCCTAACTGTAATTTTGCTACTGTTATGAATCGTCACGTAAATATCTGATATGCAGGATGTATTTTCATTGTTACAAATTGAACATAATTACAGCATAGTGATTAATCACAAAAACAATATGTAATTATATATGTGTTTTCCGATGGTCTTAGGCGACCCCTGTGAAAGGGTCGTTCGGCCCCCACAGGGGTCGCGGCCCACAGGTTGAGAACCACTGCCCTAGCCACATGTGCACACCTTTTTTAAGCACCCGGTGAAGCATACGGTCCTCATTTGCACAACACAGTTGGTGGCAGGTAGTTGCTTACTTGTAAGGATAAGTAACAAGTATGTTAGCGTTCGTTTCCTGTTACTTTCTCCCACAGGTTCCCATGATTTTGGTTGGCAATAAATGTGACCTGGAAGATGAGCGAGTAGTTGGCAAAGAACAGGGGCAGAATTTAGCAAGACAGTGGTGTAACTGTGCCTTTTTAGAATCTTCTGCAAAGTCAAAGATCAACGTTAATGAGGTAACCTCCAGCTGCTGGGCAGCACAGACAAGTGTCTTTTTAGTCTTTAAGTTAACAGCCGAAAACTATTTAAGAAAAAAAAAATTATTCTTTTAAACAATCTTGATTCTACAGATTTATAGAAATCACTAAGTAATTCTTTGTTTGCATAAAGTCACTTTGATGACTGTAATGAAGGCATTCATATTTACCTTATATGCAAAGAGGACGTTTAAGCTAAAGGAATATGTTTAAAGTCCTGCTAAGCCTCATCAGGGGTGGGAACCTTCTTTCTGCCAAGGGCCATTTAGATACTTATAACATCATTCGTGGCCCATACACAATTATCAGCTTAAAAATTAGCCTGCTGCCAAAACCAGTTTGGCTCAGTGGCTAGAGCGTCGGCCTGCGGACTGAAAGGTCCCGGGTTCGATTCCAGTCAAGGGCATGTACCTTGGTTGCAGGCACATCCCCAGTAGGAGATGTGCAGGAGGCAGCTGATCGATGTTTCTCTCTCATCGATGTTTCTAGCTCTCTATCTCTCTCCCTTCCTCTCTGTAAAAAATCAATAAAATATATATAAAAAAAAAAAATTAGCCTGCTGTATTTGGTCAAACATTTAATTAGCTCACCCCTAATGCCTTGGCAGATCCAGACCAAATGATTTTGTGAGCCTTATACAGCCCCTGGGCTGGATGTTCCCCACCCCTGCTCTAGACATGGGCCAGAAAGTAGTGTATGAAAATTGTCACATCACCCGTGTATTGTACAATTGCTTATGCAGATATGTATAAATAGGTTATAAAGTCAGTAGGAAACCACAAAAATTAAAGTAGTTACTATAAAGAATTTATAGAGAAACATACTACCTCATGGATATCACAGAATTTGGTGTTTTGAGTTCTGCCTTCCTTTAGTGCATGACTCAAAGTGAGGAATTTGAGTGTGGACTGTAATTCGCTCTCTTTTTGGCCTGATGCAGCAGGTGCACAAGGCTTTTTTTGTCCATGACTTAAGCACTCCACTATCTTGAGAACGTAGCTGTGGACAGGAATGCTTCACAAGTAAGCTGCCTGCCTGGGTGTAAAGGGCCAAAGTTGACTGGATCCCTAAAAGATTGGTGCAGTCCCCAGCTGCCACCACCAACCAAGCAAAAGCTTGAGGTTCCCTTTTGTTCTTTTCAACATCATTTTTTTTACACTTTTTTTCCTTTCCTGGAGCGCATAAGCTTCACTTGCTGGTGTGCTCGCCACGTGTAGCATCCCAGGTAATCAGTCTTAGAATGCAGCTCGCTCACAGCATGGTGGGAGCGGGGAGCAGGCGAGGCTATCACAACCTTGTGTTTTCTCTTGCTGTTCCTCTCCTTTGGTTCTATAAGTCCTTTTATCTGACTCATGTTTTATCTGAATAATATTTAACAGAACCAAGATTGTTGTGTGGAACAAGGTCTCAAATGCTGGTTGAATAAGTACATTTTTCTTATTTTCATTTAGATATTTTATGACCTGGTCAGACAGATCAATAGAAAAACACCAGTGGAAAGGAAGAAGCCTAAAAAGAAATCCTGTCTGCTGCTTTAGGCCCACAGTGAGCAGCAGCTCTGAGCCAGGTGAGTGCCGAAGGCAGAGCACGTGCCTCTCTTGTCCTTGACTTTGTTTTGGGCTGTCTCCAAACTTCACTACTTCCCATGGCACCTATTGGGCTATTTCCAGCTTCTGTAACTTGTAAATGTGATACCTAACCTGTAGCTGTGCTCATCTTGTGGGTAATATGTCTCTCTCCCCATGAGATTCCAAGCTGTGTGAGAGAAGGTCCGTGTCTGTTTTGCTCACCACGGTGCCCCCAGTGCCTGGTATAGAAGGATCTTCAAGACGTAGTGGTTGAGTGAATAGAATGGCCCCCAAGGTCACTCCCAAATTCATGCCAAATTGAAGGAACAGTGCATCGCCTGAAACAAAAGGTCTTGCAGAAAGGCTGAAGCGCGCATTGGATGAATTTTTCCAAAGTGAACATACTCATATCTGAGTAAGAATCTCCTCCCCCAAATGGAACCCCTGCCCTGAATCCTCACAACATGGGTTAGTTTTGCCTCTCTCTGAAATTAATATAAACAAAAACATCTGACTTAATTTATGTCTGGCTTCTTTTACTCAAAAATGTGAGGGTCTTTTTGAAAATCATCCTGATTGCATATAGTAATAGTTCATTTTTATTACATGACTATCCCGGCAACATGTTTATATATTCTGCTGTTGTGGGCATCGGGTTCTTCTGGGGACCAGCACTGGTAATTCTGCTGCACATATTCTTGTACAAGTCTGTGCCCGTGTGCATGTATTTCTGTTTGGTGTATATCCAGGAATGGCCTGGCCAGGTTGTACACTGTGTTTATGGGCAGCTTTCGTAGACAACACTAAAAAGTTTGTCAAAGTAGTTGAACCAGTTAGCACACGTAGCAGCAGTTATGAGTTCCACCTTCCCCAACATTAGTGTTGTTGGTCGTTTTGACTGGGTGTGTGGTGCTACGTCAGTGTAGTTTTGGTAGTAGCTTTATCTCAGGTACAATTGACTTCTTTCCAATGTTTTGTCTGGAGGCTTCGAAGTAATAATTGACTTCAAATATTGCATAAGTTTTCATTAAGTGAGGCAATTAGCGCTAGCCTTAAAGCTGCCTATCAAGTAAAAAACCAGGCCCTGTGGGGCCATTTGTTTGTTTTTTGTAATTCTGTATTTAACAATTTCTGCTTTTCTTCATCAACTGCATAAGCAATACCATAAAAGAATATGTTTACACAGTGGAGTTATAGGGTAATTTGTAAACTTGGTCTGCTTAGAGGAAAGTCAAGTTCCCACTTGAGAATTGGTTGTGCTAACTCCTCTTGGGTCTGTTCAGTAGATCGCCTCTTGCAGAGCCCCACATTAGCTGGAACATGCCTCCTTAGAGAGATGAGTGAATGTGTCTCTCTCTCAAGGGAAACAACTGGGTAGTAATTTCAAAGAAAGTAGAGGAAAATGGGCAGAAGGGCAGGGGGCATGGCATCACCTCTGGGAGCTGGATTCAGGAAAGACAGCTTCTGGCCAAATGGTTGTTTTAGGCTAGTGAAATCTTGATTCATTAGCTATAAACCATCAGTTCCCTGAAAGTGATTACTGTTAAAATTGCTGGTGCTTGTGTGTGTTTAGTTAAGGGTGCAAGGGAGGGAAACAAGGGCTCCGTCCCTGATCTGAAGTATGTTACTTCCTCTCTGAGAGTGGACTGCCTGTTTATGCCCTTACCTTGGCTGATCCTAGTTTAATTTCCAACTCGCAGAAATGTCCATCAAACTTATACTTAAAGGAAGAGGTTCCATCTCCTGGCCTCTTGTGAAAATTCACCCTCACACATCCTACAGTGTATTGTGAGATTTACCTTACAGGAAAGAGATCTTGGCCTAGATCTAGAAATAAAACTTTCATCCTGGTTGCATAAATTCTTAGGCTCTGCTGTGTAATTCAACTCACAACATAGTTAATAAGTCACCTGAGCTCTCTGTGAGTGTTTGGGAATAGGCCACTTACCAGTCGGAATACTTTGCATACAGAGCATTGTGTCTTGATTACGACTTGAGGACCCTGTTGATCCCATTTGAAAAGTGCTGCGATACGGGGTAAACATTTTTCGTAAGAGTATGTGACTCTTGCCGAAACCGGTTTGGCTCAGTGGATAGAGCATTGGCCTGCGGACTGAAAGGTCCCGGGTTCAATTCCAGTCAAGGGCATGTTACCTGGGTTGCGGGTACATCCCCAGTAAGAGATGTGCAGGAGGCAACTGATCGATGTTTCTCTCTCATCGATGTTTCTAACTCTCTATCCCTCTCCCTTCCTCTCTGTAAAAAATCAATAAAATATATTCTAAAAAAAGAGTATGTGACCCTTGAGGGTAACTTATCTAGCCTTAGCCTTTAGGCAAAATTGTACTGGAATATGTTAATCTCTTTCTAATGTGTAACACTGTTAAAGATGTAGGAGAGAAATTCATTTTTGGAAAATTCTTTTTTTTTAAATATATTTTATTGATTTTTTACAGAGAAGAAGGAAGAGGGATAGAGAGCCAGAAACATTGATACGAGAGACCGATCAGCTGCCTCCCGCACGCCCCCCAGTGGGGATGTGCCCACAACCAAGGCACATGCCCTTGACTGGAACCGAACCTGGGACCCCTGAGTCCGCAGGCCGACACTCTCTCCACTGAGCCCAATCGGATAGGGCTAGACGTGGACTCTCTTATAATATAACCTTAGACTAGGATTATCTATCTGATATCTACCCCCATCCTACCCTCAGTGCCCTGAGAAAACGAATACGGGGATCAGCTCTTTCCGTGTCTTTTCCTAACGTGTATTGTAAGTGGTAACCCTAATGGGCAGAGTCCTAAAATAGTTGAGGAAAGACTTTCCCATGGAGCCCTGGCCGGCGTGGCTCGGTTGGTTGTGTATCATCCCGAGCAACAAAGGTTGCAGGTTTGATTCCCATCAGGGCACATGCCCAGGTTGCGGGTTCAGACTCCAGTAGGAGGCATGCAGGAGGCAGCTGATCCATGTTTCACTCCCACATTGATGTGTCTCTCTCTGTCCCTCTCCCTTCCTCTCCCTCTAAAACCCAATAAAAAAAATTTTTTAAATTCCCATAGAAAGAGTTTGCAAGCAGATGCTGTTTCCTTACTGCAAAGGAACTTTCAGAATAAAATTATAATAGGATAGAAATAAAATAAATACTGTTTTCCTCTTTATAGACAGGACTGTCAGATATATTGTAAAACACTAAGTATAATAAAACTACTTTATAAACACTTTTAAAGGGAGTTTAAAATAGCCCTATTACTAGAGCTGCTTAGTATAATTTGTTCTCTAGTAACAATCAGCCAAAACCATTGTTTCTTTCTATATTATTAAATATCTGCTTGTTTACTATTATGTTCTGACATCAAGAGATTAACCGTATATATAACATATGTCTGTATCTATTCAACATTCTAGATTACAGGAATGAAGAACTGTTGCCTAATTGGAAAGTGCCAGCATTCCAGACTTCAAAAAATAAATCTGAAGCGGCTTCTCCTGTTTTATATATTATGTGAAGAATTTAGATCTTATATTGGTTTGCACAAGTTCCCTGGAGAGAAAAAAAAATTGCTCTGTGTATATCTCTCAGAAAATAAGACAATAGTATTTCTCCTTTGCAATAGCAGTTATAACAGATGTGAAAATAAATATACTTGACTCTAATATGATTATACAAAAGAGCATGGATGCATTTCAGAAGTTAGATATTGCTACTATAATCAAATGATTTCATATTGACCTTTTTATCATGATTCCTTCCGTCAGGCACTAACATTTGGTTTGTGTGTCTTTGTTATTGTTTATAGATTTAAGGCCTTTATTTTATAATGACCACATCGTTTTAAATGCAACAAGTAGCTCCTTTCTGCCTGGAACCTGCAGAGCACTTGGCTTGAAACCCCCTAAGTAACTGGTAATTTCTCAGAACATCTTGCACTGTCTGTTCTGGGTATATTTATTCCTATTATACAGTAACATACAGCGGGCTACATAGAATAGTTTTGTATATTCTCTCTTGATCTTAAAGAATGTATCTTATTGAATAAAATGTCCCACTGTGTATTATTTTTATATGTAAAAATATAAGTTTAATACTGTATCAGGGTTTAACTTTTGCAAATCTTCCATGGCTTGTAACTTCATTAAGGGAATCTTTTTGCCATTGTTAATTTGTGCGTATGAGTCCAACAATGAAATGTCATGTAAAATGTTCACATTTGCTTTATGATAGGTTGAGGAATCTAAGAGAAGTGAGTGTGAGTGAAGTCGCAGAGATGCTTTTGCTTTGACTCTCTGCAGAGTAGCATAACAGTGGTAGTCCGGAAAGTACTGCTCAGTTACAATTCTAGCTGGCTATAGAGTGATGCTTTTCTTGTCCTTCTCAGCCCGCCCTCCCTCCCTTCCTTCTTTCCCAGTCCGTCCCTTCCTTCCTTCCTTCCTTCCTTCCTTCATTTCTTCCTCCTTCCCTCCTTCCCTCCCTCCCTCCCTCTCTCCCTTCCTCCCTCCCTCTCTCGCTCCCTCCCTTCCTTCCTTTCTTTTCTTTCTTTCTTCAAAAGATGGGGCTTAAGTAGGACATGGACAAAGGTTGATATGACCTATGTATTCTCCATAGAAATCGAGCAAAACAGCTTGTTAGCCAGTTACATCTGGAGAAGGAAAGAACAAGCTTAGGGCCCCTGTGCCTTGTCCCTGACTGTTAGGCGGACACCAGAACTAGGAAGCCCGCATTCTTGCTCAGGGATCTAGATGCTGGCTCGTAGCCACGGGGGAGAGGCAGCGCTACGTTCACACCTCGCTGAGACTTTCCAGGAGTGTGGTCAGCCAGTTACGAAATAGAAATTTTGAACTCAGATTTCAAGTGTAAGCTCTGACCACCTGGAAAATGTTAAGTGCTGTTAAAAAAAAAAAAAAAAGGAAATTGTATTCCTTTGAGTTTCTAATAAACTTAGTTACCTAATACTTTACCTCCTATTGATCCACTTATACTTATGTCTGGGATTGAGGGGCCAAAAATCTGGTAAATGCAATAAATTAAAAACAAAAAAAAATAAGTGAAGCATTAGGGCCAGTCTGTCCAGGTCAGGGTGGCATATTTTAAGGTCCTTAAAGTCATTTTTGCTTTAAGACTCACCTCTCAAAACATCCTCTTGGACTTAAAATCATAGATATCTCACAGACGAGTGAAAAATTCTGAGTATTACCTGTTAAATAGACTATGTAGTTTCTTGCCAGATCAAGCAGAAATCATTACATAAGAATAATCCCAGCTCCAATCTGCTGGGTTATGTAAACTTGCTGTCCTCTGTTTTAGAAGAGGGTCCGGAAGGATGACAGGTGCAGGGTTCCTTTGTCACAGTCTTGGGATAGAGGTAGGACCGCGAAGAAAAAGGCCGGGAGCCATGCAGTCACGCAGAGTGGGCCTGGCCGAGTCACACAGGCGCTGCTGTCTCAGGAATCTGCTGGGCTGTGGACGGTGAGACAGGTGTGCTTTTGTGTTGTCCCTGTGGAACTCTGCAGCCTTGGTTCCAGAGGGAGGGTGCCTGAAAGTCCGATGGATTTTCATAACTCAACAAGTCCTTCATGTTGCGTGAATCTTGTGATAAGTAGCCGAGAACTGCCACCATATTAGTGTTTGCAGCTATTTGAGGTGTGACGGATTTGCTTGTATGAGGATCAGGCAATGGAAAGGAAACGTGATGTCACCACTGATGGTCAGCCAGCTTTTTCCTGCTAACACACAACGTTAGTGGTCCAGTGGTACCCAGACAACCCAGGCTTAGAAATGAACAGTAAGTACATAATCTAGCTATACTTTTGTCCTCCACGAGGGGGAGCTTCAACACCAGTTAACATTTCTGTAAGCATTGAATTAAAAGTATGTATTGGTGCCATTTGTTCTGTAAACACTGCGTGCCTCACTAAGAGGCTTTAAGGCCTTCCCACTAGAGTTTGCCCTCTGAGTGGACAGGGAAGATACACAGGCAGTTTATCAGTTATGCATAGTGTTGTCATTTATTGAACCGCGGCCACAGGGCTCGTTCTCTTAGGAATGTTCGGTGTGTTTCTCTCCCCCTACAACTCTGAGCTCATCTCTGTGCGGCCCCGCCACCTGCCATCATCACTGGCCACCATTTGCTCCTCACTGAAACCGCCTGCTGCTTTAAAATTAGAATGTACTTGGCAAAAGTTAATCCTTGGGAAGATACTGATCTTTATTTTATTACCAACTTGATTAAAACAGGTTACTTGATCTGAAGCTATTTGTCTCCACTCGTGAGCATTCTTCATTTTCTGGACCAGCCAGTTTCAACTATTGTGCCTCATTATGTTTTGAGGTACATTGGTCCGTCTGCGTACATGTCTTGAGTTCTGTGTTTAGGACTGAGGGGCAGAGAGAGAGAGAGAGGTTGCCTCAGCATTTCCTGGGTGAGCCATCACAGAATCTCCAGAGACGTAAGATAGGCTGGTATAAATTGTGTGTGTGGTGAGACCAAACTGAAGAAATCCTCAGGTATTCGGGGGAGGAAAATAACTTGTAAAACCGCCTTTTGTTTTATTTGGGGCATGTACTTATTTAAGGATCTACTTAAATGTATGTTGAAATAGCCCTTGTGGGCTCAGCTCCAAACTCATAAGGGCAGAGTGGTTGGGTGCTGTTCCAGGACCTGGAAGGAACCCGCCTGGTGGGGAAGGCAGTGAATGGAAGCTTTAAGGCAGCCCAGCCACCCAGCTTCTAGCATTTCTGTTCCCCCAAAATGTAAAAAATGTAGCCTACTCTTGAAAGTGCAGTTTGACGTTGCATTGAGCATGGATTTTTCTTAATGCAGTCTCCTCGTGGGTTCGATGAATGTACCATCCACTTATTTGATGCCATGTCTTGCTTAAATAGTTTTTGTCGAGAACAGCTGGTGACTTCGAACCGGGTGCCTCGTTCTGGTTTCTGGGAAGGATGGGTCTGTTTTGAGATGTTCACAAGAGCTTTACGGGGGATTGGGATGGGGTACACGTTCTCTGGCTTGTTAAGCAGCAGCCTTCTATGGTTCTGGGCGCAAGGTGTGCCATACATTTCCTGCGAATTGCTTCTCTGAAGCAGCACAGGCCTGGCTGTGCCCCTTGAAGAAAAACCTTAATAAACCTTCCCATTTTAAGCAGTGATGTGACTTTTTTTTAAGCTGTTGTTTTCAGTGCATTTTTTTCTTTCTAAATATATTTTTTATTGTTGATAGTATTACAGATATCTCCTATTTCCCTCCCTTTACTCCCCTCCTCCCAGCCCCTACCCACCCCACCAGGTTTTAATGCATTTGTTTTTATATTCAACCATGTGAGTTCTTGAGCTTGCTTTTAACTGCGTAAAAGTTCTTGCAGAGCATACAAAGCAGAACCAGGCATGTTCATTATGGACTTGTCAGCAAGTGTATATCGTGCTTCTGCTGTATGTCAGGTGCTGATCTGCATGTTGGAGCTACAGTGGTGAGTAGTACAAGTCCTTCCCTCGGGGAGGTTTTGACAGATGTAGGTGTGCGCATGTGTGTAATGAGTGCTGTGGAGAACACTCAGCAGTTTAAAGGGGCAGGAGTGCTGGACAGAGCAATGTGGTGGTGGAATGTTTGCATAAATGCTTGAACTGTGCAGCCTGTACTCTGGGGCAGGTCGGGAGGTTGGTGAGGCCTCCATGCAGTGGGAAGGGTCTGCAAATGCCTTAGGGTGGACGGGTACCTGGCATGAAGGAGGACTGGCAAGGAGGCCGACTTAGCTAGAGAGAGTGAGCAACGGGGATTGGGTAGGGGCAAATTTCTTTCCGCATTTTCTGAGCGGGATCCATGGATAGGGGTTCAGCAAAGGATATAATGTGATCTGACGCCACCTACCACCAGGAATACTCTGGCCATTGAGTTGAGAATAGCTCTAGAGGGGCCAGTTAGGAGATAGAGTGAGATTCAGAGGAGGGCGTGGACAGATTGAGGGTACATTTGGAGGTGAATGGGATCTCGAGGGTTGAGGACAGATAGAGAAAAGGTACAGGAAGCCCATCCTGGGGTTGGGAGAGGAGGAGAAATTAGCAAAGGAGAACATGGAGGTCACTGGCGACCTGAAGGGCTTTGGTGGAGTGGTTGGCAGTGTCTGTAGTAGGCGGAGAAGAAACAGGGAGGAGGACAATAGACAGAGAGCAAGGCCTCCTCTGTGAAGATGGGAAGCAACGCGTGTGTGTGTCTAGTGAGAATAATCCACAGAGAAGAACTGGGTGGACAGCGTGGAATCTTGTCTCCATGAAGACCAGCTAGAGCGCAGACGGGCAGCGTGGCAGGAGGGAAGGCAGTGCAGGGATAGAGGAACCGCAGGCTACAGAGCACTGACTGATGGGAAATACCATAAAGAAGTTGAGGCAAAGTAGTGTGAGGTGGAAGAGACAGATGCTCGGGGAGACCTGAAAGGCTGCAGAGAGACGAGGCGGAGGTAGAAGGCTTTGGAGGGCGAGAATGGGGAAGAATCGGGCGGGTTTCAGGAAAAAGCACGTGCAGGAAGCAGGAAGCAGGAACAAGAAGTGACGAGTTTCCAGCAGTGTTACTGTGGACGGAATTGGCTGGAGGAGGTTGGGGCCGAATTGTGCATGGGGCATTGGGACAGGAAGTTGACAGGCTAGTAGGTTAAGCCAGGTAACTAATGAGGGCAGAGCGGCCTCTAGGTGGGACTTGGAGGGCAGGGGTGGGGACGTTTCAGAACTGACCAGAATGAAAATTACAGTATTGTCCACTCCCCGGGGGCTCTAGCTTCCCCGTCTTCATTTCTCATTTCAGTTTCCCCCTTTCATGATCTCCAAGGCATGTGGTTGTGACCATTCCTGAATGCAAGCCCCGTTTAGAAGGGAACCAGCATTAGTACTTTGGTGCTCAGAGATGTTAGGGTTGAAGAGACAAGTCTTTCTTTGCTCCCTATTCCTCTCCTCACCTGGCATGATGCTGCTGCCCTACTGGGCATGCAGTACATGTTCACACCCTCCCACGTTTTCCTCTCAGCTGTTACTTCACAGCAGGAGACAGCAGCCCCTCAGGCCCTTCCCAGAGGATCTACCCATTGAGTGAGAAGGCTGGGAAGGGGGTCTTTCCAAAATCCACCCCGATTGGGTAGATGCCAGTGCTCCCGCCAAGCTCCCACCATCCAGGCCTTTGCTTCAGGGTGAGAGGGAAGCCACATGGTCAGTCACCCCCCTCCCCTACCCCCATCCCAGGCCACCTTACCCTTCCCGCCACTGCTCTCTCTGGTTGGGTGGGTTGGGGAGTGTGAAGAGCCACCAGTCTGGGGGGATGCTAAGCATGCAGTCTTCCCGTTTGGAAAGGAGGGCTTCGAACTGACGGCATTGGGCCCGCCAGCCTATCCTGGGAGCGGATACATTTAATGGAGAAGATGAAAGGAGACATTTGATCCCTACCCTCCCAGCAGGGTCCTGAAGCCAAGGCCATGTTTTGGAATTCCTTGGGCCCTGGGACCACTGATGGAGAGCCTCGCCCGCTATTTTCTGGGATATAATTGGACTTCTCTGAACAGATGCTCAGAACTCAGGTCAGGATCCTAACACCTGCTTGAGTCAGTCTGGCCAGTGCTCACAACACCGAGAGGGCCCCCAGGCTGCCCCCAGGCTGCCGTGGTGGAGGGAGGCTTCGAGGAGG
>NW_006290034.1:6559313-6565605 GCF_000327345.1 Myotis davidii
GCAGGAAGTCCAGCCCTTGTGCCTCTGGCTGGGAAGCTCAGTCTGTGGAGCAATTTCAGTTGCTACACTTGTCCTGTTTGTGAGAACTCTGTTTTTGGTTTGGGGTGTTTTGTAGTTTTTTTGTTTTGTTTTGTTTTGCTGACACCCTCCCCTTTCCCACCCAAGTGATGTCCGCCTGGTGCCTTGCTGGCCCCCCAGCCCCTGGCGACAATGCCTGGCGTGTGGCCAGGAGTGCAGCTCGGGTTAGAGAAGGCGCTGAACACCCAACTCTCCGCTTCCTTCCCCATTGCCCCGCCCTGGCCCTCCACAATGGGGGAGGGAGAAGCGGCAGACTCAGTGTCCCCAGGACGGGTGGGGAGCCCTGGCAGCACCGAGGAAGAAAAGCTAGGGCAGCGCAAGTCCAGGCCAGACATGCCAAATAGAACTAGGAGTTGAGCCAGGTCAGTAGGACGGGTGGGGGGGAGAGCGGTGCCGAAAGGGAGAGGATTCGGGGGCTGGGACCACGGTGATGCCCTCCAGGATGGGAACTGAGGTCCACTTGGCTGCTGGTCTCACGGGACGGGGGGAGAACTGTGGGGGAGGGGGCAGGCTCAGTCCAGGGCTGAGGAGTGGAGGTCTGGTGACAGCCTAGGGCAGTGATGGCGAACCTTTCGAGCTCGGCGTTTCAGCATTCTGAAAAACGCTAACACCTCTGGTGCCGTGTCACATATAGAAATTTTTTGATATTTGCAACCATAGAAAACAAAGACTTATATTTTTGATATTTATTTTATATATTTAAATGCCATTTAACAAAGAAAAATCAACCAAAAGAGTTCGCGTGTCACCTCTGACACGCTGTCATAGGTTCACCATCACTGGCCTAGGGCTTGGGGCTGCTGATACCAGTAAGGAGTGAGGAGTCACTGCCCTGGAGGCCCTCAGTCCAGGAAGATAAACACACACACCACACGAGTGACAGTCTGAGTCCTGTGGTTGGGGGACAGGCACACACAAGGCCTCCCGAGGGCTTCCCAGGGGAGTGAAAGGGGGAAAGTCCCAGAGGCACAGAAACCCCAGGCTGGGGCCGCCACCAAGTAGCTCCTCTCCTGGAGGGCAAGTAGGGGTGAGAAGTGCCCAGAAATAAGGCTGAGCTCCCTGGGTCTGAGTAGGCAGGGCTGGGAACTCCAGGGTCCCCGGGAAGCAGGCAGTGAGGACAATGAGGTCACAGGCTCTCTGTTCCTTCACCTCCTCTGTCCCAGCAGACCCCAGGTGGCACTTCCTTGCAGCTGCAGGCTCCAGCCTCCCGGTGGGGAGAGCAGATGAGGAAGGGGCTGAGGGAGGCGCGGGAGGAGGGGGAGTAACATGTGCAGAGCGGGGAAACAAGAAAACAAACCCTGATTCTTCCCTGGGATGGGGTCACCTTCCCCCACCATAGCAACGGCACCAGAGGCGGGCAGCCGCAAGCTGGGGTGGGCATCTGCTGTGCCAGGAGGAAACGTGGGGCTTCTGTGAGTGGGGAGGGCAGAAGGGCCACCCAGACAGTGGACCACCCAGGGCTGGGTCATGGCTGGGAGAGGGCGAAGGCACAGAGCATCAGGCGATCGTCTGGCAGTGAGTCCTGTGTCCCTGGACCAGGGCAGACGTGCTCAGAGGGGCATATGGAGAGGGAATGGCTTCTGTGGTGTGGAATCCAGGGCCAGTGGCATCTGGCCTGGGAGCTAGAGTCAGGGACCTCACTGCCTTCCCCACCCAGGGCCCAGGGTTTCGGGACCTTGGCAAGGCTGAGTTCATTGTGGTGCCTGGGCGTGCATGTGTGTGTTTGTGCCAGAATTGGGGTGTGTTTCTGGGCCTGGAGGCGGTGGGTGGAGGGGTGTGTCAGGACTGATTGAGGGCACTGTGGCAGGGGCAGGAACAGAGGGAATCTGGATGAGAGGTTTCATCATCCCCGTGCCTTAAGGATTGGCTAGAGGAGGCAAAAGAGAGGCGGGGGCATCTAATAATAGTGCCGAGGGGGTGACTGCAGTCAGGTCTGGCCCCAGCCCTTTAGGATTAGGGTCAGGGTTAGCCCAGGATCTTCTAGGCCCTGCTAGTCCATGGCCCTTCCTCTGGCAACACAGCCTGGACCCTGAGCCTTCCAAGAGGGGCAGGCTTCACAGACACCACTCCTTGCATCCTGTCCATGGAGTGGATTCGAGGGGGGCAGCCACCGTCTCCTTCAGCCGTTAGTCCCCAGTGGCTGGCGTTGGGGAGGGAGAGACTCCAGCCACCAAGGCTTTAGAGCAGGGGCCTGACCCTTCTCCAGACCATCAGGACTTGGCTCATTCAACTCTAGTCCTTGCCAAGAACGTGAGGGCCCCGAGGGCTGACTGTGCAGGAGAGCTGGGGCGCGAGAGGGGTGGGGTGCTCCCCAGAGCACATCCTCAGACTGGGCTCCTCAAGCCCCACTTCTGAGTGCAGCCCATGCTGCTGCCCCCCACCCCACCCCACCCCACCCCCAACACACACCATCCTTCCATGGAAAACAGTAAACTGGCAAACAGCAGCCCTCTGGGTAATGTTTTTGCACTCTACAAAAACATGTCACACCTATTGTCTTCTGATCCTGGCTACATCCGGTGAGGTCACAGGGCCAGTATGCATTTTTAACAAGGCTCTGAGAAAGCTTTTTTTTTTTAAGCATTTTTGCATTGCGTCCTGCGGTTAGTGCCGCAACTGAAGGTCAGGGAGTCCCATACATTCTGCTCAATGTATAGACCAGGGGTGGGCAAACTTTTTGACTCGGGGGCCACAATGGGTTCTTAAACTGGACCGGAGGGCAGGAACAAAAGCATGGATGGAGTGTTTGTGTGAACTAATATAAATTCAAAGTAAACATCATTACATAAAAGGGTACGGTCTTTTTTTTTTAGTTTTATTCATTTCAAACAGGCCGGATTCGGCCCGCGGGCCGTAGTTTGCCCACAGCTGGTATAGACGGTGTGCTTGACCCTTAGGTACGTTCTGTCCTTTCAGTCTCAGGCAGCCCTGCATGGTCCCTGTTCCTCCAGTGAAAGGAAGAGGCGCCCAGATGCCCAGCAACATGCTCAGGCTCTGCAATGACGAAGGGGCCTCATGTCCTGTGTGTCCGCCTCCAGGCCCAGCACTCATGCCCTGGCACCAGCAGAACGGCCTTAAGTGCCCTGGTGGGAAGTCACCTGGGGACACAGGCCCCTGCTCCCCAGAGGGACAGGCTGTGCTCTGGCTTTTATGGGGCCCTATAGGAAATGTCACTTGGGGAGACAGAGCCCCCGGACAGGGCTCTGAGGAGCAGGGGGCTGGGGTGGAAGACAGCTGAACCAGGTAGGTCTCTTTCTCAGGGCAAGTTGGGGTTCAGATCTCAACCTGAAGGGTGGGGTGCAGGCGAAGTGCTTGAGGGCAGGTGTGAAGGGTTGGAAAGAGAAGGGCAGGAGGGGGCAGGCCCTTCCTCTTCCAGCTCTTGCTTATGGTCAGGGGACAGGATAGGCACAGACGTGCCACAGGGCCACAAAGAAGCAAGTGGGACCCTGAGCAGATGCCTGAGCCAATTGGGGGGGGAGGGGGGCGGCTCAGGACCTGCCAGGGAAGCAGGCCAGGTGTGAGGCAGGGCCTGGGCCAGGGAGAATATGAAACGAGCTTCCAGCCTATTTGCATGTCCTGATTAACCATAAAATGAGCCCCAGGGGCAGAATTAAGCTGTCAGTTTCTCAGTGTGCTTCCACTACTTCCCCCACTACCCACAGCTCCCCACGCCAGCCCAGCCAGCCCCCACATCCTCATCACTTAGGCCCAGGCATTCCCAGTGCCTTCCTCCCTCAGCCTCCTTAACACAGTCTCCATCCTGGTCGCAGTCCCTGCAGGAGCCCACAAGGGGAGGGAGAAGGAAAAATGGGGGGTGAACGAATGGGCCATAAGCTTTCATTAGCAAAGCCTAACACAGCAAGGAGGCATCACACAGCCCTGTCAAGACCTGGGCAGATTTCCCCTCCCGAGTCAGCGTTCTGTTTACCTCCAGGCCTGGGTCCTGAGAGGACAGGTTTTGGCTTGGCTTTGGGCAGAGGTGGCAGCTTGTGGGAAGTGTGAGGAGCACAGGGCTGGACCTGTTCCAGTCTCAGCTCTGCCGCCGAGACCCTGGCCAGTTCCCATCTCCGAGCCTCTCCCTGTGAAACGTCACAGCAGCCGCTTCCAGGGTGTGGTGGGAGGAAATAACCTGCAGATGCTGGTGCGACACCTGTGATGTGATGTCGCAGCGGACGGCACTCCTGGTTGGTTTGTGCCCCCCCCCCCCCAAGTTAAAAGGGGTGTTGTTTCCCTTGAATCCTCGCTCACCGGTGGGTTCGTGTTGTTTCTCTCTCCCCTCTGATCAGGAACTAGGTCCTTTCCATTGCTCTGTTCTCAGTTGTTCCATCGCAGTGCCTGGCAGTGGGAGGCGCTCACACGGTTCGATTGGTCTGAATCGCTGTGCCTGGTCCACAGAACAGAGGAGTCACCTGTGAGTGGCGGAGAGGTGACTCGCTTTCCTATAGTGGCTCCTGACTCGGATCTGGTGCCTTCTTGAGTCATTTGCTGGATGGCTTCTCCTCTCAGAATTCAGGGAGCCGGTAGGTGGAATCTTTGGACTCACACACACCACCAAAGGCAGTCCAGTCTGTGGGCCTTCCCTCGGGGCCGAAACACCCGAGTCCTGGGGGCGACCCGGGAGCAGGGGGCTGGGGTGGGGACAGCTGAACCAGGCAGGTCTCTTCCTCAGGCCCACCGGGCAGCTCCTCCAGGCGGGCGAGCCGCGTTGGCCAACGCCGGAGAGAGCGGAAGAGTCGGTCCCAAAGCCAGATGACCCTCTGCTTCCAGTCCTGCTGCTTCCATTTGCTCAGAGGATGACAGGACCTTTTAGAGGCATCCCCAAGTTTGAAAGATGTGCATGCTGCCTGCAAATAGGGGGCTCTCAAAAAAAAAACACCACCCACCAATCTGGGCCTTTCCTCTTGTAGCTTCTGCCATCCAGAACTACACACCTACCATCTGATTGTGTGGGAATCTGGGAGTGACCCTAACCGGCCCTATGGAGCTGCTCACTGTAAGCCTCCCCCCATCTCCTCCCTGGGGGCCCGGATGGGATGGCCAAGAGCCTCTCTTGTTTTTCTTCTCCAATTTGCTATTAATGCTCTGAGGGCAGGAAGGCCTCTTGCCTCTAATTGCAGCTGTCACCTCCCATCAGGCAGATGAGGTGGGGGGAGGGAGAGTGTGCCCTCCCAGGCTGGCTGGGCCCTAACAGGGACCTGCATTGTCAGTTCCCAGCCAGCAGGCTTTCCGGGCCAGAGTAGGCGGGCTGGTAGCTTCCAAGGGGTGGCTGGGGTGGCATTGCTTTTGGGCCACGTGCCACCACCACGGCTGCAGAAGCTGAGCTGCTGCCCAGGGCTCTCCCTTCCCCCCAGGGTGGTTCTGGGTCAGGTGGGAAGAGGCCAGAGATGGAGCTAGGGATTTGGAAGTGTTTGTACCATCTGGGCTCACATGGCCTCGCTGGAGAGTGTACACGCCCTGGTGAGGGTGCAGGGCTTGAGACAGGGTGTTGGGGGGAGCGGTGTGACTCCAGGGCCCAGCTGCGCTCCATCAGCCCTGGTCTGGGCCCTGTTGGTGTGTCCTAGGACAGGTAGCGCCTCCTGTGAGCGGTGGGGGAGATAGCTGCCTACTTGCTCACTTGCACAGGGGATAATGGGTATGAAAAGGCTTCCCAGTGCCTCTAGGTGCTGCAAGTATTCCCTTTCCTGTAATTTGGAAAGACAAGGGCTTCCCCCAGTATTCCTTATGCCTGCACTGCTTACCTAGCCGTTTCAGATCCGGTGCCAGCTGACATCTCAAGGCAGCAGGCGCAGGAGGGGTGGGGGTTTGTCTCTGCTGCCCCCACTCCCAGGAGGCTCAGGGTTAATACCTGTGCAGGAGCAGTGGTTTGCCAGGGAAGCAAACAGTTATGGGGACATGAGAGATGAGGTCTTTATTGGGGGCCTCTCTGAGGAACCTGAGGCCCTGGTGCCCTAGTCCCTGTAGAATGTTGGGGTCTTTGGGGGCAGTGAGGAAGGTCAGAAGGATTTTCTGTTTTCCCCCTTCACCCCCCTCCAGCCCAGAATGAGCAACACACACACACACACACACACACAGAGAGAGAGTGAGAGACACACCACTCAAACACCATGTCAAGGCTAAGTTAGAGAGAGAACTTTGCTACTAAAGAAAGATCTAAAGGAAATTGTCTTCCCAAGAAAATTTCCCTGATTCATTTTTCATTAAAAATAGCTCCTTG
>NW_006290034.1:6565915-6575218 GCF_000327345.1 Myotis davidii
CCCCTACCAGCCAGCCGTCTCTGCCTCTCCCACCACAGGCCACCTGGCCTCCTCTCCTTTCTGGGGAAAAGGAACCTGGAGTTGGGCTTCTGAAAGCCAGGCCAGCCGCTGCCTCCTCCCCAGGGCCCCGCAGGGTTCAGGGTTCGGTCCGCTTTCCCCATCGGGATTCAGACCCAAACAGCGGTGTTAACGTCAAAGCCGGAGGGCGCGGCTTCCAGGGTCTTGGGGCAGCCCGTGGAGGTGCCCTCCCCTCGCCTGGGCTCCCCCGTGACCGGGAAGGGCAGATGCCCCGGACCCTTGGGATGGCCCCGCTTCTTGACTCTCTGCAAGCGTCCGGCTCGGGGCTCTGAGGCCGAGGGGGTCACCCAGCCTGGCTTCTGCTTCAGCAGCCGGTCGCGGTCAGGCCTTACGCTCCGCAGGAATTTCCGGAAGATGTTGGCGGTCAGGGCGAACCTGCGGCCCAGCTCCCGGGGCTGGCCCCTCTCTCCCTGGGGCTCCCCCGCCTCCCTGGGCTCCCCCTTCTCCCCGCCCTTCTCCAGTTCCGGCAAGTCTAGCCAGTTGCCCACCAGGTCCGCAAACACGTTGTCCCCCATCACCAGAGGCTGGCGATTCCGGCCCCGGGACATCAAGGTGGAGGTCCAGTCATCCGGCTCCACCAGCTCCGGCCTCTGCTCCGCACAGCCTTGGAGCTCTGGCGGCTGGGTCCTGGGTCCGAGTGCTGGCTCCCCACCCCACACACTCCTGTGGGACGGGCACCTGGCGCTGCTCCCATGAGAAGCTTGGCTGGAGGGGGAGGGGCCAGCAGGCCTGGCGGGACCTCTGCCACCCTCCCACTGAGGGAGCTCCAGCTGTGTCCGGGGGCTTGCAGGGCGGCCTGGGGCAGGAGCCCCCCCAGAGATGTCCAGCTGTTCCAGGGCTGTCTGCACCTGGAGGAGCTTCAGTTCCTGCAGCGCCCCCATCATGCAGTTCATCTGATCCTGCAGGCCGTCGCCCACCTCCTTCATGGACATCTGCGGAGACAGAGAGAGCCAACCAGTGAGCTGTGGTGGGCTTGGGGGGAGAGCTGCCTCTCATTGGCCCTGAACCTGGACCCCCTCCCCCAACACACACCTCCACTGTCATTCCAGCTGCCAGTGACCCCATCTGTACAACCCAGCCCAGAGCAGGCCAGAGCTGGGGAGAAGGACCTTTAACACCAGGGTGGCTGCATAAAGGATAACATTCCAGCAACTCTGTGTGGCAGGCGCTGCTCTCCACCCCGTGGGTGGATGCATAGATGCCTGCGTACAAATGAACCTATATTTAAGCTCCCCACTACTCTGTGAGGGAGTGACTAGTGTTCCCATCCTACAGATGAGGAAACTGAGGCACGTAAGTAACTTGCTCAAGATTACATAGTAAGAGGTGAGCTGAGATCAGGGTGGGGGGTGCACAGCTGTGGTCCTTCCTGTGTCTGTGCCCCTGCCTCTGAGCCCCCAGATGACGACGACAAGGACAATGACGCTTTGTGAGTATGAACTATGCCACAGGAATGGTGCTGAGGACGCTCCAAGCATCATCGCCCTTCATCTCCACAGATCATTGTTCTCAGCTGAACAAATGAGTTATCCACGGTGGGTGAAGTAACCGCCTGAGGTCACAGCGCACAGGGGGTATTCAGACACAGCACAGCTCTGTCCACACGCCCTAGTCCTCACCACCCAGCACTCTCAAGACGGCAGCAGTGGCGCGGGGCTGGAAGGCTGCCCGTGCCCCGTGGGGGAAGAGGAGCACACTCCCTGTGAGAAGCGGTCGGCTGGGGTTTCCGTTCACTGCTGTGCACATCTGGCTGCCAGGGCGGAGGTCAGGAGGTCAGGAAGCTCCTGTTTGCGGAACCCCTCGCCCGGCTCCTCCGGGTCCTTCTCCTGAACACCTGTCCTCTCCCAGCTGCTCTGGCGCTCGGCTCTGGTGCCCTTCCTGCCTTCTTGGCCCACTGGGCCAAGAGTGGGGACACGGGGGGCCAGTTCCCCAGCCCCTTTGTGGGTGTCTAAGGCCTGAGTCCCAGGTGCCAGCTGGAAGGGGCTGAGGGATTGACTTGGGCGAGGGCCGAGTTTGGAGGCTGGGCGAGGGATGCTTGGTCTGATAACATTCATGAGGTTCTGTCCCCGGGCCCAAGCTGCCTGGGTCCGCCAGCTCTGCTCAGGTTACCAGCAGCAGCCCTCCTGTGCGGGGGCCATCTGCTTCCTAAGCCCCCCAGAGACCCGTGGGGATCATCTTACCTCCCCGCCTGGTCCTAATGCACACAGCTCAGCCCACGGGGTGGGGGTGGGGGCGGGAGACGGGAGGACAGCACAGAGGCTCTGCAGGGCTGCACGGGCAGCTGACCCTCTCAGGCTTCAGGGTCAACCCCACCCTGCCAACCCGGCCCTGGGGGGTGTGGGGGCCCAGGGGCAGGATCTCCCGAGCCAGCCCACTAAGGGCAGTGCAGGGCTGACTGTTCTGGGGGCAAAGAAAGAGGCCTTTGCTGAGCGGGGCGTCGCCACACTCAGCACCTCCCCCACACGGCCGGACCCTGACAGCCAACGGCCTGGGCCAGCCCGTGCCTTCCGAGTGGCCTCGGGGGCGGCTGGCTTCCTGGGGCCCCTCGCTCTGGCCTCTGGCTACCACCTCCCCGACGCCTTCCTCAGCTGGGGAGACCCAGAGCAAAGCCCTCATCCTCAGTCTCCCTGGTCCCTTCCCGGCTGACTGCTCCACTGACTCCCGATTCCTGCCCCCTTCCGCCCCCCATGCCACTCTCCCCTCACCCCGACCTAGAGCCTAGGGGTCGTTTTCGCCCTTCCCACTGAAGGGCCGTTCCTGTCCCCAGATGTCTCACATCCGCCTTCCCATCTGAAATGCAGAAGCCTCCTCCAAGGCCTTCCGGCCGCCAGAGTGCCTGTCCTCTTCTGAGACACTTATTAGTAAATGCCCTTCCCTGTGGCCCCGCTGCTCCTGCCCCCCCTCCCCTCCCGCGGCTCCTCTGTCACTCGGGCAACGTTTATTGTGCATCTACAGATTGAGGGAGGGACTGGTTCTCGTTATGTCTGCCCAGAACCCCACTCGCACCCTGCACTTGCTCCATCATACCACACTGCCCAGCCAGCGTGGCTCGGGGGTTAGAGCATCAGCCTCCGCACTGGAGGGTCTCGGGTTCAATTTCCTGTCCAGGGCATGTACCTAGGTTGCAGGTTCCATCCCCGCCCCCAGTTGGGGCACTTGTGGGAGGCAACTAATCGATGTGTCCCACATCGATGTTTCTCTCAAAATCAATGGGAAAAGTATCCTCACTCCTTGGGTGATTAAAAAAAAACACACAACAAAAAACAACTGAATACCACTGAACACCCCAATCATCCCCACAGACTGCTTGCTGCCCTCGGACAACACCTCACTGCACAGGGAGAGGGAGTTGGGACAGATCTCAGGGTTTCATTTCCCCAAGAGACCAGGAGCCTGAGCTTGCAGCCTCCTGCGAGGCTGAACACAGTCCAGGTCGGAGGCAGGGGAGGAATGCAATGACCCCATTCAGTCTCTCCCAGTATGGACAAATCCTTGAGAAATAATGCTGGCATCTGTGCGGTTTTCCAGGGAGAACGAACATGTGGGTATGTGTGAATTCGGGGCTGTCCGTAAGACAGAGGCCGCATTTACGTCCACAGGAGCCAACAGGACAGCCGTGTGGAAAAGGGCACTCTGTATTGCTTGAGCTCTTGGGCTCTGGAGACACATGCAACAGGATTCAAATCCCACCTCCACCAGGTACGAGCTGTGTGGTCTGGGCGGGTTACTGAAATCCTGTTTTTCGATTTCTCCCTTCTTTAAAATGGGAATAAGACTTCTTGCCTCGTGGGTACAGCTCTGGAGGGATCAGGTGCGGCAGTGACTGTAAGTAGCCTGGAGGTGAACTGGGGCTGTCATCTGAACGTAAGGCTTCCTGAGAACTTCCAGAACATTCTTCCTCAGTGGACCTGAATGCACAGTAATGACTGGGTTCCATTCATCCACCTCGTCTGATCCAGGAGAAACATCTCTAGTCCGGTCCTAGCAGCGCCCCACACGGGACGGGGAGGGCAAGGGGGAGCCTTGGCATCCGCCTGCCCATGGTCAGGCGGACTTGTCAGCCAGCCAGGAGCGCTGACACTGAAGGGGGGAACGGAAGAAGGAAGCCGAGCGTGGGAAACGGAGGCAGGAGCCGCGGCTGGGTCTTGACTGAGAGGCAGCTGCCTTTCCCACCCCGAGGGGATGATGTCACCCCTGGAGAGAGAGCCAGGGGCAAGCTGCTGTCTGGTCCAGAGCGTGGGACCTTCTCGATCCCCATTCCCGGGGTTTCTGGCCCCAGGACCAGAAGAGGGAGAGGAGAGCAGTGTGGGGTGGGAGGGAAGAAAGGGCCCTGAGCTAGAAACCATCAGCAGGGAATCCCAGCCACGGAGCCGGCCTCCCAGAGCCTCAGGCCCTTCCTGGGGTCGGGGACCACATCACACCCCACTTGTTCGGGGTGGGGATGGAGCTAACAGCTGCCTCTGTCTCCTCTACTGCGAACATTCTCCTGTCCCAGCAACGGTGTGGGAATCTTTCCTGAGAAAGGCCACACGGCGGCCCCCCACCCCCACGCTCCTAGCATCCGTCCACCACCCACCGTCCATCCCGCCCCTCCTGAGCCTCCACGTGTTTCCTTCTGAAATGTGTCTTCATGTCCAACTTTAGTCTTTCTCGCTGTGGCTGAAACCAGCCTGGCTCCCTCCCACATTAGAGCCGGACGCCCAGGCACGCTCCTGGGTCTGTGCAGAGCCACTGGCTGTGGTCTGAGGCCTGGCCTGGGTCAGGCTGACGCTCAGCCACGTGACTCTGGGCAGATGCACCACCCTGTGTGCTTCGGCTTCTGAATCTGTAAAATGATAACCCTTCCCATGTGGGCAGGGGCCCTCACCCTCCCCTCTCCCCGGCCAGATCCGACCCCCTGGTGACCGGGAGGCTGGCAGGGGTGGCAGGAGTCCTCCCCACTAGGAGGTTCAGTTTCTCCCTCAGTGTTTCCAGATCATTCTTCCCAAGACTCCCCTCACAATTCTCACCATATCCGCATATGGCCTAGGCTCTTACTAGTATTTAATACCTTACCTGTATCTACGGCCTGTGGAAGTGCTTTATATAGGAACCTAGATGACATGCATGTCACCTGCCGGGAGCAGATGGCCGCTCTAAAACTGGTTTTTCATCTGAGCATCACCTACGTCACGTTGCGCACTTACAGTGGAGACGCCGATCTACTGCCTGAGGTTCCTGCGTATTCGTGGGAGGACTGGACTGGACCCGAGCCCCGCAGGCTGGCCCCTACTCAAGGGCTCCCCGTGTCATCCTTACCCCTGACTTCTCAGCCTCATGGGATTGTTGTGAAAAGAAACCAGGCTGGCCAGTGGCCGTGCAAAGTCCCATCGTACAGAGAGAAGAACATGATGTCTGGAAGGGACTCCAAGAGCCAGGGAAGGCACCTCTCCACCAACTCATCAGAGGACGAAGGGCCTGGCTGCCCTGGGCCAGAGGGGACGCTGCTGCTGGGGAGCCAGACCCCAGCATCCTGGACCTCCGGGCCCCAGCCCTCGAGCGGGACGTGTGGGGTCAGCTGCCCATGGCCAGCACCCTTGCCGGGCACTCGCTGGGCCCGCCGTGGTGTGGGAGGAGTGGCGGTGGGAAAGGGGGGCGCCAGCATCCTCAGCAGCCCTCCCGCCCTCTCCTAGCCCCTGACCGGTCCCACAGCTGTGCCTCCAGCAGCCGTCTCACACCCTCTCCCAGCTCAGCCGGGTCCTTTGACACCAGCTCCGGCTCAGCAATGGGCCTGGCAGTGTGCCCTGCCTGTCTCCCCCCCGTTCCCCTCACTCCCAGGCTCCCCACACAGTGCCTTTCAGCCCCTCTGGAAGCTACAAGGAGGTTCAGGGCCGGAAATGGGAAAAGCCCGCTTTTGCCAAGCAGCCCATTCTCCAGCCCAGTGAATGGGGACCTTCACAGCCCTGCCCTTGGCTGGAGGGCTCAGCAGGCAGGTAGAGTAGAAACTTTGCCAAGAACCAGAGAGGGAGGACGGGAAAGAAAGGGGGAAGTCTGAGATGGATGAGCCCACTCTCCCATCCGGACCATCTCCCGGGGGCCGTGTGCTCCGGCAAGAAGCAGACAGACACAGGAGCCCAATCTCGCCCCTTCGCTGGCCTCTCCGCCTCACCAAGCCCTTCTCCCCGACAGCTTCGGCTCCTGTCCCCCCGCAGCCGGTCAATCAAGTTCCTCGGGCATCCAAGGGACCTCAAAAAGTTCCCTTCCTTTTCTCCTTCCTAGTTCAGGCTTTCACATTCCTGCACAGACTCTTCTAATAGCCTTCTAGCCCATCCTCTGCCTCCGTTTCTTTTTAAACAAATATTTTTTATTGATTTCAGAGAGGAAAGAAGAGGGAGAGAAATAGAAATGACGAGAGAATCATTGATGGGCTGCCTCCTGCAGGACCCCCCCTAGGGAATGAGCCCACAACCCGGGCATGTGCCCTGATCAGGAATCAAACCGTGACCTCCTGGTTCTTAGGTCCACACTCAACCACTGAGCCACGCTGGCCGAGCTCGTCCAAACTCCTCTTTGCCCCAGCTCTACGCATCAAGGGACCCGCAGTGTGAGGTCCTCTGCAAAAGCGTTGACCTGCCTCAGGAAATGTGCTCTTTTGCACCAAGAGCTGAAGGCTGATCTTGCCGTGTCTCCTCTGTCACCACCCTTTCTCCTCCTTTCGTTGCCTTTAGGCCTGGTCCTCCTCCAGATGCCAAAACCTCCTGAACTGTGGCCACTAGCAGCCTACCTTCTAGCAACACCGCGTTGTCCTAGGATGGCCTTCTCTAGCCTGAGAGAAGTCCCTCTCCTGGTTCCCTAGGCCTCAGCTGGGGTGGGCCTTCCAAGAGCTGGCCTCCATCCACCGCCGCCTCCTCCAGGAAGCCTTCCCAGCCTGGCTGTACTTCACGAGCCCCATCGCTCAGCCTGTGTGCACTTTGTTTGCTCTCTACTGATCTGAACTCATGAGGAACGCCCTGTGAGCATCTTACATCTGCTTCCTCCGTGTGCCGTGTCTACCCCTTTGTTAGAAGCCCTCGGGGAGCGGAGTGTAAGGAACAGCTGGTCCCAAGGCCTGTGCTCCAGGCAGGGCCCCTCGTTGGCGGCTGGAGCTGGGAGAGATGTGTTCCTGGCCGAGTAGTTGCAGCCCCCAAGCCCCGTGTTCTGATGAAGAAGTGTGTCAGCTGCTGCTATTTCGCTGCTACATTTCATCCCTGAAACCCGATCCCACCGTACTGTCCAGGCAGAGCCCAGGGGCCGGTTCTCTAGACATTAACCACATGGAGCCAGGATCCCCAAACCCTCAGCCGCCCCGCCCCCACCCGAGCTCACTCATTACAGAGCAAATATTCTGCTTCAGGAAACTGGGAAGCTCTGCTGCTTTGGTTTTCAGGAACAGACTCCTCTTGTCCAGCTTTCCTGGGCCAGGGACAGGGTCGGGAGGCAGGAGGGGAGCGAGAAGGCCTCGGACAGAGACCGCTTCACAGCCCCTGACTATTCCCCTTTCCAGCAGGTTTAACCCACAGTGTCTGCGGGACCAATGCTGCTGGAAAGGAATTTCATGGAATAAATGTCGAACTTGACCGATATTCCACAAGTGCCGTTCCTGGGCACGCACTGCAAAGCCAGTCCTCCTGGGTGGCGGGGATGGTTCTGGCTGGGAGGAACACACACACACACACCCTCAAATTCATGACAAACCTCATGCCTTTCCCACCCTACTGCAGACCTGGGGGATCAATAAGCCAACACCTCCTATTCCATTCAAGCTGCATTGAATTCACCCCCCACATAACCCTTACAAGAGCCAGAGGGCTGAGCCAGGGCCAACTCAGCTCTGCTTTCTCCTTCACTCCCACTGGGGAAACTGAGGCGCTGAGATTTGGCTCAGCAACCTAAGCACGGGGCTGAGGTGTCGGGGAGTGAAGGAGATGCTAACAGCTCTGCCTGTCACTCCTCTGTCTCCTTTCCCCCAGTGGGCTGGCACAGGGGCGGGGCTGGAGCCCCATGGGGCTGCGGGGGTGCATAGCTCTCCCATCTGAGTGTCATTCTGGGCCCCAGGCCAGGCATTTGGCTTCCTCTCCAAGAGAGTCAAAGGCTGAAGCTGCTCAAACAAAGGGCCAAATGAAAGCTAATGGGGAGCAGGGAACTTTGGCCTCTCCCCTTCCTCTTCCTGGGGACCGGGGGCTCCGGCCCCTGGCAGGAGACGGTGCAAACCAGGACCTGGAGCTGAGCTCGGTGCAGATGCCTGCTTGCCGTTCCTATTCTCCTGGCACCCACAGGCTCTGTCTTCCTCCCCTCACTACCTCCCACCTAGGGTGCATAAAAAATGCAAATCGGTAGGATTTTAAAATTCCAGCCCATGCCAGGAACACCCACAAACCCTCTATTTAGGCAGATCCTGAGGTGGGTGGTATGGTCCTAGATTCCAAGCAAAGAAAAAAAAAAAAAAAAGAAGAAGATTCTGCTAGATTCTTTTCTCAGCATGGGTCTTGGACTTCAGACAGTATCTGTGATGATCTTGACCTTCCTCTCTGGTGCTGGACAAACGCATGGGAAAGGTCGGAACTGTGTGCGTGTGGGCTGGGCCAGTCATCCCCAACTGTCTTGGGAAGCATGTGAAACTATTTGGAGGGGACAGGATGGAGACTCTTCTGTCGCTCACCCAATTCGCTGGGTAACTTTCCCTCCGACTGTCCCACAAGGACTTCAGGAGGAAGTACCAGGAGCGCCCGGACCTGACAGGGCAGGCCCTGGAGCAGGCGGACAGGGAGCCCGACCATCACTGAGAACACCTGCCCTCCGCGCCCCTCTCCCCAGAGCTGCCCTGCCAGGCTGCCAGGCTCCCTCCCTCCGCAGCGGGAAGAGTGAGGGGTTTGCAGGCGGGAGGGGAGAGGACGCCAGGGATGGCAAGCCCAGGGCTGGCACTGCCTGGATCCAGGTCTGCTGTTGTGAGCCTGGGTGCCCCGGCTGTGGAAAGTTAAGAGGAGGAGGAGGAGGAGGAGAGAAAAGGTGAGGCTGACAAGTCAACTCCCCAGAGAAACACACTAAACGGGCAAAAAGAGACCGAGGCGAGGACACGAGAGAGCCTGGCGGACAGTCCGTGGGAATTCTGGCGGTTGAAGGAACATGGTGGTGGCAGGTAGAGGGGGGGAGGTATCTGAAGTCAGTGAGAATCAACCAGAGTTGGAGCAGGCTCCCCACCACCCCCAC
>NW_006290034.1:6575442-6575674 GCF_000327345.1 Myotis davidii
ACCCCCCAAGCCGGGCACCCCGCGTCCCTCTCTTTCTCTTTGCTTTTCCTGTGTCTATGAGTTTTTTTGTGTGTTTTTGCTTAATCCCTACATCTTTTTCATGCAGCCCCTCCACCGTTCTCCGCTCCTGTGCGGCCGTCTAGGTCCCACTCCGCCGCGTGTGCGCGCGTCCCGGTGTGCGCCCTCGGTGCGCGCCCTCTTTTCTGCCCAGGGTTCCCTGGAACCTTTTGGT
>NW_006290034.1:6576174-6590157 GCF_000327345.1 Myotis davidii
GAGCCCTGTCTGGTCACAACGAGAGCACCGTCCTACGGGTGGGCACCGGGTAGCGGTCTCAGGAAGAGGCTCAGTGCTTAGTGTCAACCCCTTCGCCGAACTCCGACCCTCCGTCCTCCGCCGCGCAGCAGCTCTTTGTTTGTTTGTTCGTTCGTTTCCCCCGAGGTGGACTCTGGGCGCGTTGCTCCCCCCACCTCCTCGTAGAGGACCCTCCCAGCGCACCCCTTGCCGGTCTGTTCACTTATTTAACACAGTGAAGGCTCGCCGCCCTCCGCTCCAGGCTTGTAGGTCCTGCGGGGCTGAGTTGGGACAGGCCCGGTCTCTGCTCCCAAGAACGTACATGGGGCGGGGACAGGAGAAGAATAAGACAAACACGTAAGAAAACGCGGTGATTTTATGAAAACATAAAACGGAGGGACGCTTGCGGCAGCTCCCAGTAGCTGGGCGGGGAGTGGAGGAGCAGGCCTTGCCCGTGCCCGGTGCCCAGGTGGCCCCCGTCTCCCTAACACGGGAAGCGCCCTGTACGGCCGGGGAAGGGAGAGGGACTCAGAGGTGCTCCGATCCCATTCAACAGGCACCGCCCGAGGTGTGCGAGTTCCGGCCGGGCCCTGGGCCGGGGAGTCTCTGCCGATGAGCCCGAGAGGGGCCGCCGACCCGTCCGCCGCTCCTCCCGGCGGAGCTCGGATCCACCCCGGGCTCCGTGCGCCCAGGCGCTGCGCCTCCCGGCCTGGCCCGCGCGGGGGCGGTGTGGCCCGGCTCGAGAGTAATTAGGGCAATTAGCGACGTGTGGTTTCAAGGTAATTAAGGGGAAACGAGTGCCCCAAGCAGAAATTAGGGTCTTCGAGCGAGACAGAACCTTGAAGACCCCACACAAGGCGAGAAGAGGGAGTGCAGGCGCGGTCATTCCACTCCGTTGTTAGTAAAGAGCGCGTCTGCTTATCCTGGGAGATGAGAGAGGGAAGGAGGATGCAAATGAACATCTTTAGACGTGAAGACTTTGTAGAGCCCCTTCTCCCAGGTCCTCAGTTACCGTGATGTGCCCACGTGTTTCGGCCTCGCGCCGAGAGCCCCGTGAGGAGAAGCTGGAGCCGTAGCCGAGGGATGGAGGGAGGAAAGGAGGGGCGCGGGTCTGCTTCCGTGACCTCTCGTCAAGCCCAGGTGCCCGCCCCCCTCCCTTTGAGGTCGCTGTTCAGGACCCCAGAAAAACCGACATCCGCGGGATCATACTCCGGCATTTCCCACGCGCGCAGGGCGAGCCTGAAATTGCATTTCTCTGCTCCCTGGAGGCCGCCCCCACCCCCACCCTCTGGTTTCCTTGCAGCTGTGAGCTGAGATGCAGTGGTTCTCAACCTTCCTATTGCCGGGACCCTTTAATACAATTCCTCCTGTTGTGGTGACCCCCAACCATAAAATTATTTTCGTTGCTACTTCATAACTGTAATTTTGCTACTGTTATTAATTGTAATGTAAATATTTAATATGCAGGATGTATTTTCAGGGGTTGCGACCCACAGGTTGAGAACCGCTGTCAGGGCTCCTTTCCCGTGGGGCGGAGTGTCCAGAGGGAAGCCACCCCCAAGACCAGAGCTGCTGTCCTCAGCCCCCTGGACCAGTCCTGGAGGTGAACCCTATGGTGTGGGGTAGAGAGAGGAGCCTGGACATCAGCCTAGAGTCCACAGCGGAAGCCTTACAGGGAAGAAGACCCCAAAGGGGGTTCCCCACCCGAGGGCAGAGCTCCCTCACTGACACCGAGCACACCTGTGGTTGCCGTGGTCTTCAGTCAAGCTTAAGCTGGGGTTTCTGCATCCTGAGGACTCAGGCACTGGACTCCTGCGGGAGGATGGGGTGGCTGCCGGCACAGCTTCCAGCACTGCGGCTGGGCTCATGGCAGAACCTGGGGCTGGGCGGGCAGGTCCTCCAGACTCCTGACAACATGGGATGACGTTGTGCAAATGCTTTCCTTCCGCTGGCCTCAGTTTCCCTGGCTGATGGTTTAAACCTCTGTGAGTCTAACCCTTTTATACTCCTCAGAAAACTCGACTCCCACAATGATCCGTGTAGTCAGGACGAGGGGAATCCGTCTTAGAGATAAAGGCTATGTCCTCAGCAAAGCCAGACCGCATTCCATCCATCCGCTCCTCAGCAGATGACTGTAGTCTCAGCGCCGTGCTCGAAAGGAGGTCCCGGGGAAGTTGGAGGTGCTATTTCTGTGTGGCTCCCACGGGACTTTGGAGGACAATTACTGTCAAACGCTGAGTCCTTCCGTGATGCTGGGCCATTGTGACTTTCTTGCTCTCTGTCCCCCGAGAAGGCCAAGGTCACAGCCGGGGCTGTGGGGCTCTCTCTCACCTTGTTCCTGAAGAGGTCATCTGGGCAGAGCAGGAGGCAGGAGTAGGAAAAAGGGCTGCTCCCCTTCTCTCTTTTTCTAAAAAGGTTTAACTGGTAAAGAATCAAGCCTGTTGCCATGGTTATATAAACATGGGTAAATATTTCTGGGCTGAGGATGGGGGGGTGGACATGATCCATTTTTGCAGAAGAGGAATCAAAAGGTCAGCCTCCTCCCTTCTGCCCCCCAAAAGTCAACCTCGAGGGAGGATAAGATTATCTCACTTGGAAATGAGGACTAAATCGGAGATTTTGAG
This sequence comes from Myotis davidii, assembly GCF_000327345.1. Classification (NCBI taxonomy): domain Eukaryota; kingdom Metazoa; phylum Chordata; class Mammalia; order Chiroptera; family Vespertilionidae; genus Myotis; species Myotis davidii. The sequence goes on from NW_006290034.1 coordinate 6,578,817, forward strand.
ATTGGTTTTGAACAAGCTTTCTCACAGCCACCCCCCTGAGCTGGGCTGGAACCCTGAGCTGGGCTGGAACCCTGAGCAGGCATCTCAGCATTTCCCCCCTGCCGGTGGGATAAGTGTAAGGGAGATGGTACAGCCCCTGGAAATGCCGTCTGTGGGTGTCAGACAGACTCTTGGGGTTGACCCACCCTAGTGAGGGAGGGTGGCCCCTCTGTCCCACTGCCAGAGCCGGAGGGTCCTGGCACCGATGACTAAGCTTGAAGGGAGGGGCAGAGCCAGCTGTGTCCCAACAGAGCTCAGCTCCTAAACTAAACAATGGAAACACTGCCATTCTCCTGGCCCGGGTCCACAGCCCCCACCTGGAGCACCCGCCCCCCAAGTCCTGGCTAGCTCCTGAAGGCCCGCCCCGGGGTGAGGTGATGTCCATCTCATCGCCATTGGCAACAGAAGAGCTGGGGGCTCATCCTGATGTGAGGAAAGAAACACGTGACCACACGCCGTCTGCAAACCTCATCATCACATCACCCTCCCTGGGGTGGGGTCTCTGTCCCCAGTGCCCTCAAGCCTCCACCCCTTGTGGCTGCCAACAGCCATTACCCGACCCCCCCACCCCCACCCCACGGCTCCCCCAGGTCTCCTGAGCACCAACAGGAAAGGCTGACCCTAGAGATAAACACGTGTTGTTGGCAAGAGTTCAGATATCACTGCGAACTGATCTCTCCAGGCGAGCAGGCCCAGAGGTGCTGAGCAGAGACTGCGTGTCTGAGTGCGCACACACCGGGGCGCTGAGGGGGCGGGAGGGTCTGGATGGAGGCCCAGCTCTTCTCTGAAGAATCTAACTCCTACCTTTCATGGCATCGTCCTCTGTCCATCTGACAGAGAGCTGGGCGCCTTGCCTCTTCCAATCCCAACTCCAGGGAGACAGCAGAGGGAGGAAGCGGCCTCTATCCTGGGGGGCCTCTGGGTTCCCAAAGGAAGAATCTCTTAGGGTTTTAATCGAAGACCCTTCTGACTTGGTAGAGGAATCAAAGACTGCTCGTTAACAGCTCCTTAGCTTTCAGGGTCTCCCAACGTCGCGAGTCATTCTCCCCACTCACAGACAGAGCTGCTGAGGCCCAGGACTTTGGTCTGTGTGGTGATGCAGTAAAGGCTCCCTGTCTCCAAGGTAACCCCTTTCTGGTACCCGGGCCTGCAGAAAGCAGGATGGCTAAGATGACTAGAACCACGGAGGGGGAGAGTCCCGGTAGCTCCCCCTCCACGGCACCGCCATGGCTTCTGCACGTAGTTCTAACCTAGACCTCGCTCCCACAGCCCTACCTTCTTTACAGAGTCACCCGGCGGCAGGACGGGGCTGTTGGTTATGCAGGAGCTAAATTTTTTTTTTTTTTGGTTGGGGGGGAGAAGAAAGGTATTGGAGGAAGAAATAGAAGGACAGTAAGTCCTTACTTATCATTGTCGATGGGTTCTGAGACTTTAGCGAAACGACATATAAGGAAACCATTTTTACCGTAAGCTAATCGATACAAACAAGAGTTAAGTTCCTATGGCATCTCATAAAGGGACGTTGAGTGAGATGCCCTTATTCGAGAAAACTCCGTGTATGAATGGGCTAACTCATCTGAATAATTCAGGGGGAATTTTAAGTGCAAAATTAGGCTAGTTCAAGTAATATACAGAGCCCTTCTTGGAATTAGTTGCAGCTATGGGCCTGGTGCTTAGAGTACCTGAGTGATGGCTTATTGCTGTTTGGAAAGCAAATATTTCCATTTTGTAAACATTTGCTGGAAAAGCAAACATTTTTTTCAACTGCAAAACACCTGAAGAATGCCAGGGCACAGCTAAAGGAAACGCTTAGGAGATTTGTGCAAACGAACGCTGGTGTACTGCCCTGACAAGGAAAGGGGCTCGCTCCACACGCTCCTGGGGGACATTCGGCCACATCCCATGTCCCAGAGACCCCGCGCTGGCTTCCCTGGCCTCACCGTGGCCTGCATCTCAGAGCGAGGGCTCATGTGATCACACACCACTTGGCCATCGCCACCCCCTCTAGTAGCTGTGGGCGAGGACCAGGGGTTGGCAGTCTGCCAGGGAGAGACTTGTTAGCGAGAGAGAAAGGAGGCTGCCTGCTTCTCCTCCCTGGGCTGTGCAGTGAGGAGGGAGAAAAGACAGTTTTTCCTTCTTCGGTCACAGTGGTCGCCAAACTCATTAGTCAACAGAGCCAAATATCAACAGGACAACGATGTGAAATTTCTTTTGAGCCAAATGTTTTAAACTTAAACGATATAGGTAGGTACACTGTTATTAATTAGGGTACTCCTAAGGCTTAGGAAGAGCCACACTCAAGAGGCCAAAGAGCCGCAGTTTGCCGACCACGGGCTTAGTGTGTCTTTGCTTCCACCAGGCAGCTCCATCCACCTTTGCTCCTTTTCAAGGGCCAGAGACAGCCCTGAATCAGACCTCAGCCCTGAGGGATGGAGGAGATTTCGGCCTGGACACCCTGAGGGGACCCAGTGTCGGGGTGACAGCCGCTTCTGTGGCGGCTTCTGCTCACCTGGGGTTTTGTGGGGTGGGCAGCGGCTCCCGGCAGCGGCAGCAGCCCGTACCAAGACAAAGCCTCAGGTTTCCAGAGCGGAGAGCCAGGGAGGCCAAGGAACACTGTCATCGCTTAACAAATGAAGACACATATTGAAAAACAGGAGCTGAACCTGCAAAGGAACCTGGGCTGTTCCTGCCCCACCCCCTCCCGCCTGTGGACAGGTTTTCTTTGCTGTGATTATTCCCCATGAATCATCATCCACCGCAGCGACTGAGGCGATGGAGAGTGAATAATGAACCCCAAATGGGCTTTTGTGTCTCTGCCTGGAGGGTTTGGGGCATAACTAGCATTTTCATCTTTCTGACTTAGCGTCACAGCACTGGGGGGCTGAGAGGGCCCTTCTAGATAATCAGGGGACTGTGAGCTCGTGGAAAGACCAGAAGTCAGGGCCGGGGCGGGGGCGGGGGGCTGCGCATCCGGCCTGCCGCTTACACAGGGCCCCTCCGTGCATTCAGGGCCTTCCTTGTGTCCGGCTCTGGCCGCTCCTCCCAGACGCTCGTGGCAGGGGCTCCTCTGCCTCCTTCTGCAGATGAGGAAGGAGACAGGAGCCAGAACCCTCCGGGCACCAGAGGCCCTGGCTTGGGCTCCGGAATCCACACCCTTTGGAACAGACGAGTAATTTTATTTTAAAACTTTTCTGTTTGTCAATCCTCACCAGAGGATATTTTTTTTCCACTGCTTTTCAGAGGGAGTGGGAGGAAGGGAGGGGCAGAGAGAGAGAGAGAGAAACTTCGACGTGAGAGAGACACATCATTTGGTTGCCTCCTCCATGTGCCCCAACAGGGGCTGGGGATTGAACCTGAAACCCAGGTATGTGCCCTTGATGGGGAATCGAACCTTTCGGTATGTGGGCCGACGCTCTAACCAGCTAGCAACACAGGCCAGGGCGAGACAAGTAACTTTAACCTCTTCGGGTCTGCTTTCTCCTCTGCGCTCCCTAAAGTTTGAACACTCTAACATTTCCTGCCCAGGCATTTCATTTTACAAGTCAGGAAAGTGCAGAAAGGTTAGGGGATTCTCCCTTGTCACTCACTTTGCTAACGGCAAAACCAGCCCAGAAAAACAGACCCACCGACCGATCTTTCTACTCGATCCAGGCAGGTCCCGCCCCCCCGCACCCCAATCTCACTTCGGCAGGTGTTTCTAGAGGAACCCAACTCCTTGCCTTTGAGACCATCGGTGCTATGGTTTCAGATGATAGACTGGAGGTGTCAGGAGGGGTGGGCCAGTCACAGCACCGGGCGAGCTTAGGAGGCTGGTGATATCTGCCTAACCACCTCGGACCCCTCTCTCTGTCTGCTGTGCGCTATCTTTCTCAGGGATCGGAATCATGCGGTAACCACGGGAACAAGCATGGCGATGCCGTGTCTGGCGTGGCACATACACGCTCTCCCCAGGGAATGGTGTTTACACTTGCTTGTCCTCATGGAGAAAACGTGTGTCAGTCTCTCACCCAGATGGCTTTCAGGGGGCAGTGGTGACAGTCTGCCCCTCCCTACCCTTCCCCTGCCCTTTGTTCTCCCCCACCCCCACCTCCCATCCCGGATGCAGTCATTCTCTAGGAGGTGGTGAGTGTGCCCTGGGGGGAGGCAGGGTCCAACCCTGTGCCCAGCAGCCAGCATGCACCGCCCTCAGCACCCCATCCTGGGGTTCCCCTGCCCCCTCCCGGGGAAGGAGAATTGGAAAGGGGTGCAGGTGTCAATACACAGATCCCAGAGTGCCTTCCAAGTGGGGACAGGGCACCCGGGCAAGGCTTTAGTATCTGTGTATGTGTGTGTGTGTGTGTGTGTGTGTGTGTGCCTGAGCGTGTGAGCGTGCACAAGGCTCAGACACTGAAACGCGCCCTCGCCCCTCGGGGAGTGGAAAGTTAGCCTTGGTAGGTGAGGAGCCGGTGCCAGGGGAGGACGCCAGCGGGTATCGGTGTGATCTTCTCCAGTTGCTGTTGCTGGTGTTGCTGACACTCTCTCCCAGTCCCCCGAATTGTAATGAGGCGGCTGGGCAGTGGCTGGGAAGGGTCTGGGCGTGTGGGGAGGGGCGTGAGGCCTGCGATGACCGCCTCGCTCTGGAAGCTGGCCGTGCCGTGGCAGGTGGGCTGCGCCGAGGCAGCTGAGAGTTGGCATGTGCCCATGGCCCACAAAGCAAGCTGTGTGGCTCCGTCGCTCTGGTGGGTGGGAGGAGAGATGGCAGCCCAGGGACTAAATCGGGGACGTTCTGCCATATGGCGGATGTGGGAGGCGACGCGGGCCTGACGGCAGGCAGGGAACCTGGGGTCTTGGACCGGCTCTGCTGCCTCGAGACGGCCCTGCACACGGCCCTGCACACGGCCCTATAACCTCTCCACGCCTCGTTCGCTCTAGCTGTAAAGCGGGGCAGGTAATCCCAGGCTACCTGCCCGTGGGAAGGGAAAGTGTCTACTGGCCCTTTGGAAGATCAAGAGCACCGTGGCCAAGCGCATGCTCGGAGCCCGGGGGCGGCAGCAGTCCGCCGGGCGTCTGTGTCGCAGCCTGTGCTCGGAGAGGGACATGCGCACCTCACACCCACACCCCTCACCTCCCATCTCAGGCGGCACAGGGAAGGGGTGGGCTGCTGCTCTCTGACCGTCTGGTCTTCCCATCGCCTGGCGCTGGGCCCCTGCCCCCCACCCGAGGCGGTGATCCCTCTGCCCTCCCTCCTCTGCTCCCCGCCTGTCAGTTTAATTTAACGAGGTTGCGGGAGAGGTTTGATCTAATCAAGCCGGTTGCTGTATCCATTCTGCTCCGAGGTCCCTGGGTGTCACCACCGAGGCTCCGATTAGGCAGTGACAATTACTTTTTCTGCCCTGGCTGGTGCCCCCACCCCCACCCCCCTCCTGTCCCAGAAGGGACCTGGGAGGCAGGCCAGGCTCCTGGGACCTAAGAACGATGCGGAGGATCAAAGGAGGGACTGGTCTGGCCAGAGAAAGCCCCTGTCTGCCTGACATGGCCTGGTTTAGAGCTGAGGGCAGCCCGAGGGGTGGGGGGCAGAGCATGTGAGCAGCGCTGCCTGGAGCGGCTGGAGGCGCCTGAGGACAGAGCTGTGCAGCATCTGTGCCATCGTAGATGCCCCGGAGATAAACCCACTTTGCCTCATTGTCAGGACCTGGGTGGAGGTTGGGGGAGGAGGGTGGAGGGTCGGCCCTGGGGGTAAGGGACCCGTATGCTCTGCACACCCCAGGCCACAGGCCTTTTCTTCCAGGGGCTCTGCCTGGATTCTGGGGTCCGAGCTGGGAAACAGCAACAAAAACAGGTGAGACTCCATCCGTCCGAGTCTCCGTTCTTGGCGGGACATCAGCAGTGGCCGGACGAGCTGCCCCCTGGAGCAGGGTTCAAGGGGCGGCGTGGGTGTGGGGGGGGCAGGAGGGTCACTGGGGTCGGGGTGGTGGTGTGTGTAATGTCAGGCTGGAGAGGAGGCCAGGGGGTCTCGGTGCAGACACCTCAGGGTTCAGAGGTTTCAAATTCCAGAAGAAACCTCTCCTCTGGCGGGTTCGGCCTCCCATGGCCCTCCTCTGCCAGGCAGCGGGTGCTCAGCACCTCTGTTCCCGGGCAGCTCACCGGAGAGAGACAAAGGCCCCCGAAGGCCATGGGAGTCCTGGGGGGGCGGGGGATGCTTTTTGCCTTTTGCTCCTTTGTGTCACCTCCTCCCATCGGGCAGCTGACAGGTGCAGCCTTCCCGGGCCCCTTCAGGGTCCCCTCCCGGGCGTCCGTGTCTCCCCCAGATATCCAGCAGACAGCATCCTCCTCGGAGCCGCTATGACGAGCAGACACCCTCCTGACAGCCCCAGCGAGAATCCCCCCAATGCATATTCTATTGAGTGCATCTCACCGCAGCTGACAGCCGCTTTATCAATTACATTCCACGTTCCCAGCCGTCAGAGACGCCACGGGCCTCCCCACCTAATAAATCACAGGCCCCCAGTTATTGTTAAATGTCCCATCAGTCTCTAATAAAATCCCTGCCAACAGGGCCAGGTTATTTATTATGCTGCCCGGACGAGAATGAATGGGGCCCCGCTCTCACACGGAGAAGAGCGAACGTGATGCCTCCGTCCCCGAAGACTGAGGCTCTGATATTAAAGGGGCAATTAATCACCCTGGGCCTTGGGCAGAGGGGCGTCCCATCTGGAGAGAGGGAGGATGGTCTGGCAGGTAAGTCATCGTGGCGAGAGGTGGCTGCACAGAGCTCAGGGGGCCCGCCTTTGCTGTGCCCCCCCGCCCCAATCCTGTGGGACAAGGTCTGAAAGCATGGTCGCCCCCTAGGCTGTGGGAGCAGCCTCTTCAGATTAAGCAGGATCCTGAATAATAAATTGTCTGGAGGGCCAGGTACTCATACTTGTTAAACTTGAGAGAACGCGTTTATTGATGGTGCCAGTCCACTGAGCAGATGAACTGAATGAAGAATGAATAGAGGAGCCCGGCTGGTGTGGCTCAGTGGTGGAGCATCGACCTGTGAACCAGGAGGTCACGGTTTGATTCCTGGTGGGGCACATGTCCAGGTTTCAAGCTTGATCCCCCGTGTGAAGCGTGCAGGAGGCAGCCGATCGATGATTCCCATTATTTATGTTTCTCTCCCTCTCTCCCTCTCTGAAATCAATACATACATATATGTTAAAAGAATGACTATAGGAGGGAAACAGAACTCGGGAACCGGTGCTCAGTCACCGCTGGCTGGACATGGGCACGCAGGGAGCACTGGCGCTGGGAGAGCCATGTGCCACCGCCGACAGGACCCAGGACCTGTGAGGGGCAAAGCGGCCCTTGCAGTCACCTCTCAGGTAGTTCCCAGGCTCCCATCATGCTCCACGGTCTGCAAGTTAAAATCCAAACTCCTCCCCTTGGCCGTCAATCCAATCCCACTCTACATGTCTGACTGTATTCCTCTTTATTGCTACAAAACACTCCCCCCCTTTCCCAAGAACACAGCACACTCATTTCTTGGTAAGTTTTTACTGATCTCAGAAGGGGGTGGGGAGAGAAACATCAATGATGAGAGAGAATCATTGATCGGCTGCCTCCTGCACGCCCCCTACTGGGGATGGAAACAGCAATCCCGCCTGTGTCCCCGACCCACCGGGAATCAGACACTGACCTCCTGGTTCATGGGTCGATGCTCAGCCACGGCCTGTGTCCCCAACCCACCGGGAATCAGAAACTGACCTCACTGAGCCACAGCGGCCGGCAGCACTCATTTCACATGGGCTGTGGTGGCAGCAAGGGCCTCCCTAAGGTGGGAGGGATGTATCTCCGCAGCCTCGTTTCCTGGTAACTGCTGTCATACTTGCTCTCTTCGCACTAAAGGCCTGCGTTCCCTGAACGACTGTGGTTTCTCCCGCTTCCACACCTTTGTACAAACTGTTCCCTTTGCCCAGAATATCTCCCTAACGTGTCTGCCTGGGGAGCTCTCCCGCAACCCCCCTTACTGCCTGGTGAACCCCTTACCGACGTTCGCTTCAGCATCAGCCACAGAAGCCAGCCCAGGGCTTCCTGGGACCCGAGCTCTCTCTCCTGGTGCGCGGTCTTGGCAGCGATGCTGGCCTTTGGGACGGGGATGAGGAGGACGGGGAAGAAAGGGATTGCTCTCCGAATGCCAAGCGCGGTTTGCCTCGGTTTCTCAGAAGTGTTTCCTCTCCGCCACGTGAGCGCCGCACGAGAAGCAGGGCAGGCCCGGGACATGTCAGTCCTGCGTGTGATTTTACACTGCCCCCCCCGCGCCTTGCGTGCGGCCTCCTGGATCAGCGCCTCCTCTGCGCCTGTGTCTTTCTCCCTGAAGGCAAGGGCTCCGTTTTGTCCTATTTTTGTGTCTCCGGCAGCGTTTGGCTGATTCATCTGAGGTGTTCTGGAGGTTTTTGTGGAAGGATGAATAAAGAGATGTTTGTGGATGGAATGCAAATGGTAACGTTGCCTGCCCTTTGTTGCTTTGAGTGTCCAATGAGAAGAAGTGGCTATAAAAGCTTCGTACAGTCCCTTCTTTTCACATTTTCCCACAGATCCTCACCCCCGGGGCGGGGGGTGGCGTGTCCCTGCCTTTACTTACATTAACTTCTTTCCCTCTGGGTATAGGAACAATGGAGGGGACCATTTGAACCTCAACATCCATTCGGAATCTGAGTCTTACTCCCTCTTCTTCCAGCTCCCAGGTACCTGAGGTGAGACAGGCTTTCCAGGCAGAAGGAATCGCATAAAAGGAGACTGGGCACCCTTTGCGATTTTATCTCGGGGGGAGCCCAGGAGGCAGACAACAATCCAACTGGTTTCTGTGCCCGCTCCTCTCATGCCTTACCAAGCTCTTCAGTGGTCTCTTTGCGTTTTATCTTCACAGCGCCAAAAAGTGTGATCAAACACATTATTGCAACTTTTGGCTACTGAGGAAAACACTATTGATTTGTATTTTTAGTTATAGCAATACAATTGAGTCCCAGGAACCCCACTGCAACAGGTGTGTCATAACCAGCACATGCAGGAACAGAATGCTGCTAAGACGGCACGTGTTCTGGTCTGGAAAACTAGTCTTTTTGTTTCCTTTGGCAGGAGAGCGGGGTCTTCGGCAGTGACGGGTTTGAGTTCTGCAGACCACACCTGTGGGCATGGAGTCGCGGCAGGGACTCTTGAGCAAGAGAGTGTCAGCCAGTTGACCCATGTTTCTGAGGTCCACCACCGGCCTGGTGCTGGGCTGGAGAGCATGGGGCACCCGAAATTCCTTCCTTCAGAAGCTCATCGTTTCTTGAGTGTGAGGGACAGACATGTAAACAAGGAACAAGAACATGACGAGAGCTAGACTGGAAGTATGTGCGGTGTGAAAGGGGAGCCTGGGGTGGTCGATAAAAAAAAGGTGGTCACAAGGAACAGGATCTGGAGCTGGACCCAAACAACCTAAGAGAGCCTTGCAACCTTCAGGAAAATCATGCCGTCACCCGCGGGATGGGTGGCTGGAGTGGGAAGAAGCTGGGCAGGGACAGCATTCAGCAGGTGGTTGCAATAGTTAGGATGATGAAGGGGCCTCATAGGGCAGGTGCTAGGGAGGCTGGAGAAGAGGAACAGGTGAGATATGTGGAGACAATTACCTGCACTGAATGGTTAGAAAGGGGAGAGAGGGATGGTAGAAGGTGAAGTCAAGAATAATTCCCAGGCCGCCGAAACCGGTTTGGCTCAGTGGATGGAGCGTCGGCCTGCAGGCTGAAGGGTCCCAGGTTCGATTCCGGTCAAGGGCATGTACCTGGGTTGCGGGCACATCCCCAGTGGGAGATGTGCAGGAGGCAGCTGATCGATGTTTCTCTCTCATCGATGTTTCTAACTTTCTATCTCTCTCCCTTCCTCTCTGTGAAAAATCAATAAAATATATTAAAAAAAAAGAATAATTCCCAGGTCTGTGAGATTTGGGGGTTGCTGGGGTTCTTGTTCCAGCATTAAGAAGGGTTCAGCAATCTGGAGAAGGGGCTGTGTGTAACTTAAATAAGAGTCCAGAGACGAAGCATAATTTTGAAAGGCATTTGGGGGGTCAGAGGAGCCTAGCTAAAGACCCCATGCTTTTTATTAACACAAATTGTCCTGAGGCAAGGCAGAGATACACACTTCAAAGGGTCAGGTTTCATTTACCGAGTCCATTGTCAGATTGGAAGACTTGCCTACGGCTGTTCAGGTGTTTGGCCAGTAGGAGGCAATATCATGTAGATAAAGATGCCCTGAGCTGTCTGGCAGCAAACAATCAATTTCGTGCAATCTTTTCAGGTTTGGGGAAACGCCCTGGCCACTCCAGATGATTCATCCCTGCTGAGCGTGCTGGAATTGGCTCAGGGCAAGGGATCAGGTGGGTAAGAGAGGTGGGGTACCAAGAGGAAGCCTGGCACCTTTCCCGCCCCCTCCCAGGGGTGCCCCTTCTTTCCTACGGACAGTTGACATTTTCTACATTTCTAAGCAAAATGCATCTTTAGGACCCTCTTTCAATGAGATTATTATGCTCAAGTCCCTCCTATAGGCTTTGGAATCACTGAGTGGGGTGTGTGTGTGTGTGTGTGTGTGTGTGCATGCGCAATGGAAATGTAAAGGACCAGGATTATGATATAAGGACAAAGGAAAAAGTTGGGTTTGGATGCAGAAATTTTTAAAGTGAATTGTGAAAGATGAAATTGCAGACATGGAATCACTACTAAAGCTTGTTATTGGAAATCAGTTATTCCGTGAATAGTGAGCACTGTGTGTCCGACTGTCCCTTTTCCATTAGAGACACAGCCGGCAACAAGACAGAATGGGCCTCTGTCCTCACGGAGGGGGAGACACAATAAGCCCACGTCATCGTCGGCAGTGGGAAGTGCCACGGAGGAAAGTAGAGCCGGGGAGGAGGAACGGGGAGCCGCAGGCTGGGAGCTTAGGGTGTCCAGCAAAGGTGGTGAAAAACGAAGTTAGCACCTTCGGAGGGGTCGGAAGGGACGGGAGCAACGCACAGAAGTGTTACATTTGCGACGTCTGTTAGGCATCTACACGGAGACGCTGAGAAGGGGGATGGATGTCCAAGCCTGGAGTTTAGGGTGGATACAGAATTCGGGAGTGTCAGTCCGTCTGCCAGCTTCGATGCAATTCACTTGCATTAGCGCTCGGGCGCCGGGCACTGCGCTGGGGGCTGGGACCCGAGATGAATACCTCGGTCCAGCGGACGAGACCGGACCACGCGGTCAGTGTCTTCCAGCCAGACTCCGGGCGCCTTCCGCGGGCGCAGAGGGGCGGCGGGTGGGCGCCGGAG
>NW_006290034.1:6590885-6622470 GCF_000327345.1 Myotis davidii
CTGCCGTGTGGAGACCTAACTGGACGCGGAGGCGCGCGCTGGGGATTTCTGCAGGCCCTGCTAGCTCCGGGGCTCCTGTTTGGACCGCAGGCATCCCCAGTCGGTACCGTCTAGTGATCATTTTGTTTTTCTTTGCAGACTTGATTGTTCAAGCGAAGTCCGGCACCGGGAAAACCTGCGTCTTCTCCACCATTGCGCTGGACTCGCTTGTTCTGGAGAACTTGAGCACCCAGGTGAGTTCACGCGGAGGAGGGAGCCCTCCGCGGGCTGTACCGCGGGGCGGTTGCAACGCCAGTAGCTCCTCCGAAATAGGTGCGAACTCGGTGACGGGCTGAGTGAAGCCACGTGGAAAGTATGGAAGTGAGACAGTAGGCTCACTCAGCAGAAGAAACATACCGACCTGTAGAGAATGCCCGTGGGTTTATTTGAGCCACAAGCCAGGAAGCAAGACATCAAGGGATTGAGGTAACGCCGCAGAGAATGGCAGGTTTGCACCTTATTTTACGCATTACCATCAAAAGAGAAGCTGCAGGTGCGTGACATGAAATTCACTGGTGCTAGATTAGGGAGGCGGGAGAAAGCAAAGCGGGGAAACCCTTGGGATTGGTTGAAAAGTCCAACGATAGACACATGTTTTGCACCGGTGGGTACAGGATAATTCACAGTAACTAATATGAGAGCAATAGCAATGAGCATTTTTGCTCTCCCCCGCTGGTGCATTGGTTGTGCCCCAAGGGGTCTGGAAAAAGGAGTTACCTTGACATTCCAAAGGAATCTTCCATAATAATAAAAGTGTAATATGCTAATTAGACGACGCCCTTCCGGATGAAGGGGCCGAGGCAGAGGCCCCCCCCCCCCAGGCAAGGCTGTGGTGGGGGGCAGAGCCCCTTGCACGCATCCGGGCATCCGGCCTCTGGTGTTATAGATGCAAAGACAATAGACAAGCTTAGTCAAGGTAAGGATTGACTTTTATCAGGGAAGACGCTAGCCTAGGACATGACTACCTGCCATAAACTGCCTTTAGTTAAAAGTTTTAATTTCAGACCATCCTGTGTGGTTACTTTAGGTCTCTGACTATGCAAGGCCACCACTCAGGCCTTCCCTGAGCTGGTCAGGTTAGCTTGTGGCTCCTCTTGGTCCACAGGTCATGGAGTGGTGGTGGGGGGGCTGGTGACCAAGGATGCATTATTAGTGTTAGAAGCTAGGAATTTTCTATTATTACTGCATCTTAAATAGAATGTCATGTATGTCAGTTATGTCATTACTTGAGAATACAGATATTATTTTTTGCTTGCTGATGAGATTGGGGTGAGATTTAGCATTCGGCCTGATTCATGGGCCGTGTGGTGTTCTGGCTTTTGCTGATAACTGCAGGTGGCTGGTCCAGCTTGGTGATTGTATCATTGGTCTCCAATCTTCTAGGGCAGGGGTGGGGAACCTTTTTTTCCTGCCAAGGGCCATTTGAATATTTATAACACCATTCTGGGGCCAGACGAACTTATCAACTTAAAAATTAGCCTGCTATATTTAGTTACACATTTAATTAACTCACCCCTAATGCCTTGGCCCGAGGGCCCGGCATTCCCACCCCTGACAGTCTGTTGGAATAGGTCTAAGGTGAACAGGAGATTTGGGTTTGGGGGTCATTTCTTAAAAGATTTGTTAAGCCCATATTATTAATAGTTTGCCAGGCATTGGGGATACAGAGATGAAGCCGATAAGATCCTTATAGTTTTGCTTTGTGCTTTAGTACTTACAGCAAGCTATTTCACATTCTCAGTCATGTATCTAATGATGGTTTTTCACCCAGAAACCTACATTCTTGGTCTGTAAAGCTTTTGGAGTCCTACCTTATACCTATCAAATCCTGGGAGAGGCTGCACAGAGGAAATCCTTCTATTCCCCAAGGACCTGGGTTATTCTACTTGTGAACGGCAACATATTTGAGATTTAGGCTTTTGATAATTTGTCAGCAAGGCAAATGCCAAAACCCTGAATAAGTTCCATAAATAAAACCTGTATTTTTAAAAATTTAACATCTTTGTGTTAAGAAGTAATACATACTCATTTTTGAAAATGGGGAAAATTCAGAAAAATGAATAAGGACCAGAAAACAAGTATAATTTCACCTACCTATAGAGAAACTGCTATGAACAGTTTTGGCATATTTTTTCCTAGTTTTTATTTATTTATTTGGCATATTTTCTCCTAGTATTTATTTATTTATTTATTGATCTTTATTGTTGAAAGTATTACATATGTCCCCCTTTCCCCCCCATTGACTCCTTCTAGCCCTTCCCGGCCGACCCCCTCCCCCCCTCGCCCCAGGCCTTCACTCCCCTATTGTCTGTGTCCATGGGTTATGCATGTGTGCATACAAGTTCTTTGGTTGGTCACTTCTACTCACCCACCCTCTCCCATCTTCCCTCTGAGATTCTGCATTATGTTCTATGCTTCTGTGTCTCTGGATCTATTTTGTTCATTAGATTCCACATATGAGTGAGATCATGTGATACTTGTCTTTCTCTGACTGGCTTATTTTGCTTAGCATAATACTCTCCAGGTCCCTCCATGCTGTCTCAAAGGGTAAGATACCCTCCTTTTTCAGTGCTGCATAATATTCCATGGTATAAATATACCACAGCTTTTTTATCCACTTGTCTACTAATGGGCACTTGGGCTGTTTCCAGATCTTTTTTTAATTTAAAATATATATTTATTGATTTCAGAAAGGAAGGGAGTGGGAGAGAGAGAGAAACATCAATGATGGTAGAGAATCATTGATTGGTTGGCTGCCTCTTGCACGCCCCACACTGGAGGTCGAGCCCACAACCTTGGGCATGTGCTCTTACTGGGAATTGAACTGGGAATTGAACCATGACGTCCTGGTTCACAGGTTGATGCTCAACTACTGAGTCACGCAGAGAGAGTGGCAGATCTTTGTTATTGTAAATTGTGCTGCTGTGAACATTGGGGTGCGTACATTCTTTCTGATTGGTGTCTTAGGTTTCTTAGGATATATTCCTGGAAGTGGGATTGCTGGGTCAAATGTCAGTTCCATATTTAATCTTTTGAGGAAACTCCATACTGTTTTCCACAATGCACCAGTCTGCATTCCACCAGCAGTGTACACTAGGGTTCCCTTTTCTCCACAACCTTGCCAGTACTTGTCAGTTGTTGATTTGTTGATGGTAGTCATTCTGGCGGGTGTGAGGTGATACTTCATTGTAGTTTTAATTTGCATCTCTCTGATGGTTAGTGACTTTGAGCATTTTTTCATGTGTCTATTGACCATCTGTATGAGCTTGTTAGAGACATAACCACAGTATTCAGGTCCTTTGCCCATTTTTTAAATTGGATTGTTGGTCTTCCTAGTGGTGAGGTGTGTGACTTCCTTATATATTTTGGAAATTAATCCTTTATCAGATGCATTGACAAATATGTTTTCCCATATAGTGGGTTCCCTTTTCATTTTGTTGATGGTTTCTTTTGCTGTGCAGAAGCTTTTTAGCTTAATGTAGTCCCATTTGTTAATTTGTTCCTTTGTTTCCCCTGCACTCCGGTGACGTAGCAGTGAAAATTCTGCTACATGAGATGGCTGAGATTTTGCTGCCTATGGTTTCTTCTAGGATTTTTATGGTTTCATGACTTTCATTTAAGTCTTTTATCCATTTTGAATTTGTTTAATGAGAGAGGGTCCAAATAAACAAAATCAGAAATGAATGAGATGAAGTAACAGCTGACATCACAGAAATACAAATGATCAAAAATACTATGTAGAACTATAATCCAACAAGCTGGACTACTTGGGTGAAATGGACATATTCCAAGAAAAATACAATCTTCCAAAACTCAATCAGGAGGAATCAGAAAACCTGAATACTGATAACTACTGATAAAATTGAAGCAGTAATCAAAAAACTCTTAGGTCTTTTGCCCATATTTAAATTGGATTTTTTTATCTTCCTTTTGTTAAGTTCTATTAGTTACCTATAAATTTGGGAGATTAACCCTTTAGCAGATGTATCATTGGCAAATATGTTCTCCCATGCGGTGGGCTCTCTTGAATTATTTTGGAATAGTTTGAGGTGGATGGGTGTTAGTTCGTCTTTGAATGTTTGGTAAAATTCACCTGTAAATCCATCTGGTCCAGGACTTTTGCTTGCTGGAAGTTTTTAAATTACTGCTTCAGTTTCATCAGTTGTTACTGGCCTACTCAGGTTTTCTGATTCTTCCCGGTTGAGTTTTGGAAGATTGTATGGTGTTTTTTTTTGTGTGTGTGTGTTTTTTTTGTCCTCACCCAAAGATATTTTTCCATTGATTTGTAGAGAGAGTGGAAGGGAATGGGAGAAACAGAGAGAAACATTGATGTGAGAGAGACACATTGATTGGTTTGCCTCTCATATGCCCCTGTCGGTACTGGGGATCAAGCCTGAAACCACGGTATGTGCTCTTGACTGGATCGAACCTGGGACCCTTCAGTCCTCAGGCCAACACTCTATCCACTGAGCCAAACTGGCTAGGGCTCCTTTCCTTCTTTTGTTGCTGCTTTCTCTTTTCCCTGTTTGATTTTTCTTCACAACACTTTTTACTTCCTGTTATTATTTATGTACTAGAGGCCTGGTGCACGAAATTCATGCACTCAGGAGGCGGGGGGGGGGTCCCCTCAGCCTGGCCTGTGCCCTCTTGGAGTCCAGGAGCCCTTGGGGGATGTCTGACTGATGGCGTAGGCCCGCTCCCCATGGAGTGGGCGCAGGCATCAGCCCAGGTTCTGGTTGAGAGGGTCTCCCCCTGTGGGAGTGTACTGACCACCAGGGGGCAGCTCCTGCACTGAGTATCTGCCCCCTGGTGGTCAGTGCATGTCATAGCGATTGGTCGTTCTGCCATTTGGTCGATTTGCATATTACCCTTTTATTATATAGGATGTTTGTTTATTGTATATCTTATCATTTGTTTATTATATATCTTCTTACCAGTGTGTGGGCTCAGTGGTTGAGTGTCAACCTATGAACCAGGTCTTGGTTTGATTCCTGGTTAGGGCACATGCCTGGAGTGCAGGAGGCAGCCGATCAATGACTCTCTCTCATCATTGATGTTTCTAAGTCACTCTCTCTCTCCCTTCCTCTCTGAAATCAATAAAAATAAATGCTTTTTTCTAAAATAAAGTTAAAAAAAAGAAAGTGCCTTTAGAGCAAGGAATTTGTATGTTGCTTAGAACATAGTAAGTTCTTATTTAATACTAGAGGCCCCGTGCATGAAATTTGTGCACAAGTGTGGTCCCTTGGCCTGGCTGGCGATGGAAGCACAAGCATCTGGCGTGGAAGGGCAGGTCCCAGCTGACCTCTGGGGCCTGAGCAGCACCTGGGACCCGGGCCCCTCCGCCTGAGTCACGGCGCCCGAGTCCCGACATAGAGATGCGGTGAGCGTGGCTGGATGCCGCGGGCCGGCATGCGCACAGAAGCCAGGCAGGCAGTGTGTTCTCTCCTGGCTGGCCTCGCAGACTGGCTCCTGTACGAACCCACGGGGAGCCCTGTAATCCCAGTGGCTGTGGCCCGGCTCACTGGAAGAGGCTGCACGGGTGCAGGGTGGGCTCCTTGCAGGCGTCTGGCACCTGAGTGTGGGGTCCCTGGCGCACGAACCCTGGCGTCCTGGGGGAGGATAACAGGGGGAGTGAGAGTGAGTTTGGCAGGCACCCCACATTCTCACTGCACATTCTCACTGCCCCCATCACCCCTGCCCCCTGGTAGCCGATGAGAGGTTGCAGCCTCCCTCTGGGGCACCGTGGGAGGTTGGTCACCACCACCCACCCCCAGTTCCTCGTCCCAGCCTGGGGCCTGGCCCCAATTGGGCGATCAGGGCCTGCCAATTGTTGGTCGCCATCTGCGGGGCAATCGGTCAGGGTGATCAGGCCCCTGCTTGCAGCCACCTTGGCCTGGCACTGCCTACTCACCTGCTCCACCATCCTGCCCCGGTCCCGCTCTTGTTGCGGCTGGCAGCGCCTCCACTGCCACTTGCTGCCAGTGCACGCCGCCTTCTGGTGGTCAGTGCGTGTCATAGCAAGCAGTCGAACTCCTGGTTGAACAATTGCATATTAGGATTTTGTTATATAGGATTTGCTGAATGAATAAACTGATCATTCAAAGGGAAATAGCTCATTATATAATATGCCAATCACATGTACTTATTTGACTCATTAAAGGTGTATTTTACATTTTCTTAGATTTTGATCTTGGCACCTACAAGAGAAATTGCTGTACAGATACATTCCGTTATCACGGCCATTGGAATAAAAATGGAAGGCTTGGAGTGTCATGTCTTTATTGGAGGGACTCCTTTACCTCAAGACAAAACCAGGCTTAAAAAATGTCATATTGCCGTTGGATCTCCTGGTAAGGTATCAATGTCTGTCCATAACAGGAGCTTTTAGGAACTAAACATTTCTTTAAAAAAATAAGTTTTTATTGATTTTTAGCGAGAGTGGAAGGGAGAGGGATAGCGAGATAGAAACATTGATGAGAGAGAAGCATCATTGATGGGCTGCCTCTTGCACACCCCCTACTGGGGATGTGTCCTGATAGAACCAGTGACTTCTTGGTTCATGGGTCAGTGCTCAACCACCGAGCCACACTGCCTGGGCTGAACACTTTTAATATAACAATAATATTGTGCCCTCGCTGGTTTGGCTCAGTAGATAGAGCATCGGCCTGTGGACTGAGGTGTCCCAAGTTCGATTCTGGTCAGGGACACATGCTCAGGTTGCGGGCTCGATTCCCAGTGAGAGGCGTGCAGCAGGAGCTGATCAGTGATTCCCTCTCATCATTGATATTTCTACCTTACCCTCTCCCTTTCTCTCTGAAATCAGTAAAAAATTTTTTAAAAACACAATAATATTAAGGCTATTGAAGAGCATGTATGGGGCAGGCTTCTGAGAAAGGTGCGAGATGACTTTCAGGAAGCCTTTCTAAGCCATGCGTTGGGTTATTCTTTGCTTTAATCATCCAGTCCTGAATCACTCAGGATTAGAGTCTAGCATTCAGCCCCTTAGCCATTCAAGTTTTTGATAGGAATAGTGTATTTTCCATACTTACTGCTAATGACATGTGAGTGGGGGGAATGGAATTGGGCAAAATCAGAACTCAGAATTTCTGATTTGTGGTTTAGTGTATAATGAAGATTGCATCAGGATAGTCAGCAATACAAGCTCTGAGTAGAGTGGCATTGGCTGAGACTTGCACAAATTTTTTTCACCATAAATATTTCTTTTTTTTTTTTAATTTAGGCAGAATTAAACAACTGATAGAACTTGACTACTTGAACCCAGGCAGTGTACGTCTCTTTATTCTGGATGAAGCGGATAAGCTTTTAGAAGAAGGCAGCTTCCAGGAGCAAATAAAGTAAGAAATACAACTAACTTGGCTATTAAAATGGTGCCCCAAAGTGTCTGTCTGTAGCTTTCCAGGTGGCGATTACTGCCTGAATCGTTTCCATGTCGTGTGTTCTTCTGTTTTGCAGTTGGATTTATTCTTCCTTGCCTGCCAGTAAACAGATGGTGGCAGTATCAGCTACTTACCCAGAATTTTTGGCTAATGCTTTGGCAAAGTACATGAGAGATCCCACTTTTGTAAGACTCAATTCCAGTGACCCAAGTCTCCTAGGTGAGTATAGATATTGGATACTTAAATTACTGGTGTGTGATGCTCTGGAGTTTTTCTTCGTGCCGAGTTGCCTGCTGCTTTTATATGTGCTCTTATGGGGTTGCAGCTCACAGTGTTTTAACAGACGGCTCTTGGCTTCTTCGTAGGTTTGAAGCAGTATTACAGAGTTGTCAATTTGTACCCTTTGGCCCATAAGATTTTTGAAGAAAAGGCCCAGCATTTACAGGAACTGTTCAGCAGAATTCCGTTTAATCAAGCCTTAGTCTTTTCTAATTTACACAGCAGGTAATTACGTGAAAGGCCATCTGGGGGAACTTGTGAGATAAAAGAATAGGTGTGGGGAGCATCTGTAAAATTATCACCCTCTGTCATTTTCATAGAGCACAGCATTTGGCTGATATCCTTACTTCTAAAGGCTTTCCCGCGGAGTGCATTTCGGGTGAGTTCATCTCACTTTAATCCTTGTTTAGTATTCTGAAGTGAAGCCTCTCTCAGGTCACGAGGCAGAAATACCACTTCAAGAGTTGTGAGTGTGAGGTTGCGCTCAGTCTTCAGAGTGAAGGAAATTCCAGGTTCATTTTTCATTGGGATTTTTAAAATATATATATTTTTTATTGATTTCAGAGAGGAAGGGAGAGATAGAAACATATCAGTATGTTCTTTTAAGAAGTAATTTGGTATATAATAAAAAAATTAGAAAACTGGACTTATATTCACACAAAGTTTGTTTTTGTCATCTTAAGAGGAAAATATTTTGCTTCTTGACAATCATTGTTAAAATGTTAAAGAATCACTAACTTGCCAAAATCGGTTTGGCTCAGTGGATAGAGCGTCAGCCTGCGGACTGAAAGGTCCCAGGTTCGATTCCTGTCAAGGGCAAGTACCTTGGTTGCGGGCACATCGCCAGTGGGGAGTGTGCAGGAGGCTGATCGATGTTTCTCTCTCATCGATGTTTCTAACTCTCTATCCCTCTCCCTTCCTCTCTGTAAAAAAATCAATAAAATATATTTTAAAAAAAATCACTAACTGAACTGACTGTTTTATGGTCTTGTGGTAGGCAAAAGTGATTCATTTTGATACAAACCTAAGTTATTAACTGCTGGCTTAGTAGGAATAAAAGCTTTCAAGGAATGTTTGATCAGTGAGATCCATTTTAGAGGAAGGGAGAGGGAGAGAGAGAGTAAAAAAAATCAGTGATGAGAGAGAATCATGGATCGGCTGTCTCCTGCATGTTCCCTACTGGGGATCAAGCCTCCAACCTGGGCATATGCCGTTGTCTGGAATCGAACCTGGGACCCTTTAGTCCGAAGGCCAACGCTCGATCCACTGAGCCAAACTGGCCAGGGTTAGAGTTTTTATTTTTATTGATTTCAGAGAGAGAGAGAGAAACGTCAATGATGAGCACAAATCCTCGATCAGCCGCCTCTTGCAGGCCCCACACTGGGGATTGAGCATGACCTCCAGGTTCATAGGTTGATGCTCAACCACTGAACCTTGCTAGCCGGGCCTTTTTAGAGTTTTGATTGGTATCTCAGCTTAGTCTTTAACCTGTTAGCTTGTTTAGCCCTGGTATATCATGAGATACTGGGGACACTGTTTTCTGATGGACTAATATTTTGACTATAGATCACACTTCAACAACAAATTTATAAATAGTTGATTAAAGCAATTTTATTTTCCTAAGACTTGTTATGCTTTACATGTGACTTTTCAGATATAATATTGTATCTGCAGGCATAACTTAATCACCATTTAAAATTGATTTAAAAAATACATTTCTTTATTGATTTCAGAGAGGAAGGGAGAAGGAGAGAGATAGAAACATCAATGATGAGAGAGAATCATTGATTGGCTGCCTCCTGCACATCCCCTATTGGGGATCGAGCCCACAACCCAGGCATGTGCCCTAGGCTAGAATCGAACCTGGGACCCTTCAGTCCGCAGGCTGGCTGACTCTCCACTGAGCCAAGCCGGCTAGGGCTTAAAATTGATTTTTTAAATTTTAGGTGTATTGCTTAACCATATTTTAAAAGATTCTGACTGTAGATATTAACCTAGATTTACATATAAGGACAGCATTTACTTTTTAAATTGTTAAGCCTGGGAGTTATGATTCCTGCTTTTTTTGGATTTGATAATTGTGTGTTTGGGTCTTTTTAGGCAACATGAATCAGAATCAGCGTCTCGATGCTATGGCCAAACTGAAGCAGTTTCACTGCAGAGTCCTCATCTCCACAGATCTGGTAAATATCCTCTTCAGTTTGGGTGAATAATAATAATGTCTTATATTTTCATCTTTGTTCTTGAAATTAGTCACAGAAATGAATTTCCTTTTCCTTTGCTCCTTCCTCCTAAATATCTTCTTGTCTTCATTTGGCTCCTGGTTAGACTAGAATAAGGTGGTGTACATGGGTACCATGCTGCAGGTAATGCAGACAGTTGCTCTCTTTCTCGATTCAAGACTTCCCGTGGGATTGATGCCGAGAAGGTGAATCTGGTTGTAAATCTGGACGTGCCACTGGACTGGGAGACATACATGCATCGGATTGGCAGGGCTGGCCGTTTTGGTAAATAGACAAGTTGGTGTGCTTTGTTTAAGGGGAGGAATCTGGAATGTGACAGTGGACTTGGAGTGCCATTTAGGTGAAAATGACTTACTATTTAACATTCCCTCTGGCTTTAGGTACTTTGGGATTGGCAGTGACCTACTGTTGCCGGGGAGAAGAAGAAAATACGATGATGAAAATTGCCCAGAAATGTAATATCAACCTTCTGCCTTTACCAGGTATATTTGTTTGTTTCATTTCGCTATCAAAATAATAGTGATAATGAGAGGCCTAATAAAAATAGCCACTAACACAGAACACTGACATCGTCTCAGGCATTGCTCCAAGTACTCGACGTGTGCTAACTCGTTTAATTCTCACCACCGTCCTCGGAGGTGTGTGCCGTCACTGTGTGTATTTTGTAGATGAGGATACTGAGGCATCGAGAGGTTAGGCAATTTGCCTAAGGTCTTTCAGCTAACGAGTAGCAGAGAGAAGATCGCAAGCTAATTATTGGCTCATGAAAAATGTCTTACTACATATTAGCTCCGTTTTTTAGTTTGTAGCCTTGTAATTTGATTTTATTGTTTTATAAAGGGACTATTTTACCGCATATCGTTGTGAAGGCAATTCTTGCCATTTTCTCTTTTGTCACCATGGGGAAGGAGCAGTATCTTTTAAACACTGTTTTGAAATTTTTGAAGTGTTTTCTTTTGATTTTAGTGAATCATTTCTCAAGCTGCTCTTTTTAAGCGCCATCTTAGAAAGTGTGTGTCTGAAACTATTAATGACCTTGAAAACAAAAACCCTAAGAACTCTTATGTGGAAATATAGTTTATTTGCTGTGTTAGTTTAATATGCTTGTTAGTGTATATATCAGTCTACATATGTGTATATATACACATCCATAACTGTGTACTTTATAGTGTATTGTATGACCTAGAATATGGGATATGTAGTTACTAGTGGCCCGGTGCACAGATTTGTGCACATTGAAAGGAAATTAATTAGAAGAAATATTTTAATATCACTATTTGCCCTTTCTTTATAATAGAAGTGTCAAAGATGAAAGAAAATTAGAAAATGTATATGAAAATAATATATAAATTGATTAATAAACAGTAACATAATATAACAAAGACATGATATGAAAACAAAAATATTTAAAAACAACATTGATAAAAACAATGACTGATAAATTGATTAAACTTATTCAAATATCTCCCCGTATATCACATTAAAAGTAAAAACACTTTCAGAGTGCTTGACTAATTTCCCTTGTGATGAAGTATTTACAGCTTTAACTTTAATGTCACACGCTCTTCAAACTTGAAAGTAACATATAACTGACCATGTCCGAAAACTGGTTCAGGTAGGAATATTCCTACTCTGTCTAGATTGGCATCAGTGAGAGCTTTATATGTATTGCTCATGTGCAAGTCAACGTTTATTTTTAAATTGCCAGTGCGCGTCATATGTACCAGTTGATTGGATGGATGGTCGGTCACTTAGCCTTTTATATATATAGATTATAGATTGAATAATCTTGACAATGAAAATTTTACCAAATTTATGCTTAACTCCTTTAGTGATTTTTTACAAAGCTAAATTAGTCACAGGTCTGTGGATTCTAATAATTCTGACTTTGTAATATGTCATTTTGTAAATTTATTTTTACAGATTTCTTTACGCTAAGCCAGCAATTTTCAATCTTTACCATTTCATTGCACACATAAATTAATCATTAAAATTCTGTGGCACACCAAAAAATATAGTTTTTGCTAATCTGACAAAAAATATAACTTTAATTTTGATTTATTCATGTTGGATGGCTATTGTTGTGTTGGCTGCTGTCATAGTTTTACTTGACAATCTAGGAAAAGAGGTCAGTGCGCCTGACCAAACAGTCAGGTATTGCATGTTTTAAAAATTCTTACTGCACACCTCTTGAAAATTGCTGCTCTAAGCTTATGTCCTCATGTACAAAACTAGAGGCCCGGTACACAAATTTGTGCATGGGTGGGGTCTGGCCAGCCCGCCCAGATGGGGGCCAATTGGGGGCAGGGCTGGCTGGGGCAGGGGGAGGGGCCACGGGAGGGCTCCAGGGCGTGTACGGCCATCTCGCTCAGTCCCGATCAGCCCGACCCCAGCAGCAAGCTAACCTACTGGTCAAAGTGTCTGTCCCCTGGTTGTCAGTGCACGTCATAGTGAGTGGTTGAGTGGTCTTAGCATATCATTAGCATATTATGCTTTGATTGGTTGAATGGACGATCGGGTACTTAGCATATTAGGCTTTTATTGTATATGATACTTGTTTTATGAAACCATTCAGAAAACGCTGGTCTAGAGCAGCTGGAGAATGTTAATATGTTACTCCTTTTTTGTAGATCCCATTCCTCCTGGTCTGATGGAAGAATGTTTGGATTGGGATGTGGAGGTTAAAGCTGCTGTGCATACAAATGGCTTCGCGAGTGTACCCAGCCAGCCCCTAAGAAAGCAAATGCAGAAAATAGAGAGAACCTCTCAAACTCAGAAAGCTCATGGTAACCACATGGCTTCTTGTAGAAATACTTCCGTGTCTACACTGTCAGTCAGATCCAGAAACACCACCAAACCGAAGCTTCCTGTGAAAAGCCACTCGGACTGTGGGATCCTTGAAAAAGCAGAGTCGCCCAAAGCACCGGGCCGGGCCGTGCAGTCGGAGGAGCGAGAGCAGCATTCTGCCGAGACCCCTGCAGAGAGCGCCCACAGTCCGCCCCGGGCCAGAGCGGACCCCCCTGTGTCGCTCCCCCAGATTCCTTGTCTGTCTTCCTTTAAAACCCATCCGCTGTGCACTTTGACTTTTGCAGAATTGTCGGAGGATTATGAGCTCTATATCAAGGAGGGGCTGGAGAAGCCTGTGGAGATCGTCAGGCACTACACGGGTCCTGGGGATCGCGCTGGGAACCCTCACAATGGTTTTGTGAGGAATGGAATTGCTGAAGAGAGAGTGCGGCTGTTGGCAAGTAGTAGTCAGTCTGGAGACTCTGAGAGCGACAGCGATTCTTACAGCTCAAGGACTTCGTCCCAGAGCAAAGGAAATAAGTCACATGTGGAAGGCTCTTCGGACATTCAGCTGAGGGACTTGGCATCGACCCCCGAGGCTGGCCATACCTCTTTGGAACAACCTCTGAATGGAAATGACACCCCGAATCTGGTAGTTTGTCAGGAATCACCTGAAACCCAGACAAAGGCAAGGCATAAAGAGGGGGCTAGCCAGAGCGCTAAGCAGAGCCGCAGGAACCCTCGGCGCTCCTCTCGGCCGCAGACAGAGCCCCAGGAAAGTGAGTGGTCTGACCGCCAGCGGGACGCCCAGGCGGGTCTTTCGGGTCCCTACCAGGACTACGAGGAGTACTGGAGAGCTTACTACAGGGCCTGGCACGAGTACTACTCCGCTGCTTCTCAGTCCTACTACTGGGATGCTCAGAGGCATCCGGGGTGGATGGCGGCCTATCACATGAATGCCATTTACCTCCAGGAAATGATGCGAGGCAGCCAGTGATGACGGCCGTACCTTAGACCACCTGAAGCATCGACAAGTGATACCTTTGAGTAGCCATCCTCTGACCTATAGTAGAGTGGCCTATAGTGGCATTGAAAAAGTCTTAAGGCTTTCTGCTGGGATACCTTCATTTTTCAGTTTGTTTGACCTACTAGGTGTATTATCTTATTTTAGGAAATTTAATGGGCCATATTCTTGAAATATTTGGGGACAAAGAGCTAAAAGGTCCCAGGTGCCATTTTCTATAAGCCATTCCAAAAAGAAACATTTGAAAAGACTGCTATACCACTGCTTACTTAAGAAAATAAAAAGAGTTGAGGTTTGAAAACGGTTAGTTTATGCTGCGGAGTTCTTTACAAAAGGCTTGGGCTGCACTTCCATAGAGGTATGTACGTTCTTATAGAAACTTGTACGTGATAGGTCAGAAAATCCCCTTTCTTTTAGGTTTAGGCAGGAAGGAGTAAACATTGCTTCCGACTTTCCCAATAGTACTTGATTCGATGCTCTTTGCTTCCAGTAAACTTACTTGTGACAGGAAAAATACAAACTTAGCCGACTTTATTGACAGCTTGTTCATCTGTTGAATATCTTGTTCCTAAGATTATGAACGCTGCCCACTTCTTCACACTGCATTCAACAGCTGAGCACATCAGGAAGAGGAGCAGCTTTTCATCTTGGTTAGTTTTTTTAAAAATATATTTTATTGATTTTTTTACAGAGAGGAAGGGAGAGGGAGAGAAATGGAGAGTTAGAAACATCCATCAGCTGCCTCCTGCACACCCCCTACGGGGGATGTTCCCGCAACCAAGGTACATGCCCTTGACTGGAATCGAACCTGGGACCCTTCAGTCTGCAGGCCGACACTCTACCTACTGAGCCAAACAAGTCAGGGCTCATCTTGGTTACTTTTTGGATCTTTTTATGCGTCTGATGAAAGCAATGTCCCAGGAAATGTCTCATCTGTAAACCAGAATTGGATGTGTTTCTAATTCCAAGGGGTTCTGAGACCCTCTGAGCCCGTGAGGAGCCGAGGTTAAGAACGGCCTTATGCTGGGGGCTACGGAAGGTCCTCACTCTTCATGTGAAGTATCTGGTCGAGGCTGGAACTCCTGTTCAAACTCTTCCCGTGTGTCCTTGTCTTGTGTATTCTAGAGCTTCCTTCAAGATTTTACCTACTATTAGGGTCTAAGGGAAGTCATTTTTCTGCGGTATACATCTATAAGTTATGATTTAGAAAAACGTAATTGTAAGTTATTCTTTCATTTCTTCTCTATGGCAGTCCTGTCATGGAACACATTTGGCTCCCAGGCCTTTTCTGTGACCTGTATTTGTGGTGAGAGAATGCCTCCTGGATAGCGATATGTATGTATTTAGTTTTGAAAAGGGAAGCTCTCTGTCCTGTGACCATACTTGGCTAGGCAGCATAATCGGTTCCAACAGGGCTGTGAGCACACAGCCAAGGCCATTGGCATTTACCTTCCAGCACTCACATAGCACCGTCCCCAAGTTCTGTTTAACTTGGATTCCTGTCGCTTGGGATGGCCAGTGGTAGGGTTTGCTTATATGTATCAGGTATCGCCAGATTAGAGTGAATGAATTAACACTAAATAGCAAATCCATGATTAGGACCAGTATGTCAATAGAGACTAATTACTCATTTAAATAAAAGTCTGTCATTGCTATATAATTGAACGTACCTCTCTTTTTCTATCCTTTCCCCCTCAATGTAGCCAATTGTGCAGTTTGTCATTGCTAGGGGATTTTAAATAGAGCACTGCTGCATCTTAATTAGAAATGAGGCCGAAACCGGTTTGGCTCAGTGGATAGAGCATTGGCCTGCGGACTGAAAGTTCCCAGGTTCGATTCCGGTCAAGGGCGAGTACCTGGGTTGCGGGCACATCCCCAGTGGGAGATGTGCAGGAGGCAGCGGATCGATGTTTCTCTCTCATCGATGTTTCTAACTATCTCTCTCCCTTCCTCTCTGTAAAAAATCAATAAAATATATTTAAAAAAAAAAAAAAAGAAATGAGGTTACCCATTAGTTTCAGAATTAATTGGATTCTCTTTTAAGGTTTGTTGTATTTTGTGTTTGTCTTTTTTTTTTCCTCCTACCTTCATCCTGAAGCAGCCAACAGCCTCTGAGGCGCCACGAAAAAGCGCTTTTTAAAAAATATATAAATAAAAAACTAGAGGCCCAGTGCACGAATTTCATGCACTGGGGGTGGCTGGGGGGTTGCGGGGGAGGTCTCTCAGCCTGGCCTGCATCCTCTCGCAGTCCGGGAGTCCTTGGGGGATGTCTCAGTTGTACAGCCTTAGCGCTGCCGTGGAGGTGGTGGGAGCACACTGACCACCAGGGGACAGCTCCTGCATTGGGCGTCTGTCCCCCTGGTGGTCAGTGTGCATCATAGTGACCAATTGTTCTGCTGTTTGGTTGATTTGCATATTAGCCTTTTATTATATAGGATAAGCTGGAGGTGAGCATATGCATAACAAGAAAATTTTAATAATTGTTTCATTTTCCATTGGGTTTGCTAGGAAAATCTTAGCCAAAGCCTTCCTGAATAAGGGGTGCAGTGGTGGCTGTGGAAAGAATCTGTGTGTGTGGGAAAGACTGCTGGCAGTTATCAGTCTAGGTCAGTGGTTGGCAAACTGCAGCTCGCGAGCCACATACGGCTCTTTGGCCCCTTGAGTGTGGCTCTTCACAAAATACCATGTGTGGGCACGCACGTACAGTGCGATTGAAACTTCATGGCCCATGTGTAGAAGTCGGTATTTTGTGGAAGAGCCACACTCAGGGGCCAAAGAGCCGCATGTGGCTCACGAGCCGCAGTTTGCCGACCACTGGTCTAGGTGCATGTCCCTGTAATCTGTTTTAGGTGAATTCACTTGAGAATGTTTTGTGTAAAGAGCATTGTGCTACCTACCTTTTTACCTTATACCAGTCATTTAAACAGCTCAGGTTCCAGAGTTCTCATAAATAAAATGAGGAAGCTGGACTAGAAGACTTTTAGGGCCCCTTCCAGTTCTAAGATCTAATTCTATATTACTAATAAGAGAAAATACTTTCTGGCTAGGGCAAAGAATTATTTTGTGACTAGAGAGTCTTTATAAATGCAGGTAACTTGTGTGAATGGGTTAAATATCTGACGACAGCTTTTCAAGTTGGGCTTAATCTAATTTAAGTTGGGCTGGTGGTGGTAACAAATCTTTGGGCAACCTGCTCTGGATAATTCCGACTTAGAATATAAATTATGATTTGGGGTAATTTTAAAGCAATATTTTCTAAAGTAGCTTGAGTAAAATTTACTAATCTTTTAAAAACACGGTTTAAAGGTAAGCTTCAGCCTTCAAATACAAAAGATAGCTGGAGGAGGAGTTAGGGTACTTGTGGACCAACTCGTATGAGAAAAGGGAGTAGTTTGAAGTTTTAGGGTTTTTTCTTCCCCTAAATGTAAATAAACCTGTTAATCTTAAAAAGTAAAATTATATTTGTGATAGTCACAGCTGATACTGGAACTCCATCACAAGGCGATTCTCTTTTTTTAAAGTGTGTTTTTATTGATTTTTTTTTAGAGAGAGGAAGGGAGAGGGAGAGTCTGAGAAACATGAATTGGCTGTCTCCTGCACACCCCCTATTGGGGACTGAGCCTGCAATTTGGGCATGTGCCCTGGCTGGGAATTGAACCTGCGACCTCTTGGTGCCAGGTTAATGCTCCAACCAACCGAGCCACACCCTCCAGGGCACAGGGTGATTCTCTTGTCTTGGCAAAGTGTTTATTATTTGGTGCCTCTGTGAACAAGTGTGTGTGTCCCAGTTAACACTGCTTTTTAATGAAAAGAGCACATGCTGCTCAAAGCACATCTGGTTTCCAGTTACTTTTTCTACAGATCATTTGAGTTATGGGTCTGTAGTGACACCTAGTGGGTGATAAGGATATGAGCATCTGTGATTGAAATGAATTTCACAGCCTAGCAGGGGTGGGCAAACTTTTTGACTCAAGGGCCACGGTGGGTTCTTAAACTGGACCGGAGGGCCGGAACAACAGCATGGATGGAGTGTTTGTGTGAACTAATATAAATTCAAAGTAAACATCATTACATAAAAGGGTACGGTTTATTTTTTTTTTAGTTTTATTCATTTCAAACGGGCCGGGCAGGCCGTAGTTTGCCCATGGCTGGCCTAGGGCCTTGCGGCATCATGCATTTGCCCTAATGTTCCTTTTCTGTTAGTTTTCTTTGGGATGTGGTTGTTGTGGGGAAATTAAAAGGATTCCCATAGTTGTTGCCACATCATGGTGACATGAAAATGCCTGTTGCTCTCACTACCTGAATCAGAATTATTAAGGTTACAGCAGATCTTCGGGATGCCTCATCCAAGTCCCCCATGTTTAAGATGAGGAAGCAGACTGAGGCCAAGAGAAAAGTGATTGACATGGAGTCATGTAAGTAAGTGATGGAACCTAAACTCGAGCTCTGTTCCCGGGTTCCCAAGCTTTTTGCTGTACTCTATACAGCCCTTAAGTTTGAGCTTTTTTAAAAAATTTTTTAAAATATATTTTCATTGATTTCAGAGAGGAAGGAAAAGGAAGAAAGAGAAACCTCCATGATGAGAGAGAATCATTGATCAGCTGCCTCCTGCACGCCCCCCCCCCGCCACTGGGGGTCGAGCCCCCAACCTGGGCACGTGCTCTTGACCAGAATCGAACCTGGGACCTTTCAGTTCTCCAGCCGACGCTCTAGCCACTGAGCAAAACTGGCCAGGGCAATTTGAGCTTTTTTAGTTTGAGTCCTTGGCTTAAATAGATCAGGGGTGGGGAACCTCTTTTTCTGTTGAGGGCCATTTGGATATTTATAACATCATTTGTGGGCCCTACAAAATTATCAACTTAAAAATTAACCTGCTATATTTGGTCAAACATTTAATTAACTCGCCCCTAATCCCTTGGCAGGGCCAGACCCAATGATTTCACATGCCTTATATGGCCCAGAGGCCGGATGTTCCCCACCTCTGCCCCTTAGATGAAGGAGTATATACTCTGTATTCTTAGAACCAGTAGAATTTCTCTCAATAATACAGGGCTGGGCCTCAGAGCAGAGCTGTTGACAAATGAGTCATGCTTTTCCTGTTGGCGAATATCCGTGATGAAAGATGCCAGCAGGTGAGAACTGCCATGGACGTCGGAGGAGGTGCTCGAGTTGAGGGAGGGCGGGGAGGGAAGATCAGACTAGGCTTTTAAGCACCTTTCTGAGACTCTGACTTAAAATTGTTTCCCCCTGATTACCGTTGTCAGACAATATAGTAGTTTCATGTGCTGTGACTTCTCTAGCAAGGTTGAAAGTATCCCTTTGTTTAGATAACCCTTTTTTTCTAGTGGATAGCAGGAGAATTGGTATTAAAATAAACAATCATTTTAGGGTTTGTGGCACATAGTTTAATCCAGATTGGATACATCCGGTACAGCAGTGGCACGTGACTCAATACTGTAAATGATACACGTTGTAACATACGCACTACAGTTTCAAAAGAAGACGACAGGAAACTCAGTACTTTTTTCTCTTTTTTTTTCCATAGAAAGTTTTCACATGTTTATCTTCCTGCAGTTTTGTACAGTAGTTCTTCTTTGCCATTGTGATGTTGGTAAGCAAAGCCCATTTATTATACGAAAATAGAAAAGAACACACTTGATATTTTTCACGATAACATTAATTGGTGGCGGGGGGGGGGAGTGACTGCTAAGGAAAACATTACATTGGAATGTCTGGTTATCAAAAATATACCATCCCTCCCACCTCCCAGGTTTGCAAAATAGTCTGTTGGTCCAAGGAGCCCCAGGACTTGAGTCGGTGCCCTGCCCTGGTTGGAGTGACATCATCCAGTGTAGTTAAGTAACCTGCTAAGACAGATGTCATCCCACACATGATGAAAAGAACATAGAACATTCTAAATAGAAAACAAGACTGAAAAGGAACCCCTTCAGCTGTTTCTTTTGCTGATAACCACTTTCTGTTCATTCGAATGATGCTTTTCATGATGCTGTTTGGGCTCCGAGGGTAACAATTTCTCTTTCATCCAGTCGTTTTAAAGCTTCGCAAATGATACCGCCTTAGTAATCTAAGATCCCAGCACTGAGTTTTCTGCCTTGCAGTTAGTTACCTGGTAGTTGCAGTAAGGGTGTCTGGACCACTGGAATTGATTCATAACCCCAAGATCTAAGTTTAGTTCAATTTCAGTGATTACCTGTGCAGATTGTTTTTTTTTTAAAAAGGAACAAAATCCTGGTACATGTTTTAATGGACACTTCCCCTGCTTGTATTCTAGTAAGTGACATGATCCTGAACTGTGGGAATCCTAGTTTGAAAACTGGGTAAAGTCCTCAGCATGTCCACAAGTTGACTTTTTGTTAGTATAGATGAGCACAATCTGTCCACTTTACATTCTGTTCAGGTTCTTTTTCTTAATTTCACTTTCTACTTGCTGGCCTTATACTCCTGTGTGATTGTAGACAGTTGTGTTCAACTGTCACTGAGCATGTCTGGCCTTGTCAACAGGATTCTATGCAGTTAGTCCTGAGCTCAACATTAGTTATGAAAATAGGGGACGAAAGAGGGGGGAGGGGCGGTCCTGGCTCAGGGTGGTTCTGAATGGAATGTCTGCTCACGTGTAATCACCACCCTTGACATCCAGGTGCTAAAAATATAAGCAAGCCTCCAAGTAATGCAACGTGACGTGGAGGACAGAGCCCTGGCTTCAGTCACAGTTGTGCCGTGTGAACGCGGAGGTCACTCAGCTTCTTCCTGCCCATCCAGGATTTAGTGCCTGACCTACACCAGAGGTCGCAGTCGGGACCAGAGGACCCCGCAGGTAGGCGCTGAAATGTCCATGCCCGCTCTGCACTGGGAAGAGAGCATTTGACAAACACCTGCTTCTCAGAGTCGACTGTCCGGGCCAGCTCTGCCCAGGGAGTGGTGGTGTCCAGGGGCTGGTTTGTAGTAGCAGAGTCCGGTGCTTTCTGAGGGCTGTGTCCATGCAGTGCTGACATCTGCGTAAGGTCAGGCCTGTCGTTACAGCATTACTCTCTGATGGCTCTTCTCAAGGCATCGCTGCTCTGCCAGGCAGTGGGGAAAAGCACTGGATGGACGGACAGCCGAGGGACCTGTGCTCTGGTCCCAGCTCTGACATTAAGTGACTGCATGACCTGGAGCAAGTCATTTAATTCCCCTGGGCTTCAGCTTTCTCTGACCTACAGAAGCGTCTTTAGCCTCCTCTAGTTCTGATAGGCTCTCAGTACTTTATTTCCCAGGTTTCCATGCATCTGAATGTGGCCTATTGGTTGGCTTCTTTTTAACCTCTTGAATGCTGAGTGGGGCAGGTGGTTCGGGGTCCTACTATGCTGAAGTGATCGATGAGCGATGGAAGCTCAAGGCCATTGCACCAGAAAGCCATTGCACGGAAGACCCTGACATCTGGTTCTCCGGTCACGGGCCAGTGCGCGGGACCGACGAGGCCGCTCAGCACACTGGCCTCGTTTCCGTTTCCGTCCAGACGCAGCAGCGCGGTCTGGCTGGACTCTGTAAGAGTAGATGAGCCACTTCCTCGGTTGGATGGCGGCGTCCTTGGACCAGAGGCAAGCGGGTCTCCTGGCGAAGGCCACCCCGCCGGGCAGGGCAAAGGGAGAGTCTAAGCTGCCGGTTCTAGGAACTGGCCGAGTGCGGGGCTTGGAGATGAAGCTGGAGGAATACAAGCATCGAGTTCATTAGGATCAGAAATGGGAAGTCATCTGGGATGTGGTGATTACAATTGGCGTGTTAATTTGTGGGGACACAGTGTGCTCCCCGTGCAGGATGGGACATCCTGGGTTGGGTGAGGCGTTGCTCTGGCCCTGGGAGGACCTTTCTCACACGCCGGCAGTGTGACTGTGTAAGCAAGTGTTCTTATTTGCGTCTTGATCCCGTATCCCTCTCAGTTCCCAGGATGTAAACTTGGATATCTAGACATTCCTAGCTCTGTTCCATTGTCCATTCTTTCAAAAGAAAACTTCCTTTTCTGGTCCTCTGCCTGCTCTCTGAACGGAGCCCAGCCAGGCCCTCTGCCTGCCCTCGTGTGTGAAGCGATGGACTTGCGTACTTATTCTCAGGTGTGTTCCGGGTGGGTGTGTACACGAATTCCTGTTGAAAAGCTTTTCAGCCGTAAGCTCAGAGGGCCAGCACCACCCATTCTCGTGTTCGGGGGAAATCTGGTCGATGAGGTTAGCAAAGGAGATAAAGGTGGGAGGCTCCCTCTCCTCGGCCCCCCTTCCAGTTAGGGGCCACCCTAGCCCTCTGTCTTCCCTGCTGTACAGGGTCACTAGAGCAGGGTTCACAGGGAAGCCCACCCAAGGTGTTCTCAGGCTCCTGGCCGGTGAAACGCACCTACACGGCCGTGGTGGGCAGATTCCTGGCCTAGTTACACAGCTAGTCACTCAGCTGGAGAGTGGCCACGGAGCTCCTGAGAGCTGCTGGATCTCAGCGCGCAGGCGAGAGGGCTGCAGTAGGGCCGCTGGGGGTCGGGGTCTGCTATCAGCAGTGCAAGCGGAGAGGACTGCAGAGCCACCGGAACAGAAGCGCCCAGGTTCCCAGGAATAATCTTCACCCCCTCACCTGCACGAAGCGCCCCCACTCTGGGGGTCTCCAGGGACATTAGGCCTGAAGACTTCAGAACTCAGGACACCTTTCAGACCAGGTAAGGATCATCGAGAATCTTCCTTTCGCACGTTGGTGCAGCCTGTGGTCCTTGCACCGCCGCCCTCTGCAGGGAAGTGGCCTCTGGCGTAGCTGTGGGTGGGCTTGATGGTGGGAGCCATGGGCGGCGGCGAGCCCTGGCTCTTCTGTCTTCTCCACTGGCATGTGCCATGCGCAGGTTGATTCCGTGTTCAATATCCCAGTGTGATAGATCTGGTCATTCTCCTTCTAAGCCAGACATGGAAACGGGGACACCCGTGGTCCCGCCTCCAGGGGAGCACTGGGTTCTTGCAGGGGCTTCCCTCCTCCCTCTTCCCCAGCTGCATCCACACGCACCACTTCCAGGCACTCAGCTGCAGGTGCCTGCATGGGGAGGCTTCCCTGGCATGTCTCGGGGCCACCAGGGTCCATGTAGACACAGACGCTGGACAACGGACAAACAGCCAGGGGTGAAGCAGAGAGAGACGGAGACAGAGGGGACGGACAGACAGGGGACGTGTTGCTGTGTGGTCATGGCAGCTCTGCAGGTCGGCAGGGCAATGGGGGCCAGGCTCCGCTGACCTCACCCACCTGGGGGGATGGAGAGACAACTCAGCAGTAACTGGCTGCTTAGCCTAAAAGCTTTTGCTATAAAAGGAGGAAAAAACACACACACACAAAACCAAACCTCACAAAATGCGTTGTTTTGGTTCAAAGGTACTGGGTCCATGGAGAAAAACGGTGCACAAAAATCCGTTGGTGTTTTTGTTTTCCACCTTTTCCCCTGAATAAATATTATCCATTAAGAGCCTTGAAAAGGTGCTTAGATACACAGTGTTATATTTTCTTCCTGTTTTGCATGTGTCAGTTGGGCCTCTATGCTGCTCTCGGTCTCCTGTTTTCCTCACTGGGGTCTCCAGAAGCAACTGCTATTTGGTCTGAGGCTCCCCCTCCAGGCCCTGACCCGGCATGCGGCAGCCTCTGCCCCCACTTCCCATCCCCTACCCTCCCTTCCTCTGGCCCCTGGGAGGCAGGACCACAGGGCTGTGTCCACGCCAGTGAACCTTGGGGCCCCTCTGCTGCTCTTGTTCCTCCCAGGCATGAGTTTCGGTGCTGGGGAGGGGGCAGGGAGAAGGGGACGGGATGGTCCGGTGGCCATCCACCAACATGCCAGCCGCTTCACTCCCACTGCCCACATGGCCCTGTGTCCGGTGGTTTTACAAGGCGGAGACCTTGACGACGTTGCTGGCTATGGCAGGAATGTTCGTGTTGGGGCCGGGGCTGGCAGGGGGTGGCCGGCTCTCCCCCTCGGGGGTTAGCGCTGGGGGAGTGGGGATGCTGATGATGGCTGTGGTGATCTGGGACGTTTTGCAGTTTGGTCTCAGTCCGTCGTCTGCTTTCAGATTAAGGCTGGAGCGACTAGGATAAAAATAAAAGAGTGAGTTGAGGATGGTGGCTCTTGCTAGCGTCCCAAAGGCCCCCGCCCCCCCCCCCATCTGTAGCTCATAGAAACCAGGAGGAGCCTTCAGCCTGCCTCTGACTGCTTTGGGCATCAGCCCGTAATTACTCATTCCCATGATTAGGCCTAAGCCACCAACAACTGCAAATCCTGGATATTGGCTTTGGACTCAAAGGACATGTC
The DNA here is from genome assembly GCF_000327345.1 of Myotis davidii. NCBI lineage: Eukaryota > Metazoa > Chordata > Mammalia > Chiroptera > Vespertilionidae > Myotis > Myotis davidii. The sequence goes on from NW_006290034.1 coordinate 6,614,967, forward strand.
TTCCCTCTGGTGGGGGGTTTGCCTATCGTTCGTGGCATTCGACTGTTGCTTTCCCAGAGTTCCTTGCAGTTCACCGGAGGGGGCGGGGGTGGACAGATATATGCAGAGAAAGGAGGGAAAGGCAGTCTGAGATTCAAAACCAGCCTGGGATAAGCTGTGCTGGACACAGTTGTGAGCATTATTTTCTTGGTCCATTCTTCGCACTGGGATAGGTCATTTGTGGATTTTGGGGGGAGGTTTTTTTCTGGTATCTAAGCACACATTGGGCCTAAGTCTGCTACAGTAACCCCCAGAGCCTTTGGGTTAACTTGTCAGGACAAGGGGGGCGCAGAGGGCCAGGGTGCTCCGGAGGCTGAAGGCCCACCTGGTGGTGAGGGAGGGCTGCTCGCTGCCCTGGATGTGGATGGTGCTGAGCTCCTGCATGCTGCGCAGGCGGGTGGCCGGCAGGTTGGAGTTGGGCAGGTGTGTGGTCTTCTTACTGCGACGGGAGCAGCAGGTGGTCGTGAGGCCCTGGTGGCTGGACAGCGAGGGGCTTCTCGTGGACGGGTAGTTCTGCATCGAGCTCTCCAGGCAGTTCTGCTCATACATCTGCTCGTCTATGAACTCGTGGTTCTGTGGGGAGCAGGAGGAGGGGGATGAGCCCCCAGACTTGGGATGGCTGCCTGTCTCTGTCCGGCCCGGAGAGAAGGCCTCCCAGCTGCCTGGGGCACAGACAGGCATCAAAGGAAGAGGACAGTTCTATGGGCAGCCCTGGCGTCAGGTGGAAGGGTGGGGACTGTAAGTGGTGGTGAGGTGTACTCGGCGCTGATGGGTGCAGGGCACGGGGGGCTTTAGTGGCATCGGCAGAGCTGGAAGCAGAGGTGGGACTTACTCTACAGGCTCCACACAGGACCCCGGGTGGCAGGGAGGGAGGCGCTGCTGTGGGGGGTTAGGGGGGGTGCTAGATTGTCTTTTCTGGACTGAACAGGGAGATCCTCAGGAATCTTGGGTGGGCGTGAGACAGAAGCTGAGAAAGGCACTGATTACTCTCAGAATTGGGAGGGCTTTGTGCTCAAGCTGTCAGGGTCATGTCATTACTGTTTCCCGCACCTGATTAGGGGATATGACTAGCTGGGGGCACAGGGTTCCCTAAGTCAAGGGTAAGCGTGGGAAGGGATTGCCAACAGCCTCCTGACGAGAGGCCATCAGATGGGGCTCAAGAGAAATGAGAAATGGCTGTTTGCCAAGGTGACTAGACATCTGTGGCACTAACGATCAGGCCAAGGCCGCCAGCGCGCGGAGGAGTCTGACGGGAGGGAGCACGAGAACAGTTCAGGGACCGACACCAGCAGTCCCCACGGAGCTGGGGAGGCGGCCCGATGCGGCCTGGGCACTTCCAGGGCACAGCGTGGGGCCGTGGTCCTCCACCCTCCCCGCCCCTGGGGGAGGCTGTCAGGGATTCAGGAAGGCAGCTGGGAGTTCACGAAACACTGGAAGCTGAGTGAGCGGAATGAGGCCATGGGAGGAGCGGCCCCGGGAGTCAGCAGCACATGCAGAGAACCAGACCAGGGGAAGAGGAGACTCCACAGACTCAAAGAATCAGAGAAAGGAACATCGATTAATTTTTAAAAAGTTATACCTTGATGGTGGACGTTCGTACAGACAACAGGGGATCATCCACAAGATAGGACAACCCCTACAGGATCACATGCCAACAGAAGATAAAAACACCTTTGATTGTACATTCCGGCATTCCCAAGCTCAGAGATGACGTTCAGTCTCTGGTCCCAGCATTCCAGCCCCTGCTCCCAGCATTCCCCCTCCTTTGTTCCAGCATGACCCTGCTCAAACCCCAGTTCATTCCTTCCATCCCAGCATTCCATCTCTCTCATGGCAATGTCCCACCCCCACAATCCGACATTCGCCCCTCAAATTCAGCATTCTGTTCTACTCTGATGCCAGCATTCCATCCCTGGACCCCCCCATATCTTTCTTCAATGCCAACATTCCAGCTCTTCAAACCCAAATAATTTCACCCATTCTACCCGGCACATGCACTTGGAAAGGGCAGTCGGGGCCGGGCCCGTCCCTTTGGCAAGCTCTGAGTCTGAGAGAAATCCTAGATACGCGCATACAGGTTGACACTAAGGAATATTTGCTAAGTCTGCAAACGGGGTTCCAGGGCACCTCCCCATCTGGAAGTCCTCATTGGGCTCTGCTGCCATCCAGTGTCCACATTGACTCATACGTGCCCTCTGACCTCTACCCCCTGCTGGGGAGGCGGGACCTTGGGTGTGGGAAGTCCTGCCTATGTGCTGAGCCCCTGCCTGCAGTGCGCTGGGGGACAGGTTCAAGACCAGGAAAGGGTTTCAGTTTGTCTCTCCTGCCTTCTCTCCCCTCCCCGCTATTCCTAACACTTCTGTTGCCAAGGGTCCAGGGTGGCCCACTGCCCTTCCTTTCAGTCTGGTGGTGAGGCACAGGCATCATTCCACATTCCGACTATGTCGCCCGAAACCATGCCTCTATCAGCAATAACCCGATCAGAGTGAACGCCTGGAATCGCTGGTCACTAGCGGAAGTGGCCCCAATGAGGTTCCTGCTTAGGGACATACAGGTGCTACCTCCTTGATTCCCTGTCTCCTGTTGCAAGAGGAACATAGGGGCAAAAGCCCACAGGGCATCTCCTAGCACCAGGGCCGGCCCACCTGACACTCGTCTCTGCGGCCCACAGCAACGCCTAGAAATTCTGCCCATTGGAGCCGGGAGACTGACCGGCAGAGCCCTCAGCCTCAGTCATGGAGAACGGGCCGTGGGACGGGTGCAGGGTGGGGAGAGGCCCGGTGAGGCCTCAGTGCGCTGTGGGGCAGAGCTGGCCCCACCTCGGTGACTGCCCACTCCTCGGGGGCCTCCTCCCGAGGGTTGAGAGAGACCTCATCACTGCTTTTGACTCTGAAGGGGACAGACTGACTTCTGAAGCTGGGCCAGCTTGAGGATGTGAGTTCTGACCCCTGAAAGGGGGGGTGGGGCGTGGTGGGGGCTGGGACTCACAGTGGTTTTCTCCAGGCAGTGCAGCAGGTGGTGGTGCTGGCTCTCGATGAGCGAGGTGGTCTTGCCCACATGCTCCTCCTCCGGGGTGCCCTGTGAGACGAGAGACAAGGATAGAGCTGCGAGCCTTCCTCTCCACCCTCTTCATTTCCCCACAGAGGGCAGGAGGGCACTAGAAAAATCTGGGCGAATCAAATTATAGGGTCACCATAGCACATGCCAGCCTTTGGGCTGGGGGTCCTTGGGCTAAAGCTGGTTTAGGGGTCGTGGTGACAATCCCATGGGAGAGGTATGTGCAGAGGGTTGCTACCTGGGGACGGTTTGGAAACATGTCCATCTCAGGGTTCAAACTGGGGCTTTTGGGAGGGAGTGCTGGTGCCCTTGCATGAGAAAACAAGCCCACCATCCCCTCCACCTCCCAGCCGGGGTCGCCCAGGCACCTCCCAGCCCGGCCCTCCCTCCACTGCCCACCAGGCACCGACCATCAGTTCCAGAGCCTCGTTGAGGAGCCCGTTGCGCTTGCTGTGCAGGTAGGCATTGGAGCTGCCTGTCTTGGCCACACGGATCCTGGCAAGGCGGGCCTTCTGTGATTGGCAGAGACAGAGTGAGGTGTAAGGACAGGGAGCCCGACAGAGCCAGGGCCAAGGCTGTCCCAGGGAGGCTGGGCTCCCAGGTGATTTGGAGGCGGGGGAGGAGGCTGCTGCTCCCAGCCGCAGGGGTCTCCGTTCACAGACCCTGGGCCTGATGCTGGGTCAGGATCGGAGTGCCCAGGGGTTTCCACTCGCCTCTGCAGCCGGGGGGTCACCCTGGAGGAGAACACCGCTCATCCACGTCCCCCTCCTTCCAGGTGTCCGACCTTTATCAACTCGGCTATGGCTACTTCTCATCTCCGCAGGCTGTGCGCCCCCCAAGGACACAGCCAGGGCGCTCCCTGCACCGTTAATCACGAGAACAGCAGAGTGCACACGGGCCTCCACACTGCTTTCCTTCGCCCTTACTAGGCAGGTGTGTACGTCCTGTATACTGACCTTGTTACTGTCTCTCCCCAGAACATAAACTCCGCGAGGGCAGGAGTTTGCTCACTGATGTACAGACGGATGTACACTGCATGTCTGTCCGGGAGTGGACGCATGCGCGGATGTGTCAGCATATGCCTGCCTTTGGTTGTTTTGCTCTGGCCTGTCGGTGGGAGAAGCGTGGGGCACGTGTGTGTGGTAGAGGGAGGGTGGAGCGCATTTGCAGACAGAAGCCCTGCGGGAGGACAGGGACATCTCATGCGAGCCTTTCTCCTGTTTGCGGGGCAGCAGGAGGGGCCACAGAGAGGCCGGAGAGGAGAGAGCTTTGGGAGAGGGAGAAGGTGCCAGGAGAGGGGTTCCTGCTGGTTTAGAAAAAAAGCAGGGCCAAAACCGGTTTGGCTCAGTGGATAGAGCATCAGCCTGCGGACTGAAGGGTCCTGGGTTCGATTGCGGTCAGGGGCATGTGCCTTGGTTGCGGGCATATCCCCAGTGGGAGATGTGCAGGAGGCAGCTGATCGATGTTTCTAACTATCTCTCCCCCTTCCTCTCTGTAAAAAATCAATAAAATATATATATTTAAAAAAAAAAAAGAAAAAAAGCAGGAGGCGTGCTCTCTTGTAGACCCAGCCCTGGCCCCAGCCCGGAGAGCAGGAGCCCACAGGCACCCAGACCCCCCTGGGGCAGAGGGCCCTCCTGCCTCCAGGAAAGTCCACAGGTAACTTCAGTGTGGCCTCCGAGCCGGAGGGGAGTCCCGGGAAACTGGCCGTTTCCATTGCTTGCCCCTCCCCAGCTGGGCCTGCCCACAGGCGGCAGGGGCTCCGAGCAGGCTGCCAGCAGGACAACTTCGACCTCGTTTCCTGGGAAGCTGCCCTGTGGCCAGCACATCCCCGTAGGGACAGTTCAACGCCCTGTCTTGGCTTCTAGAAGGGAAGAGGCCAGGACTTGAACTTGGGGGTCTGCCTCTAACTGCTGAGGCAGCTCGCTCCCCTGGATGGGGAGGACGAGAGGGCACCTGGGAGAGAAAGGAGGGCAGGTAACCCTCTTCTCTTTCTGAGCAAAGACCAAGCCCAGGACGATCCCCATCTGGGGTCCTGCTCCAGCCGTCCCCCCAGCATCTCCATTCAAGCCAGTCCCTTGTCGGGGTGCGGCTGGTACTGCTTTGGGTGAGGACTGGTAGTTGAGAGTTGCATATGGAACCCCGATTGTGTTAAGCTCATCACAGCCTTACATAACTTGATCACACCACAAGGCGCCCGGCTTCCTGGTGTCTGGGGTCTGTCTCCATTACTTTCCAGAGATGAAAGATTCTCCTCTGTGGCACTTGTTTTAATTTTATCTTATCCTGGGCTCCATTAAAGCAGCAGATTGTCACATCAAATGTGCTGTAGCGTTTCATCATTTCCCACCCAGGATAAAGAGGTCTGCACTGTTTACAGAAAAACCCAGCACCTGAAATTGGGTGGGGCTCCGGCTTGCCTCTGGGCTCCTGCGGGCCGGAGGCTGGTGCTCATGCACATTTCTCTCTGGCGTGTAGCAGAGCTTTGGGCCGAGCGTGCTCAGGCGGGGCTGGTGATGGCCCAGAGGGAGGAAGCCACATCTGGGTCAGAAACACACGATGAGCCCTAGCCGGCTTGGCTCAGTGGATAGCGTCAGCCTGAGGACTGAAGGGTCCCAGGTTCGATTCCGGCCAAGGGCACATGCCTGGGTTTCGGGCTCGATCCACAGTGGAGGGTGTGCGTGCAGGAGGCAGCCGATCAATGATTCTCTCTCATCATTGATCTCTCTCTCTTTCTCCCTTCCTCTCTGAAATCAATAAAGAAATATATTAAAAAAAAACAAAAACCCACGATGATAAAGCCGCTGCAGGGGGCTCACTCCTCCATGGCCATGAGGACATGAGAGTTAACAGAGTTTGAGGTCATCTAGGCTCTTCTAAAGACACGAAACGGCCCTGGCCGCATGGCTCCACTGTTTGGAACACTGCGTCCTGTGCACCGAGGTTGCAGGTTCGATTCCCAGTCAGGGCACATACCTAGGTTGTGAGTTCGATCCCAGGTCGGGGTGAGTACAGGAGGCAGCCGATGGATGCTTCCCTCACGCCGGTGCGTGTGTGTGTGTCTCTCTCCCCCGCTCAAATCAATAAAAGCGTATCCTTGGGTGATAAAGAAGTGGAAGATGCGCGGGAAAGTGACTGAGCAGGGTAAGGCAGTGAACTAGCAAGACCAGCTCAGACCTGCTACTCGTAGCACAACTGTGGCCTCCGGAACATCCCTCTTCTCCCCGGAACTTCAGCTCCTGTCAGACAGTTTCTAACCGTGCTGCCAATCCCAGGAAGCCGCACTTTCAGCAGATGTGGGGTCGCTGGGGGTGGAGGGGCCTGGGTGGAGGGTGCGGTCCCCCCGGGAGCCCTCCCGCTGTCTGGCTGCAGCACCCTGTGGCCCTGAGACTGGGTACCTCCTGCCCCAGAAATAGAAAAGCCCAAACAGAACAGGCAGCCACACTCTCAGGCATGAACCCCAGAGAAATGTTCACACGGAACCTACACATGGTTGTTCACAGCAGCCTGACCTCCGAGAACACACAGTGGCCTCGTCCCAGGTGCCCCTCAACAGCGATGGTTAAACCGGCACATCCACCGCACGGGTGCCGCCCAGCCAGCAGAGGAACAGCTGGATGCACACGAAACGATCAGGTTGCCTAGTGGACAGCCCATTCATACCCCCTTTTTGAAATGGAAACATCTGGTAAAGGGAGGACAGGGTTTTCAGAGGTTAGGGGTGAGAGGGTGTGGTTATAAAAGGGGGTGGGGACTAAAGCACAGGCCTACAGAGGAGAGAACGTTGAAGAAAACTTCACACGCACCCCAACAGCTAAAGCAGAAATCTGAATTGGGTTGACTAATGGATCCCATTCGATCAGTTGTATCAACGTCCACACCCTGGTTGTGATAATCTTACAAGTGCTTGTGGGTCTATAATCTCAATAAGCATTTCCAGTAAAATAAAGAGATGGGCAGGACCTGGAGATGGGGACCAACTGCCACCCCAAGATGTGCCCCCTCTGTCCCCTGCCTCCCCTGGTCTCCAAGTCCCACGGCTCAGAACGGTCTGAGGCAAACAGGGAGTGATTTCAGTAATAACCCCCGAGAACAGCAGCCGGCAGGACGCTGAGGCTTGTGGGCTGAGCTCACCGTTGTGGCTGCTGAGCTGAGTCTGCGGCCTGGGCTGACCTCCCTGCCCCCCTCCACGCCCCACGACGTCCCAGGACCCCTTCGTTGCCTCAGATCCTAGGAGCAGCAGCACCCCCCCCATCCTTCCCCCGCCCCTCTGCATCCTCTCCCTTCTCTCCAGGGAAGCCCAGGGTGAGAAGGTGTACGGCAAGCTGAGTATCCAGGGAAGTGAAAACACTACAGATATTTACTCTGACTTCAAAGGGGGCCTGGGAAGGGAGAGGAGGGGGCGGAG
>NW_006290034.1:6622513-6623147 GCF_000327345.1 Myotis davidii
GAGGAGGGGGTGGGGAAGGGGGAGGAGGGGGCGGAGGGGCAGAAGGAGGGGGCCTGGGAAGGGAGAGGAGGGCGCGGAGGGGCAGAAGGAGGGGCCTATCTGGCTGCCATGGCAGAGAAGAAGGTGCCAAAGCCGAGGCCTCTGGATTAGTCACAGGATGAGCCCTGAGAGGCCACGGGGAAAGGGCCTGTTCCACTCGTGCGTGGATGGGGTGCTCCAGGAAGCGGGGGGCAGGGGGTGCCAAGGGGAAGGGAGCTGCTGAGCCGGTGGGCACAGCCCTGGCTCTGGGGGAGCCGAGGGTTCCTTTGACCCTGTCCTGCTCGGCTGTCAGCCCAGCCCTGGCCCTTGGGGCCCCGGCTCCCGGATGCGGGAAGGAGGGCCCCATGTTGCCGGCCCCTTGCCTGGGAAGGCGCAGTGAAGTCGGGGCTGGTGCACGTGGGCACAGGGCAGAGAGGAGACTATGTCTGGGGTGGCTGGCAGGGGAGGGGGAGCCCTGACCTTGGGTGAGGAGGCAGGAAATGGGGCTGGGAGGCGGAGGGGACAGCACAGAGCAGCCTGGGCCTGGCCACAGGCCTCACCCAGGGCAGGAAAAGCCGAGGCTCCACAGCACAGGCCACACGGGGGCGCGGGCTGC
>NW_006290034.1:6623498-6630552 GCF_000327345.1 Myotis davidii
GGGGTGGGGGGGATGGAGTCTGTAATCTGTGCTGTTGTTAAGCGTGATGACATGTCAGTCACACCCATCGGAGCTGGCGGCCTGGGCTTTGTGCCGTTGGGACACACCCCTCTGCAAGTCCGGGGCCCTGCGCGTGGGGGCTGCCCTGTGTGTGCAGGCCAGCTGCAGTGCACGGCCTGCACGCAGTAGGTGCTTAGTACATGTTTGTGGAGTGAAATGAAAGCAAGAATGAAGTCGGGACACAAAACCTCAGCCTCCATGAACGACCCTTTCAGCCAGGGCCCTGGCCGCTGGGCCCAGAGTCCCCTCCAGGTGAGAGGCTCCGACGGTGGGCACCCCCTCGCCCTCCCCTCTCCTCGTGGACGTCACCACCCGAGCTTCACCGCCTGGCGCCAGGTCGGCTGTTCAGGATGGAAGGTGGGGCCGGTCAGGACGGGCGGCGCCTCCCCCTGCCCTGCCTGCCTCAGAGGGGACCCTGGACTCACTGAACTCCCAGGGCCATGGCTCCGCTCCTGCTCATGGCGGTTCTGGGCCTCGACCCTGAGCCGCGGTGCCTGAACCCGCTGTGCCGTTTGTCCCTGACTCAATGGCCTCAATGTTCTCCCTCAGAGGACCCTCTCTCAGTGAATTTATTTCTGTCCCTGTGCTTTGTCGGTACCGAGAGCAGTGATGTCGGCCCGGCAGCTCCTGGTGGGAGGGCAGAGGGGGCCAGGCCACGGGAATTGTACGGAATGTCCAGGAGAGAATCGGCTCCTGGGTCATGAGGGCTTGTGGCAGGGGAGCTGACGGCGGGAACAGATGGTGGGGAAGAAGGGACTCAGCCACCTCCCCTTCCAAGCCGGTGGGTGTCCCGCTGGCTTCTCCCAGGAACTCCTGCCGGCAGCCCGACTGTGAGGCCTCTGGCCCAGCGCCCGCCCGCCCGGTCTCGGCTCACCTTCTGCGCCCTGCGCTTGTCCGCTCTCTGGTTCTGGTGGTAGATCCGGCTGAAGTTGGAGACGATCACGGGCACCGGCAGGGCGATGACCAGGACGCCGCTCAGGGAGCAGATGGACCCGAAGATCTTCCCGGCGATCGTCTTGGGCACCATGTCCCCGTAGCTGAGGGGGGAGAGCAGGTGTGAGGAAGAGGGGCCGTTTGGGAAACAAGGGCTCCCCTGCCAATCATCACTCATTCACTCATTCATTCAACAGCTGCTGAGGTGCCTTGTGCGTCAGGTACTGAAGTAAGACCTGGGAATGAACAAAGCAGACAAGATCCTTATGCCCCTGGAGCCAACATCCTCCAAGGGCAAGGCCATAAACAGGAAGTGAATTCATAAAGGCACCGCGACCTGTGGTTACGGCCATGAAGGGAAGAGACACAGGTGCCGTCAGGGAGGGACTGTGGGCAGGAGCCGCCGCAGGAACTTTTAAACTAACTCACAAGGAGCTTAGCTGGTTCTAGAAAAGGTTAAAGAGCCATTGGGGCTGGAGGGAGGAAGGGAGTTATACAAGGGGGGGAGGGAGGGCAGGCAGGGGCCTGACCGCACGGAGCACTAAGAGCCACGGATGAGCCTTAACCAGAGAAGCACCGTGGTCTCATTTATGATACTAGCATGTGCCAAACCCACCTGCCGACGGAGATTCCTGCCTTAGAAAGCACTTCGCACACTGACCTCACAGCCCCAGGAGCCGCGAGCCTGGCGTCCTCGCTCCCATCACAGCTGCAGCCGTAAGGCTCCGAGGTGCCCTGGTTTGGGTACATCTGGGAGGAAACCCACTCTTGTTTTCATCTCTTTTCTAGAACCCGCACCGAGCGAGGGCGGACCACCAGCTCTGAAACTCGGCCCCGAGGGCGGGGAAGCCACTTCGGGACAGAGCCACTCTAAAGTGCTCCATGTCATGGCGGCAGCTGCCCCGAGACCGTCAGCCCCCGCGGCCAGGGCCTCTCCTCCAATCAGGGGACTCTCCACAGCGGTAAGCGTTTAGCCTCTTTAGTGAGATCATTGAAAGATTATCAAGTGAAGAGCAAACAGGTGCGACTCCTTTGGGACAGAACACCAACGCCCGGCCCCGGGGTCTGGACGAGAAACAGGCTTAGGATGACCAGAAATCGTCGCTGCTGAAACAATGAGGCTCAAGGTCACTTGTCCTGAGGGGGGACCACGGAATCCTGGGCCCCACAGAGATGGGGGGGTCGGGGGGAGAGTGGAGAGCCAGCTGGGAAGAATGAAGTCCTCACCTGCGAGCACTGAGGGCTCTGGGAGGACAGGCCGGTTGGCACGTATTTGCTGAGCAAACGCATGATCTCGTTTAAGCCTCCCACCCGTGAGTCGGCTCCTGTCTCGAGAACTGCCTGCCTTCTCCTTCAGTGTCCAGGCCCTTTGTCCCGGGCAAGTTGTCAGCATGTCCCTGATGTTCAGGCTGCGATAGGCTCCGGGACCCGGATCCAGGTCTGCCTTCGCTGCCACGTGCTCAGGGGCATGGCTGATGACGTGGCTTCTGGAGGTGGAGCCCTGGGCTCAAGACCCACCCAGCTCCCCCAGAACACGAATGCTTGACGCTGGACCTGCGTCCTTGTCTATAAAGTGCGTGGCCGAGGCCTAACCCTGTAGCGACATACGCAGCTCTATACAAGAGGTGCTGTTACTCTTGCCCAGGCAGCCTGGTAGCCATGGTCTCTGTTGCTGAGCTTGGGGCACAGCTGGTTGTCCCAAGTTCAAGTGCTCCCAGTGGCAAAGATGGAGGTGGGTCGTGTTAGCCGGAACCGACTGAAAGACGGACATCGGGCCGGTGACCATGGATGTAACGAAGCGCGGCAGGAACGTGTAAGAAAGTGCCAGGACTCCCTCTCAGAGCGATCGCGTGGGTGGGGATGCTGAGGGCAGCGGGAAGGTTGTCCCCGCCCCTCACCCCCTCCGGCAGAGAGGACGGGGAGGGAAGCTACGCCCACCATGGGGCAGATGGTCTTCTGGCAAGAGAAACAGAACTCAGCTCCTGGGCGAGCCTGGCCTTCTCCACGGGGAGCAGGCTCTGTCGGGAAGACTGGGGCGAATGTGGGTGCAGAGGAGCTTGAGGGAGGGCACAGGGGAGCAGGCCAGTGCCACCTGGGTCCCATCTGAGGGAGGAGGAGCGTGCAGATCGGGTCAGGGCCCCACCGCCATGCTCGGCGAGCAGTCACAGCGCCGCGGAGAAATGCCAGGACCAGAGATGGCAACGGGTGTATCGATGTTTGTAAAGAAGGGGAGAGGAGCTAAGAGACCACGGACAAGCAGGCTGGCCCTCCATCAACTCTGCCATCAGATTGCCGGCAGGATCTGAGAGCCGATGAAGGGGGCGGCTGGCGGACACGGGAAATGAGTTGTATTGTGTGCCAGGCACGGATCTTCCCAAATGAACCCCCATTCTGGTTTTGAGAGGGTTCACCTGCTGGTGGATCAGGAGACTGCTGCTGGCCTACTGCGTCATGATTTCGGCAAGATCTGTTTGTTCTTGGCCCAGTTCTTTCTGCCCTCGGCAAGTGGGAGGAAGGTGGTGGGGACGGCAGTGGCCGGTGGGGTCCGGACAGCCACCTGCAGGCTCCTGGCCCTTCTCAGAGACCACCACGGCGGGTGCTCGGCCAGCAAAGGAAGCTCAGGTTCCCGTGTTAGGAGGGTCCCCAGAAAGAATGGGCCTGACGTGAGGTCTCCCGTAGCACGTTCCAGGATTTTCCAACAGCGTGTACAGAGCCGAGGGAGGCAGCCTGGCCTCATGACAGAGACGAGGCTGGCATCAGGGCCGGGGTGGAGCCCGGCCCCGCATTTACTTACTAGTTGAGTGACTTCGGCAAAGTGATGTCACCTGAGCCTCTAGCAATAGAAGATGGGTCTTATCTACCTAACTCCAGGGCACCTCTTCCCCTTCCCTGGATTTTCACTCTTGAGACCAGATCAACCTCCTTCGAAGAAGGTGAAGCTGCAACAAACATGGCTCCGGGCTCCCCACAGCCATGCTTTCTGCACGTGGGAGGGGGCCAGCTGTCGGCAGAGCGGGAGCCGGCTGACACGCAGCAGGGGGTGATGGGAAGGGAGGTCTGATGCCGTTTGGGCTCCTCTGAATTCTCTCTGAGGCCCAGCTTCACTCAGCCTTTCCTGCAGCTCAGTCCCTCCTGGACTCTGCAAGTTACTATGTTTGTTTAACCTTCCATTGGATCTCATGATGGTGATGAGATGATGGTGATGCCCAGACTACTGCTGCTCTCCCTGAGCAAGCTCTTCCCATTTCTAAACGACAGCGACTGCCAGTCAAACCTGCGGGCAGGGTTGGTCACTCACTGCCCAGCCGCTGACTGCAGTGGCACGGCCACGAGGGGTAGTGCACCCCGGGGCCCCCGACAGTCCTAATGGCATCTATGGCCTATTTTCTCTGTGGAACGTGAGCAAAGTGAGAAAAGGAAAAACAAAAGGTGTCTTGGGCTCAGACAGTATTTGAAGCTGTCCCCTTACTCCCCTTTTCACCTTCCTCCTCTCATGCCAACCAGGGCTCCGTCCCCCCACCTCTTCCTGCTCTGAGCCCGGGGAAGGCAGGGGCAGGAAGGACCCTCCTGGAGGTGACGCAGGTGCAGGTGGCCACGGTGCTCACCTCAGACCTGCCTGGGGCCAGGTGGAGGCGGCTGCTGTCCCTGGTCGGGGCAGGGGGTGGGGGTGGGGGGCACTCAGGGGCTCGGGCTCTGCTTCCCACCTCTCCCAGCATCCTCGGACCCGCAGTGACGTCGGGAGCAGGCCTTGGTGGAACAGTAAATCTGGGCCCAGCCAAGGACACGTGCCCACTCCTGGCTGGCCACTCTCTAGAAGGCCACCCCAGAAACAGCTGTTGTGATGAACATATGGACAAAGAGAAGCAGACAAGGCAGTGCAGGCCTGGGGACAAGGTGGTGCAGGCCTGGGGACTGGGGGCCAAGGTGGTGTGGGACTGGGGGACAAGTCTCCGAGGGAACATGGGGACTGACCGGATGCTGTTTCACAGCTGTTTCTGTCACCTCCACTCCCAAGGGGGTGGAGGGGTCCATGGGACAAGTCTCCGGGGACTAAGACTGGGAGAATGGGCTCAGGTGGTTTCTAGAAGAGCGTACCTTCTAGAAGGTTTCTGGGGCGGCCTCTCCGCCTTCCACCTCCCTGGCCAGCCAGCCCTGCTCAGAAAGGGGGGGCTGCCTCCACTACAAATGGAGCATGGGCCACGATGGCCGCTGGTTAGTGCCAGGGCGGCCAGGGTGGGAGGGAGGCACTCCCCAGGGGGATGGAGCACTCGGTTGAAGTCGAGGAGGGGACAGGGAGCTGAGACGCAGAGGCTGGGGCGGGCATGTGCCAACGGCCGATCCCTGGGGACCGTGTGCAGGGCCTGTCTGAAGGTCCAGTCCTGACCACCGGCGCCGCTGATTCTTCCCGCGCCCCCGGGGAGGGCCATGGCGTCGCTGACAGACAGAGGTGGGCAAGAGGCAGAGACGGGGCCAGAGGAGCCAGCCCCTGCGGGCAGAGGTGCCAGCGATGCGGCTGCTTGGCCCCCTGCACAGCCACCAGGTGTCCCCACTCACCACGGCACTGCGCCTTCCGCTGCCCACCGCAGATCCCAAGCCCTGCCAGGTCTCATGGGCCCCGGTACCCCGTGGCGGCTAGCACCCGCTCCCTCCTGGGGGTGCCTCCCCCCGCCTCCCCCTCCCTACCCTGAGGCCCAGGGGACTCCCTCCCCTGCCCACCTCACCTGGACGGCACTGAGTCCCGCGTCTGAGTCCCAGACGCCGTCAGGGTCGTGCAGGGGCTTCCGAGTGACAAGCACAGCCCCAGCCGCGCTCGGGGGCCTGTCCGCGCTGGCCTTTCACTGTCCGCCCCCAAGGGCTCCCTGCACAGGCCGCTGAGAGCCCTCGGGCAGTCACAGCTCCCGGGCCTCAGTTTACCCTCCTGAAAATGGCATCGCAGTGACCTACCTGGCAGGGCTGTCCTGAAAGTCACGCTTGTAAAAGTTCTTTATAAATTGCGGGCAGTTTCATAAAGATGAGAGAGTTTACTGTGTGTGCAAACGACAGTTATACACACATAATTAGCTATAGTTATATATAAACCTGGTATCGTCCTATGACTATAGGTAACAAGTTATAACTGAGCCCTCAGTTATTCTGCATGAGACAGCCTGGTCACCTCGGCTGCTCACACTGTCGGGTTACCCATCACCCCCACTCTGGGTCATCTCAGACCCCCAGCTCCAGGACAACCAGACAGAACCGAGAGGGGACAGGGCAATGGCCCGCCTCCCCATGCTAGGCCGCAGTGTGGGGAGGAGGTGGGGAACTGGCCAGGGGGCACAGAGAGGAGAAGCTGGGAGCTTGCTTGTGGAGTCTCAGGGGGCTGGTGAGAGCTGAGCAGGGCTTGTGGGAGGGTGGGGTGAGTGTGCTGGGAGCTGCTCGGTGTGGGTGACAAGGAGAAACGCTGTGTTTTGATTAGTAAGAGCCTCAGGGGGCTACAGAATCTAACACCCTGGCCTCGCCTGCTTGCTTTGTTTCAACAACGGAAAATCATTTTTCTAGACTCAGAAAAAGTTGTGTCACGCTTCCTCCGTGTGTGTGCGTGCGTGTGCGTGCGGGTGTGTGCGCGCGTGTGAGTGTGTGAGGGTGTGTGTGTGAGTGTGTGTGAGTGTGCGTGTGTGCGCGTGTGTGTCAGTGTGTGCGTGTGCGTGTGTGTGAGTGTGCGTGTGTGCGCGTGTGTGTCAGTGTGTGCGTGTGCGTGTGTGTGAGTGTGCGTGTGTGCGCGTGTGTGTCAGTGTGTGCGTGTGCGTGTGTGTGAGTGTGCGTGTGTGCGCGTGTGTGTCAGTGTGTGCGTGTGCGTGTGTGTGAGTGTGCGTGTGTGCGCGTGTGTGTCAGTGTGTGCGTGTGCGTGTGTGTGAGTGTGTGTGGTGGTGTGAGCGCGTGCACGCTCGAGCACTCATTAGATGGAGGGTTCGCCAAGAACAGGGGCCCAGGTCTCAGTTAAAACTATTGATCGGTTGGTGGCCTTTGCATCAGGCACTGGGGACTCCAAAATGATCAGGACGTGGCCGCCTCCTGCCCT
>NW_006290034.1:6630629-6643923 GCF_000327345.1 Myotis davidii
CCCGGCTGCGCAGGGCCCTCTCCATCACTGATTGGTATCTGCTCCGGCCACAATGGCTCTCCATGGCCCTGCCTGGCCTCCAAAGGCAGCACCGGAAATTTCAAGCAAGAATCCGCTTCCTGGCCCAGCGTCGCCTGGGGTGGACAGGATATTACTGAGATGGGGCTGGATGTGCCCAGCGGTCTCTCGTCTGCCCTTTCTGCCCCTGATGGGGGGGTGGGGGGAGGGGAGTGCGGGTCGGCTTCTGGCTCCTTCTTGAATAAACTGGGTGAGTCCTGGTCTCTTCCTGCCCCTCTAGCTTTCACCTCCGTCCTCTGATCTGCGGTTTGGTTGTGTGCCTGGGCTCAATGGCCGTTCGCCTCTGCCAGGTCTTGGTCCCACAGATGGGCCTTTCCCTCCCGGAGGGCAGGTCCCTCCTGCTGAGGCCACACCTGGGGAGCAGTGGCTCCTGGTCACCCTGAGACCCGGGAGGGGGCACTGGAGGGAGCTCCACCGACTGTCCCCGAGGTGGCACCGCTCAGGCCGCGGGCACAGGCTGCCCTGGACTCTGCCGCCTGCCTGGAGGGACGGCCGGTGTCAGAACTGTCCCTTCTGTCCCCAGGGTGATCTGCAGCCCATGAGCGGAGCCCAGGACGGTGGGGAGTGCCTGTCTCCAGCCCCGGAGCCAGCAAGTCCGAGTTTCCTGCAGACATGGCTGCGAAGGGAGCGGGTGGCTGACCTCCCCGGACCGGGAGCTGGCTTGCGGCTGCCAGCCCCAGGCTTTCATAACAGAAAAGGCCAAGGAACCCGGGCGGAACGGCTAAGAGAAGAGGACGTGGCCATAGCTTTTCCCGGTGTGAATGGCACTTTCTGTGCAAGAGCCGGGCTTCCCCTGGGGTCTCACAAATCGGGGTCTGTGCTGTGAAGGGCTGTGGCAGCTGGAAAAGGGGGCAAGCTAGGAAGTGGGGGATAAAATAATTGGTCTCAGCACGTGCACCCCCTCCAGCCTCCGCCCGTCACTCCTCCAGCTGCCAGGGCCGCAGGCAGGCTGACTCACCAGCTGGCTGACACCTTCCAACACCACAGTCCACATCCAATTTAAGCCGATTTTTTCTGTATAAAACCGTTGAGTAAGGGTAGAGGGGATGTGGCCGGTGACCGTGGGAGGCCCAGTTCCATCCCTGGGTGTGAGTTTCAGCCGGGAACTCCCTCCTCTGCTTCCCTGTCCTCTGCTCGGTGGGTTTGGTGACCTCGGAGTTGCCTGCTCTGGGGAAGAGAAGACTCATGCCCGCTGAGTGGGGCAGGTGGGCCAGGCCCAGGGTTTTACACACACCGTTCCAGGAGCAAACGGGACAAGAGCGGCCAAAGAGTTTGGACGAAACCAGAAAAGGCTGTACTAATAGGGGAGCGACATATTGTTGCTGTTTGCTGCCCTGAAAGGGCCTGGCACATAGTAGGTGCTCAAGAAACATGCTGAATGAATGGGCCCTGGGTTACCTGGGAGGTGTCGTCCTGCAGCTCTGGCTCAGGGAGGGGCGTGGGAGGGGAGGGTGAGCCCGTGCTTGGTCCCTGGGTAAACATGGTCCTCATTCACGAGCCAAACTCACTCCCAGGGCCATCGGTGTAAGGGACGGACAACCTGGGCGGGTCCCTTCTCCCTCATATCGGCTGCAAGGACTAAGGGGTGACTGTGCTCCCTTAAGGTGTGACTGAAGTTCTATTTTTAACTTCCTCTAGAGGGACGTTACTCACCAGGAATAGGTAGCGACACTGGCATTTTTCTTTGAGAAAATTTTCTAGAGAATTTGGACTCAGAATCGCGCCCCCCGCCCCCTCCCCTCGGCCCAGCAGGGTGACTCCACAAAGCTGAGAGGCGGTGAGACGGCAGCGACTGCAGCCCTGGGACCCGCAGTGTCACGGGCCTGTCCCTCTGAGTGTCAGTCTCCCCAGTGGATGGCAGTGCGGGCGGGCAGGGAATGCTCCTATGGGCGGCACTACCCCCTCCCGCCCTCTTCGGCTGAGGTGACCCCCGGCCTCTGGGGCTCCGGCTGGAGGAGAGCAGGGAGCTCAGCGGGAGGCCCTCGGGTGGGGCACGGATGGGAAAGGGGTCGCAGGGGCCCAGATCACCCCTGAACCCCAGCGAGGGTCAGAAGCCAGAAATTCTGGTGCCAGCCCTAGCAGACTACAGTCCTCCCAGCCCACTTGGTGCACAACCCAATTTAGTTTCCCTTTAAGAAATTACGTGTTTTTAAAAAATACATGAAGAGCTGGAAAGGAGCCATGGCAACGAGGAGGCTGAGTAGCAGGGCCGAGGCCACGCCTTTTCTCCCTCCGTGGGGCGTCTGCGTGTCCAGGTCAGGCCCGCCCCCCTCCTCCCACCGCCTCGCAGGTGCACACGGCGCTGTTTGTGGGGAACACGGGGCCAGCAGGGGTGGCAGCCCTCGCTCAGTGGAGGCCCGGGCCTCGGACCCTGGGCCCGGTGGGCGGGCGCTGGCTCCGTCTGGGTCCCGGTGCCTTTATGCCAAAGCGCACAAGCATCGGAGCGGCGCCAGCCGGTGGCCCGTGCGGTCCGAAAGGTTGGCGACCGCCGCACTGGAGGACTCGGGCCGGCAGCTTCCTCCTGCCTCAGGGGATGCGTCTGACCCTCAGGGCCTGGGTGGCAGCACCTGGACTAGAATCCAGGGGGCGGGGGGTCCAGGCTGCACTCACGGAAACTGAGTCCTGCCCTCTGGGAGCCACCTCAGCTCCCTGGGGCCAAGCTCACGTGTAGGCAGCCCCTTTGGCTCTTGGTAGTTTCATTCATCAAAGAGCGCGGTGCTGCTCCCTCCCTCCCCCCTCTCCTCCTTCTGCATCAGCCGTTTCCCTGCTTGGCATTTCCGGTTCGTGAGCACCACTGCCCCAGAGGTCAGAAGGTGGTGGAAGGAATGTCCCGGCTCCTGCAGGACCTCACACAGGACAAACTTCCTCCCGCTTTTCATGGCTTCTCCCCTCATCCCCACAGCAGTCTCTGCGGAGGAATGACCAACCCTCCATTTCTCATTTCTCCGAGGAAACAGGCTCAGAGAGTCTAACACCTGCACAGAGCTGGGCGGGCTGGGCAGGATGCGAACGCTGCTGCAGGGAGGGCGTGCGTCCCAGCGCTCCTGCCCCTCTCCTGGGGGACGCTGTCCCGCCCAGGCCTCTCCCTCTCATGGAAAGAGCGGGACATGTCAGGGTGAGGGTGGCCCTCAAGCCCCTGGGGAAGGTGTGGATGCTCAGACCCCCATTCTCCCAGCAGAACCCCATGTGCACCCAGTGTTTCACTCCTTCCTTCCACCAACATTCACAAGGATCGGGGACCCCCCCGTCCAGGGAGGAACAACCTGACTCTTACCAGGGCGGGTTTCCCCTCTGCTCCCCTCCACCTGATTCATCAACTGTGCAACCACCTGGCCTTTTCACATCCCCTGGAGACCGGACTGAGCCCAGGACCAGTGCAGGGGAGGGGCTGCGATGCGCTCCAGGCCTCCTGGGTGCGGTGAGACTGTGCATGGCCCCCAAGTTCACCTCTGGCTCCAAGCCCTGGGCTGGCTGCTCAAGGGGCGCCCTCACTGTCTCCCCGGGCGCAGCAGGGCAGGTCTGGGCCTGGCTCTGCACAGCCTCCCAGGCTCACGCCCCAGGTACACGAGCCTCGGGCTCTGTCTCCTTTGGGGGAAGATCCTGGGCCAGAGAGCCTGCAGAGACCCCTTTCTTTCTTGCTTTTTTTGTTAATCCTCACCCAAGGCTATTTTTCCATTGATTTTTAGAGAGTGGAAGGGAGAGGGAGAGACTGAGAGAGAGAGAGAGAGAGAGAGAAACAGAAATGTCAATTGGTGAATTGGTTCCCTCACTCTTGTGAGAGAGACAAATCTGTCAGTTCTCTTCTAGGATCGGGCCTGTAACGGAGGTACATGCCCTTGATTGGAATTGAACCCAGGACCCTTCAGTCCTTGGGCCGACGCTCGGCTAGGGCGAGACCCCTTTATTTGTCTTTCATCTCTGAGGGGCAAACTCAGGACAAGAAGCAGCTTGAACCCAGACAGGCCTTTGCTTTTCAGGAAGGCTCGCACGTCCCCCGTGTGGCCACACGGAGCACACACAGGCTCTCACTTGCACACACCCACACGCGTGTGCACTCACGCCCCCTCTGCCTGTGCTTGGATTCTGCCGGGGTGGAAGCGGTGAACAGTGCACAGAAGGTCTCACCGCTGAGGAACTGGGAGGAAAGAAAGGCACAGCCTAACTGGAATCCAGATTAGACACATGAAACCAAAAAGACCCAAGACCTACCGGGAAAAGCTCATTAATGCTCTGTTCCCCTCCTCATTAAGCAAGAGCTCACTCATAAATATTCATAGAATTCTAAAGTAAGAGCGAGGTGAAAGTTAAGTTAATGCACAACAATGAAAGCTGCTCACAGCTCTTGAGCAGCCTGACCCGGCTCTGGTCTCCCCAGAGCAGAGATCTGGGGGCTCCTGGTCCCCCAGAGGGCAGGAGAGGGGAGCAGGTATTGGGACAAAGCATCCAGGAGCAGACTGACCTGTCCCCACGCTCAGGTGCCTGTGAAAGCACTCAGGCCCTGCTGACCTCTTGGGCTGAGACGCGCTGGTTAGGGGAGGGTCTTAGCCTCCCCGTGCCCATCACCGGACACCCCATCTTTCTTTTTTAAAAAATATTTTTATTTCAGAGAGGACGGGAGAGGGAGACAGAAACATCAATGATGAGAGAGAATCACTGATCGGCTGCTCCTGCACACCTCCCACCAGGGAGCGAGTCCACAACCTGGGCGTGTGCCCTGACTGGGAATCGAACCACGACCTCCTGGTTTATAGGTGGACACTCAGCTACTGAGCTACACCAGCCAGGCTCTACTGGAGTGTAATTGCTAAAACAGTAAAATATTTGGGTGCATCATGATCTGATATCCGCATACACTGTGAGAGGACTGCCCCATCTAGTTAACACTCATCCACTCACACGTTTACATTTTTCGGTGAGAATGTTTAAGTTCTATTCTCTTAGCAAGTTTCAATGACACGGTGCAGCGTTATCAGCCCTGGTCACTCCCCGTGTTCTACATGGGCTCCTCAGACCTGACTCATCTTGTACCTGAAGGTTTGAGCCCTTGTTCCACGTCTCCCTTTTGCCCCACCACACCCCGCAGCCCCCGGCGACCACTTTTCCAGTCTGTTTCTGTGACTTTGTCTTTTAAAAAATTTTAGATTTCACATACAAGTGATACCGTTGGCTTCTTCCATGCCCCCCCCCCCGTCTTAAAGTGAAGTAGCTGTAACCAGAGAGGAGGTCCTACCTCGCCACCCCACACCGCACGTCCCTGGGCACTTCCCACCACCCGCCAGCCCTTCGCCAGGACCGGGAAGGCTCTCACCGCCCTGGAGCCTCCTCCGAGGTCTGGCCCCACCTCTCCTTGCTCCTGAGCTCCTGGCTCCAATACACTGCAGCCAGATTAATTTTCTTAAATGCGGGTTTAATTGCATCACTCCTTGTAGAAAACATTCATTGGCTCCCCACTGACTATGAATTGAGTGCAAATGCCTCACGTTCTGTGGTCCACACGCTCCCTCGCAGGCTAATCAGGGCGCCTCATTCACTTCCCGGCGCTCCAGCCAAGTGGAACTCGGAGCCCTTCCCAGGCAAGCCCTGTCCCCCCTTCCTGCCTCCAGCTTGTTAGGGGGCGCTCACTTCCCGGGATTCCGTCCCCTGCACCGTCTGCCCGTCAAACCCTATCCGTTCCCAGGCCTGTTTCAAATGTCACCCCCTCCCTGAAACGTATCCCGTGTCCCACAATCAGGGAATTTGGCTTGAGCTTCTGCTGTGCTAATACCTGGGCTGCTGCCATTCGCGGAGCTGCAGGCCTGTTGTTGTTACGTAGCCCGTAGCCCGTGCGCATGCTGTTGCTATTAGCTGGACTGCGAGGCCAGGGACACACATCCATGCAGTCAGCTCGTAGGAATAATGAGGATGACAGCAGGCAGTTAGACAGGAGCAGAGCCGGAGCAAGGGGCCAGGCACAGAAGGTCACCAGGCGGAAAGCCCCGCTGCCTAGCAACGGGCAAAACTGGGAAAACAAGTATTGTAGGGTGGGACCGTTCCTGCCCTAGCACATCACAGGTCATGAGGCTTAGCCCCCCCGCCCCCCGCCCCCACCTTTCACGTCGCTGGTCATAAGCTTCGGACCCGCCCTGACCTCTCCTCCCGGACATGTCGCTAGTCATGCGGTGGAGCCCCTTAGAGGAGGAGCGGGCGGAGAAAAGCCTCATAGGACTCCAGACAAGCCCTTGCACGGCACTCCCTTAAGCATTAAGCCCTTGGACAATGGGGTCCTGACCCGCATCATGTGATCTTAGGAACCAAGCCTCGGATCTGTTGTCCACAGAGACGGGTTTTGGTCCAACGAGGGAGAACGTCTAGGCCTCAGTTGTGTTCTGGCTCCAGGCCCAGAAAAGCAGCAAAACCAGCTGAAGCAGCAAGTCTAGCTGCAATGACCAGTGACCCCACCCTGATGCCGAGCCATCAGCAGAGCTCAGGAGCCTGAAAGGACATCCCCTGAGACTCCCCTGCAGTCCCCGCCTTTAGACAACAGATAAAACCCCTTAAGACCAGCACCCAGCGTGCACCCTCTTCTCCCCAGTGTGTACCCTCTTCTCCCCAGCGTGCACCCTCTTCTCTCTCTCTTGAGCACCCCCATGCTGTTCCTTCCCCCATTCTTCCCTCAAGAGAGGGCAGGGTCAGGTTCTCTCTAGCCTCCTGCTTGTTCTGACTTGTAGCCTCCAGAGCGGTGTGCGAATAACTTCCTGTTTTCCTAAGTCACCTGGTGGTGGTGCAGCAGCCCCAGGAAATACCCACAGTCCCCCAGGGCGTGGGAACGCCTGGCTTCCCGTGGTGAACTTCCCTCTGAAATCCTGAGGGGTGTCTGGGGGGCCAGGCGGGTGGGCGTGGGGCACTGAGGTGTGTCCCACAATTGATGAGGGCCTTGACGGGCCCGCATTCTAAGCAGGCAGTGTGTGTGCCTCCCCCTGGTCTCTTCTCTGAGCTCCTTTCATCAGTTTCAAACAAGGGACAGTGGCCAAAGCCCCCGCTGTCCTCCACTGGAGCGGCTCTGGTCCCCCCACAATAAGCCTGATACACCCCCTCAGAGCCTGCAGATCAGCCAGCCGGTCCTCAGGCGCCTGGGGCTGAGCTCACTGAAAGAGTGAATGACCCTCTCTCTCTGCTCCTATTTTCAGCTCCGGTTCTCTTTTTAATGGTGCTGGGTTTACGCTCTCCAACCCGAAGAACATTTTCCTTGATGGGAAAAGCAAAAGAAAAATGGGACCCGAACAGCCTCTTTCCTGGTGGGTGCGTCACACCCGGCAAGCACGTTGTGACTGCGGCTCCTCCGTCCTCTCTGCGACCCCAGAGCTAAGTAGGGCAGAGCTATTAGCCGCTCCGCGAGGTTCAATGACTGGCACAAGGTCCCTCAGCTAGTTAGCAGCCCAGGCGAGGCCCGAGGCATGAACCCCGGGCTGGAGACTCTTATGGGGAATTCTGACCACAGAGCACAAATAGCCCCAACCCGGAGGCAGCTAAAGACACGAATGTGGCCTCGCTGGGGGCGCTGCCCAGTTCACATTTGAAAGCAAAACCAAAAACAAAAGTCAAGGCTGCTTTGCCTGTGACTAGACAAAGCCGCAGTGGCCCCCAGAGAAGGGAAGATGCGGGCTTTTTAGGGAGAGTGCGGAGGCAAACAAACATTTTGACTGGAGCTGATGGCCTCACCACAGCCAAGAAAGACAGGAATAAGTCCAGGCAAAGTTAGCAATCTGGTTGTTTGAATTTCATTTTGATTATGAGCAAAACTGAGGAATTGCCATCTTTGGGGAAAGCTGGCTTTATTTTCTCTTTAGTGAATTGTTTATCACGTCCTTGGCTCACTTTCCCATTGTGCCTTAGGGGGTTTTATTATTGATTTGTGTGAGCTCTTTATATGTTAAAGATACTAACCATTTATCGAATATTTGCTACAAATACATTTTTCCCAGTTTGACTTTCAACGTCTCGGCTCATTAGCGATCTCCCCGGTAGCCACATGGATTCCTTTAGATGCCCGTTTTCTTCCTCGCTGGAATTCTATGTTATTTTTATTGCTGTAATTTCTTTTTTTAAGAGTCTCTTATTCTTGTTGAGCTATGTTTTCTTCTAGAGTTTGCAGCCATGGGACCATAATGGCTTCACTTCTAAACTTTATTTTTTAAGATATGTTTTTATTTGTTTTAGAGAGAGAGGAAGAAAGAGGGAACGAGAGAAACATCGAGCCCACAATCTGGCATGTGCCCTGGCAGGGAACCTAACAGCAACCTATTGGTGCACAGGGCAGACAGCCAGGCCCGGGCCTCAGCTTTTCACTCTTTGTTGTTAATGCTTCTAGGAGTCAAAGGTCCTTCCCAGGTCGTCTCTTCTGCTAATGAGCTCATAGTTTCTGAAAGGTCGGAGGCTGAAGATTGTCATGCAGGGTTTTCACAGGACAGTGGCACCTCGCAGAACCCCTACTCCAGGAGACTGGCCTTCCAACAGTAATAACAGAACAGCTGACACTGAATGGCCACAAGTGCTTCACCTGATGACCCGGTTTGATCCACAACCCCAGGAGGCCGGCACTCTGATTCCCAGCTTCCAGTTGAGAAAACGAAGGCGTGGAGTGGTTGAGTGATTTGCCCAAGTGCAGGGCAGAGCTGGGAGGCACCCGCGTGGGGGCTGCTGGGGAATGGATGTGCACGCAGAGGATGCAGAGATTCCTGGCGTGAGGGACAACTGAGGCAGGACAGGACCGGGCATGGAAGAGAGGGAAGGTGGCGGGTATTGCCCCGGAGACCCAGGGAGCACATGCTGGCACCCGGCTGGGCTCCGGACCCTCAGGGGTTTCATACTGCAGAGCCGTCTTGCCCGGGAACCCGGAATCTGAGTTCTCGCAGGGGCCCCAGGACATGGAGCAGGCAATCTCCACACCTGCCTACATTGCCTTACGTAAGCCCAGTGAGGGCAGGGGCAGATAATCACAGTGGCAACAGTGAACGCTTAGTACCTGTCACGCACTGGGCTGCGAGCCTACGTGCATCATCTTATGCACACCCTGTAACATTCCAATGAGGCTGGTACCATTATCATACCCATTTTATAGATGAAGAAACTGAGGCTCAGAGAGGTTACACAGCTCTAACTGGCAGAGCCTGTGTGACACCAAAGTCTGTAGAATATCATCACCACGTCCCTCTGCTACCCCGACCCTCGGGTGGGTGGCACTGCTAAGTCCAGCTTTCCTCTCCCTCCTGCTCTGGGACACCCGGTGATCAGCAGGGCTGGGCAGAGGAGGAGAGACGGGGCTCTGAGGGACCCAGCAGGGGACCTGGCCATTATTTCTCTAGAGCCCTGCGATAAAGAATCAATAAGGAAAAGGATTTGCCGTTTCCAGGCTGTTCTGTTGTATCTTCTTCCCACTAATAAAAACTGGTACTGATGAGGATTGTGGGGAGAGGGGGCGCCTGGAGCAGCTCCCGGGACGGGGAGTGGGGGCCGAGGCTGGCCCTCCACCCCAGCAAAGGCCTGACGGAGCCACGGATCCCAGTTCCAGCCCTGGTCTCCGGGTGCAGGTGGTCGGGGCGCCGACGGCAAGACCTCAAGAGGCGTTCTCCTTCTCACAGAGCGTGGGCTCCCAGCATCCCTGCGGCTGCGAACAAAGGCGGAACCTAGCCTTTGCTCCTGTCCACCCGAGGCTGCCTCATGACAATTGCCTCGCTTTATGGGTTCTGTCTTGGCTTTTCCCTTGTTGCTGCTGGTGTCTGAATAGACAGAGAGCACATTCATACACTTCAATTCCATCTCCATTCGGTCCAGTGAGAGCCTCTGCCCCGGCGGGGCAGCTCCCTCACGTCTCCCCAGCGACAAATGCCACCTGTGGCCTCGGGTGCTGCAAGCTGCTGCCTTGGCAGGCCCTCTGGTCCGAAGGCTCTGAGGCCTTCATTTCAGGTCACTGAGGGGGCCCGGCAAGTCCTGGCTCCCAGGCCCATCCCAGAGGTCCCTGCCTCCCCATCACCTCGGCTGAGCTCTGGGTGTGAGGGGGCCCGCCCACAGTCTCTGCTCAGCTTTCTCTCCTGGTCCGATACTGGGCGATTTCACAATAAGGTGCTTTCAAACATTAAGAAATCCTGTTTGTAGAGCTCAGAATTTGTGTATACATCTTTGGTAAATCATCCCACCACGAGTCTATACCTAAAAACAGCCACTCTGTGCCCATGCCTGCTATGAAGGCTGGCAGGCCTCCGTATCTCTGTGGGGCCATCTCTCTTCCCTCCTCCAGCTCATCACAAGCACACCGCCGTGGTCATCCTGGGTCCAGGCGGTAATTCAAGTTTCAGGGGCCGGTGGGAGGCAGGAGGGCAGTGAGCGAGGGGCGCGAGCCAGGAAAGCAGCAGGACCACGCATCGGCAGCGTTGCCAAACCGGCCTTGCTCCCTGGTCCCTGGTGACACGTGCCCTCATCTGTACGGACACGGAGAAGAAATGGGGGCTGTGCTCTTCGCCAGCGTTGACACCTCTCTGTTTTGCACATTAACGGGCTCACCGCCTGTCACCACGTGTGAGCCAGCCCCTGCTCTGTGGAGGCTTCAAGCAAACTTGCTGGAGATCCTCGAGCCCAATTACAGCGCCCAGTGTACACTTGGGTCTTGACAGATGCTGGCATGATTAGTGCAGATCTTTCCTTGCTTGCAAGCAGCCCGGAACCCTCGCACTTGTTTTGTCGGCATCTGATGTATCCCTAATGAGTGGCCTTTCCCAGGGTGGCCCAGAGGGGCGGTCAAGGGCTCGGCGACAAGGAGCTCGAGGCCCAGGAGGAAAGGTGACTTGCCTGAAAATAGACTTCAAGCCTGTAACAAGTTCTCGGTTCTGTAGGAATCATGCTCAAAATAAGAAATTCAAACAGGTCAGGGCAGCAGCAGCCAGCCAGCCAGCCAACATTTGTTGGAAGAAGAAAAGAGAACAAATTAAGGGGAGCGCTGTCCAAATGCTGGTGGTGCTGATTCCTGGCACCACAGCTCTGCCTTCTGCCACCCACACAGGAAGGCCAGGAATCCAAAACAGACTCTCCCAGTATCACTTTGTTTATCAATTTCTTAATCTGGGGGGGTGGAGGGGGGCAACTCCCCAAATATATGACTGATAAATGGTGTGGAGGTCGGTGCTCAGGGAAGGTGGTGGTGGGTAGCTGAAAACCTTTGAAAAGAACAAACTCAATCCGACTAAAGAGGCCGAGAAAGAAAGAATGAAGAAAACCCAGCAAGAAGCTGCACCAGGCAGGGCTTATTTTGGGGCGACCTGCCTGGGGCAGGGGTGGAAGGCCCTGCGCACAGGCGAGGAGCAGGTGAAGATGGTTTGAACGCATCCTTGACAAGGTGAGAGGCCGGGCTCTGAGCCATCTGACATGGCCGCTTGGGAAGCCGTACTTCTACTTATCTCCTCTGCCACCTCACAGGGGACAGAGCAAGGGTTTGACCTGTAGGGGTTAGGGATCTTCCTTCAGCTCTCCCTGTCCCCATGACCACCTCTCTAAGTTGGAAAAGGGGGTGAGGCCTGGGGAATGAAAGTCGCCACTGATGCCCACTGGAATTTGGGGAGAGTTTTCCTGTGAGGAGCAGCTGTCTGTAAACACCAAACAGAAGGCAGGTCTGGTTCTGGGGCTCAGACGCAGGTTCACTGCTCCTTCTGTTCAAAGGGGTTTGAAAAATAAAACCCAACAGCTTAAAAACCAGGACTCACGATGAACGAAACCTAAGGATGGTCTCCCAGCTACAGCTACTCATCTTCATTCCGTGGCTAAGCAGCGACCCTCCGCTCTGCCCTCTCCACTTACTGAGAACACACTAACCCGGCGCCTGAAGCCTGGGACGGAATTCAGAGGCCTCCTCATCTGACCTTCGTGCCCGGTGGAGCTCTCAACAGCAGCCTTGGCCGCGGCCGTCCCGGCATGGGCCCTGCCACCATGAAGAACGAGCCCTTTCCATGCTCATCCCACAGTCCAGCGAGCTGTGCGTCTTTCTCAGGATGAAGCCGCGTCTGCTGCCCGCGAACTTGCATACCTGGGTCCTTGCCTTCCGAGGACACGCGAGGGAAGTGTCACATCTTCTACAGGACAGCTCCGCAGGGGTCTGAGGACAACCACAGGCCACTTGGAGTCCTCCTTCAAGGTTCCCAGCAGGATACGGTCCATCCCCCCACCAGCCACGTCACTCAACGGTGGACATGCTTCAGTCTGTCAATGTCTTTCTGAGAATGTGGGGCCCTGTTCTGAGCCCAGGGAAGCCAGCCACCTGCTTCCGGCGGGTTCACACCCACCTGGAGGGCAGGCAGCGGCCTGCACCCCGGTGGCTGGGAGGAGGCCCCATCTGTCGAAGAGGTAAGCTGAGAACTGTTTCTTGGAGAAACTCTAGGCTGATCGTCCTCCAAAGCAACCTGCGGAGACGAGGCTGTGCTGGCAGGAAACCCCGAGGGAACCAGCCAAGCCTGACGAGGGTTCAACTCCTGACCCGGGAGCATCTGCACTCACACCTTCACCCTGGGCCCTGCGGGAGCTCTGCTGCTTGGGGAGAGGGAGGGACTGGGGGGGCGGGGAGAAAGAGAGGGAGAGAATGTGTGTGTGAGGGTGTATGTGAGCTCCATTGTTGTTGACTTTATAAAAAAGTATTCAGAAAATCAGTGTCTGTGCCGTTTTATGTAAATCCAGACCCATCTGTCATATCTATTGTACCTCCGGGCTCTGTAACAATTTTTGAATACAGTGTTGTTATTTTTCTCCAGAAGCATGTGGTCACATCTTTAGAAGTCTCGGGTGTAAGGGGATTTTGGCCCAGCGCATGGCTTCGTGCCCTGAAGGGTGCTGAGACTCGCACGGGTGGGTGACTGCGGTTGTCTGGGAGATGCAACAAGTCGACAGGAACCCTGAGGGATCACGTCGCTGGCACTGCGTCTGCCGTGTCCCTGTCCCCGGGCTGCCTCTGGGACTGGGCACTGCCAGTTGGGCCACTTGCCTTCTCCCCAGGTTTCCTTCCAAGCCGCAGTCACCACTGGGTCCTTTGCAATGAGTTCCCATCTCACTCCCCACCCCGCTTCCCCTCCTTCCCAGGAACTGACTCCCTCTGGGCTCTGATTCTACCCAGAACCTCCTCGACTGTTAAAAGCTCCATAAAAAGTGTTTTTAAAGTGTCTGGCACGGATTATTATTCTGTCTGTACTCCACGGACTCAGCC
>NW_006290034.1:6644059-6659263 GCF_000327345.1 Myotis davidii
TGTCCCCACTGACCGTCTGGAGTCTCCAAGGGCAGCGATGAGGGCATTTCACTGGCAGGACCTCAGGGGGGGGCCTCCGCTCACCACCATGTCCCCACGGCTGCTCAGGGGCCGATCACCACAGCAGCCACCCCTGCCCACGTGCTCGCTGCGTGTGCACAGTGATCTCCATTTACAACGAGGACCCCGAGGGTCAGACAGCTGGGCCCGTGCGTCCTCCCCAGCCCAGCACAGCCCAGCTTCTCTCCACGAGCTTATGACACCGGACTCCATGCCTGAAGAAAGCCTCTGTCCCTGACTTGCCCTCGATGGCTTTGCAGTTAAAAAGGAGAGCAAGCATTTCAAATAGCGTCGTCTTGTCCTCTCCCTCAACTCTTGTGGAGGCGCAGTAGGAAGTGCACCTGTGAGGTATTGTAACAGGACAACAGGCTGCCTGTAGCTGCTTGTCGTTCGGTGCACCTCCACACTGTACCCTCTCACTCACTCGGCCAAGCTGACCAAAGGTGTCCTTATCTCTATTTTGAGGACAAGGAAGCAAAGACCTGCCAGGCTTAGGGCCACACCTAGCATTTCAGGAAATGAGTGAGCAAGACTGTCACTTCCACCTGCTGGCCCTCACTCTGCATCGAAGCAGTAGCTCCCCTGGCCCAGTCTTTCTTCCAAGGTAAGTTCCCAGTCACCCCCTCATCTGATGCGAGCCTCGGAGACACTCCACACCCTTTGAAAGAAGGCGTCCCCTAAAGAACAAGGAGCAGGCCCACCTGCCCCGGTCAGAGACACACACACCTTGTAGTTGCTATGGACCAGGGCTTTGCTCTGCCCCCTGGCTCTACCAGGGACTTACCATGATTTGCCCACTTTGCAGATGAGAAAACTGAGTGCTAGGAAGGTCACGTGACTTGATTAGGTTCCTAGTGCTAGCATGTGCAGAGCCTGGGATACACTTACATAAAAAATAAGTCTGGAGCCCTGACCCCCCTTAAGGATGACGGCTATGCTCTTCCCCACACGTCAGATCAAAAACTTGTTCCCGTCAGTGATGAAAATGGAAGCAAAACGAGAGGCAGGCGGCTCCATTTTCTCACCCTCCTGAGCGTGGCTCTCCACACAGGCGTGCGCTTGCTCCTTCCTGCCCTTCAGGGCTACTGAGTCTCTTTCGTTAGATATTTCTTTCAAACAAAGTTAATATTACGTCATATTTTCCAAGGAACAGTCCTTCATCTTATCACTTTCCTGCTGCAGGCATTCCTTAACCATAACAAAAATCACTCAAAGTTAACCTTGACTGAAGGGCCTGGTAGCCAGAACAGGAGCGCCAGGGCGGTACAAGCAGAGAATAATGAGGATGAGGATGGCGACTATGAACTGCACCAACGTGCCAGGTGCCAGACCAAGCCCCCACTAGGCATTATCGAATTCATTATTTACAACCATTTGTGAATAGACATCACCCCATTTTACAGATAAGGAAACTGAGGCTTGCCAAGGTTAAAGAGCTTGTCCAGATGGGTCTGCTTCTCAGATCCTTGCTCTTCGCAATAGTAACTAGAGGAATACCAAGAGTGTTTTGTCATTGTCTGAATTTTTTTTAAAGGTTTATTCTGGGCTTAGACTCCAGACATAGTTTCTGCAGGTGGGGTGCCCTCTGGGACCCCTCCTTGTCATGAGCCACCCGTCTTCCGACGAGCCCCACACCCTTTCTGAGCGGGAAGTCTATGGAATGTGGTCCGGACCCTCAGGCATTCCTTTAGGGCAGATCTTCCCATGAGGTTGCCCACCCTCCTGAAATTCTACCCAAAATGTTGTGCATTTTAAAAAAATACATTTTTATTGATTTCAGAGAGGAAAGGAGAAGGAGAGAGAGAGAGATAGAAACATTAATGATGAGAGAGAATCATTGATCAGCTGCCTCCTGGAGGCCTCCTACTGGGGATCGAACCTACAACCCAGGCATGTGCCCTTGACTGGAATCGAATCCGGGACTTTTCAGTCTGCAGGCCGACACACTATCCACTGAGCCAAACCAGCTAGGCCCGGGCATGCAGTACATTTTCCCCCCTGGGAAAAACTACATAGTTTTCATCAGATTCTCAAAGTGATTTATTATGTACCGTCTCGTTCAAAAACGTATGTCATTGCTTTTGGTATCTCTCCTTCGACAGAGATGGCTGGTGACTGTGATACGGACGTGTCACTTTTATCATCTCTGGGCCCTCCTGAGCTGTATCCCGTTTTGGCCCCGCCCACCCCGAGCTGAACTTCGCTCCATTGCACCTTCTCGACTCTTCCTTTATCCACCCCAGGCTCGCGTGGGAACCGCCAGCGCCCCTTCCCTGGCCCCAGGCATGTTCCAATGACGTGGCTGCCTCCTCCAGGTAGAGAGGGCACCATGCCAGGCAGAGAGGGTACAATGCAGACAAGGTTCGTGCCCCGCGACCAGCACTCATCACAGCGGCCACAGCTCAGTCTAGACTCAGTTCCCCCATTTGCCCGCCCCACCTTATTTTAAGGGAGAAAATTATTAGCAGGCCGAGTAAAAAATTTATCAGCTCCTCTTCTTTTAGCAGAGTGATATTTGCAGTCGCCTAATTAGTCAGAGGCCCCGTCATCACCCTGTTCTGTCCTGCGGGCGGTTTGCACGCTATGCGGCGGAGCTCTGCCCAGGTGAGCGACCCCGCCCCCGTCTATAGGGCCGTCTGTATGGCAGGTGCCCTCCCAATTCAGAACGTGGGGCAGGTAGGATACACCAGGGCGTTGCCACAGAAGAGAAAAGTGGGGAGACACGACAAACCCAGGGATTCAGCTTGGGAAGAAGAAATACCAACCCCCCGACCCCCACGCTTCAGGTCCTGGGACCCCGAAGTCCCTGTGGTCAGTCACGGGACAGAGAGCAGCAGGGGAGCAGCTGGAGGACAACGCTCCTGTGTCCGTTTCCGGCGTCCTCAGCATCCCTACAGGCCCGGGCCCCCTCTGCTGGTGAATGAACCACGGATGCTCTCTATTATTATTGGGTTGAGCTCGACGGGGAGTCTCTTTATTGCTTTCACTGCCCTTTACCCTCCGAGCTATAGGTCTGTTCCCAGTTCTACAGGAGACTCACGCTGAGTCAGAAAAACGCTCGCCGGGTCTGGGCAGGACGGCAGAGTCAGAACGGCCCGGAACTGAGGCTCCCACAGCAAGGCCCTGGGAGGCCCTGCCTGAGCCACAGCCCTGGGCACAGGACGGCCCTGGGGTCCTGCAGACTGCGGTCCCATCGGAGCCCTGGCACGCAGATCCCTGGCGTGGAAAGTGTGGGCGTGAGAAGGCCCTGTTCCCTGCTTTCCGTCACGAGCGGGCGCCGGCGAGGCTGCGGGTCCCTCACTACAGCCAGATGGTGTGGGCCCCAGGCTCTCTGTTCTCAGAAAGTGGGGCAGGGCTCAGGGGCCCACCGGGGAGCTAAAAATAAACCAGCCTGTTTCTGCTCCCGTGGTGGAGGTCTGGGTGGTCGCCGGGGAGAGACGAGCTGTGGTCCTCGCCGGGGTGACATCTTGCTTGGTTTTGCGCCCGGGAGCCAGTGCAAACACCTGCTGCCTGCATGTCAGGGTCTCTGATCAAGGCTTGGAGCCAGGCTGGGAAGTAAGGAAGCAGGAGGCGACAGGGACAAGAGACTCCTCCAACCTGAACCTGTGCTCCCCTTACCCCCAGTCACCGCGGCTCCCTGGGCTGCCCAGTGTTAGCTGCCGCAGCCCCAGTGCTGGCGACCACACACAACCTTCTGTGGTGGCGTACGTGGGGACGGAGCCGCATGCTCGCTGGGACGCTGGTTCCCTCAGAGCGACAGGGAACCCTCCTCTTCCTTTCTGTACCATCCTGCCCCCAGACGGCCCCCAGAAGAGCAGTGTCTGCACGCACAGAGGGTCGGCAGACACACGCTGGGACAGGAAGAAGCAAGGCCTAGGGCAAGGGCCCAGGGTGCTGGTCCCGTGGAAGCCAGGACAGGGCCACCGTGAGTCCAGTCCCGCTACAGTGAAACGCCGGGAGCGTGTGAGGAGGGTCCTAGGAAGGCAGGGCCAAGGGCCAGAGGGGCCGAGGTGGGAAAGATGCCCCGCCAGGTGTCTGTTTTTGCTGCAAGAGGCTCCTCTTTTGTCTGTCACCCAAGATAAAAATAGACAAAAGAATAGAAACCTCCCCCAACCATTTCTACGTTCTTTTCTGGAGTAAAAGCTACAGGAAGGACAGCCCAGAATGCCATGGGCCTACACGAGCATTTACAGTAGTTCAATAACAGTGAAGATGCATATGTGTGCATGTATGTGCACACATGTATGCCTGTGCATGTGTGTGCATGTGGAGGGGTGATCTAGGTGGCGGTTGGCATGTCAGTCCCCATTCCTGAGGCTAAGCAGCAGCAAATCAACAACAAAAAATTATTCCTACCAGGCCTCACACGGCTAAAGAGTAAATATAATCATCCTAATCAATGCAGGCCCTTCAGCGCTGCTCACGGCTGTCCTGGGCTTCCTCGTTCGCAGCAGGTGGGGAGGGGGGGCGGAGGGCACGGGCCTCCAGCGTCCTCCCACAGGGCCGGGTGTCCTGAGCTTCCAGCAGGAGTCCCTGGGGACCTTCGGAGCACGTCCCCGCTTGGGAAAGGAAGGATGACCCAGGTAGGGACACACAATAGATCGGTCTCATCACAATCGCTCTGGCACCTTACAACGCACAGACGCGGGTCACCATCTGGGCACAGCGACGGGGCCTCCAGGAGGCCGCCGGGAGCCTCTGCTCACAGGGACTGTGTGAGTCTGACACGCCCGGCCAGTCACCGGCCGCAGACACCCACCGCAGCAGGCGACTTGCCCATGTTTGCCTTCAATACAGGAGGCCCAGGGGCCGGGAAAGTGATGGGTGCCATAGCTGGGGGCAGAGGAAGGCCGGCTCCATGTTCAAATGCCCCGGACACACCCATGCAGGGTTCAGGCCTGTCGCCAAGACTGAACCGGCATGTTAGTCGTGTACAGAGAAACCTGCAACGGATTTGTTCTCCGTGACCATCATTCGGCACCTAGGAGGTTTGTCTCCAATGCTCGGGTCCCCGCTATCTCTCATTTGTATTACGGTCGACCTCCTGAATTGCCCAGCTGTTCATGCTCTTACAATCACCCCCATTGACTTGATAACCTGGTACTTTTGACCTGGAAACTCCTAATCATCCTTCAAAACCCTACTTGGACATAGCCATCCCTAGGAAGTCTTCCCTGAGCTGCTATTCTCCCCACTCCCCTTCCTCTCTGTACCTTGAAAAGACTCTTCTTGTGAAGGACATAGTCCAGGGACTTGCAATGTATTTTGTTTGTCTGTCTGTCTCCCTCTACACCAGGGCAGCGATCGTGTCTAATCCTCTTGGTAGCTTCTGAGTCTTGCGCAGCCTCTGGTGTATAGTAGGTGCTCAGTAAATGCTGCTGAGTGAATGAGTGCCATGCGAGTACCTCCTGGCACCCGAGTCTGGGAACCACACGTTGTCACAAGCCCCATAATGCTTAGCACAGACTTGCACACAGACCTCTGGGGAGTAAAGGGAATGTTGTGCTCTGGTCCTGCCCCCAAACTCATCTGTACACAATGAAAATCACAACTCTCACCACCGACTCCTGGCAAGTATCGTCACCCCTTCTCTGTGTTCAAACCTCGCAAGCACGCCTGCATGATGGTATCTATCCCTGTTTTGCAACCACCTGCTCACGTATCTGTCTTCCCCACCAGACACGAGCTCCTTGGGGACCGAGTGTGTTTCTTATTCTTCGTTATATTCCCCATCCAAGCGCTGAGCAGAGCGTCTGGCACAACGGGAGCGCTCAGTGCCTGCATATGAATCACCACCGTGAGGGCGGCTGTAGCTAAGGGACCAGGAGTGGCTCACAGCTCAATGGAGACCAAGAGCCTCACAGAACAGACTTGCCACGAGCCTTTGCCCACTTACCGAGGGCAGTAAAAATGGCCGGCTCCTGGGCATGGCTCCCGCAGCCTCCTCTTGTCCCTGTGCCTATGGCCCAAGAGCACCTGCACCATCCATCTTTACAGCTGCCACGTCGGGCTAGGGGACTATTTGTGGAGGTCAGGGAACATGCGGGTCCCAGGCTCGGGTTCTGTCCCTGAGGGTTAATGGAGCAGCCCTTCATCTTCCTGTCACCCGGACCAGTGCCTGCTCAATATTAATCAGGTGCCCACTACAGTCCCTGTTCCAGGTGCTGAAAGCATGAGTGGTCAGTGGCTGACAAGGTTGGAAGAAAGTCGGCCGAGGGTAGAGGGGTCGGGGCTGGACCAGCAAAACAAAGGCAGGAAACAGCAACTCACAGATGCCAGGAAAGGAGCTTCCATCCCTGAGGGCGGCCCAGCTCTCTGTGGGCCCTGCTCCCGGGTATGGCTGGGATGCCCGTCTCGGGGCTGGTAAGGGCGGGCGGGGAGTGAAGTCAGCACTGGGCGTCCGGGGTCTGCGCGCTGGCCCAGGTGGCTTCCAGCCCAGCGCGGGGCTCAGTCCCCAGCACCTCGCTGAAGGGTAATCATTTTAATAAATCTGCATTGTGGGGCTCTTGCCTGCGAGTGAAACGGAAACCGAATCCATAATCCAGACAGAGGGGCTGCAGCTGCCGCGGGTTAATTACATGCACACCAAGCATATGGTGGTGCACCTCCAGACCAGCGGGCGGAGAGCATGCTCTGGGACGCAATTAGCGCCTGTGTTTGCATAAAAAAGAGCCAGTGCCTCCATGACAAGAAGAAAACCGCTGAAGTCACACCCTCAGACCCGTGATTACCATCGCTGAGTCGCACCACTTCTGTGTTAGCAACGTTGCCGCCTCCACTGCCGCGCAGGTGGGCCTGCCTGCGGAGGTAGCTTTCCACTGAGACCTGCCCGCACACCCACTTCCGTGCCCTCTGCTCCCCGGGGCATCCCTTCCTTCCCCAGGGCTGGGCATCGCACAGGCACCTGGTCCACCAAGGGGTGTCCATCAGGAGCCCATTATTCTTAGAACAATAGTAACAGCACGAATGCGCGGAATCTGGCATGTTACATGTTGCACCTCCTGAGCCTCGGTGCATGAGAGGAGGCAGGCCATCATATGAACCCCGCTTTTCAAGTGGGGAAATCGAGGCTCAGGGAGTGAAATAAGTTGTGCGAAGCCACCAGAGTCTGACCTGAGGGCTGCCCGTTGCACTGGGTGGACGTGAAAAGGGGAAGCCAGGCTTGGGTCCCGGTGACGGCGCTTGGAGCCAGTCACGTCATTGTTTTGAGTCTTTGCATTTTCCCTCTCTGCACAAGTGTGATGGTAAAACTTCCCTTCAGGTTGTTCTGCTGTGAGGGTGAAATGAAACCACGTGGAAGGGAAAGGCAGGGAGCACCCCTCCATCCAGGTGTATGGGCAGCGACGCAAGTGATGAGCCCACCAAGCATCAGAGGCGTGGGCCCGTCTCCTCTCTTGTCTCCCTAACCATCCCCTCTCCACCGCCTTTGCTTTAACCGCAGCCTGGGGAGGGGCTTCCCTGGCCAGCCAATCTGAACGACAGCCCCCTCCCTCAGTGGCACACAGCGATTGGAGCAAGGAGGATATGCAGGAAGCATCGCTGAAAGGTTACTGTCGAAGGCCCTCGGAGTCTGACCGGGCGCAGGGGGTCTGTTAGAGCGCGAGGTCCTCTGATGCTCCCAACACTCAGGGACCAAACAGGTCACAGGTCAGAGTGAGGAGGGGCGTGGCTCGGAGCATGGCCCTCGCCAGTGCAGGACCGGCCAGGGTCTCTGTAGGGGTGTGGGCAGGGCCTGCTGCAGCCACAAGGGACAGGCGGCACCGGAGCGAGTAGAGTAGGGCTGTCACCAACCCCAGGGAAAGCGATTCACGTCGACAGGGACCCCTGAGAGGGGCTCGGCTTCAGGTGACTCACGGGGGCAGCCAGGGGGACACCTCCACTGGCTGTCCCTCCCCCCTGGCTATTGCCACGACTCCTGGTCAGCAAACTGGGCTGAAGTAGCGGGACCTGGAGGGAGCCCTCAGCCCACTCTCTGGACACCCCTCCCCCCATGAATAACGATGGGGATGGGTCTTTCACCCTCCCCCTCCCACTCAGGAGAGAACTGAGGCAGGACAGCAGGGCCCTGCTCACGTTAGCTTTGGCGAGAGCAAGGACGAGGTGTGGGTAGAGGTTTTTAGAGGTTTCAGGAAAAGGAACACACACTCTGGTCTCAGAAGCCTCGGGGCCCTGACTCTGTGGGTGACCTTGGGGAAGTCACCCTCTTCAAGTCCGAGTTCTCATCTGTGAAGTGCAATACGGACCACCAGGCCCACTGGGAGGACCGCTGGATACTGTGAGTGAGGACTCTCTGCATGGTGCGGGCGCAAAGTAGGTGTGCAATAGGCATGACCCGAATCTGACTGCCAGCTTCCTCTCTAACCCCAGGCCTCTGCCTGCCGTCTCCCCGAGTGCCCTCTGGCCAGAGCCACCACCTCACGCGTGTGGATCGCCAGCCTCTGCCAGGCCTGGGGTCAGCTCCAGGAAGCCAGCTGCCAGCCCTACCTGCCAATTTCCATGGCAACACTCTCCAGCATGAGCCCTGTCCCTGCATCCCTCCGCTGGCTGCTGAGAACCGACTCCATGCCCCAGGGTCTGTGCGGAGCTGCTGGAGGGGCAGGAGGGGCTGGGGCCAGAGGGGGCAGGGTCTGTCCTGGACTCCTATTCGAGCGGCTCCCAGGGCAGGGGGAGGGAGGGCCCTTCTGCTGGGAGAGCCAGCGCTGCCTGTACCTCGTTAACCGTTATCTGGAGGGAGCAGGATGAAGGCAGCTAGGCGTCAGAGGAGGCGCGTGTTTATTCGTGCGCCTTTCACACAGTCTTTCTGGGCCTGTCACAGTCCCGGGGCTCAGTGGCCACTCCCCCTTCTTTACTGTCTCTGCCCCCCAGTTCCTGGGCGCTCCTTCGCCGTCCCTCATCCTCTTGTTTACAAGGGGAACATGAACATCTGTATAATGTCTTACAGTTTACCAGGCACTTTCCCATCCATTACCTCGCATACGTCTCCCAGCAGCTTGAACACTTTCCATAATCACCATCACCCCCATTTTACAGATGTTCTGTGCCCCCAGGAGAGGCGAGGCTGGCACAGCCTGGGGCTTGGCGGCGTGCCCACGGGCAGCTGCGGTCTCCATCACTCACTGGGCGCCGGGGCCCTGTACTGGGGAGCAGAGACGAAGTGTTCCCAAGGCTGGAGGAGGGACTGTCTCAGGTGAGCTGTGGTCCTCTCCTCCGCCCGTGGCACAGCAGGAGAAGTAAATGCCTTCGCTATGGGGGGCGGGGTGTCCTGCTGGCAAGAACAGGTGGTCACTGTAGCCGCCTCAGCAACCCTATGCCTGGTCCGGGCTCCAGGGGACTCTAGCTGCCTTAGAGAAGGGGTGCCTAGAGCACGCCAGGTACACCCCTTTCTCAGCGGAAGGGCCACGCCAGCCAGAGGGGACCTCGCCTGCCCACACAGCCGTCTCCGGGAGGCTTCCCCTACCCACCCTATGGAAGGAGCCCCGGACTTACAGGATTTTTCTGAATGGCACACACTCACCCCAGCAATTTATGATGCTCGTTTCTTTCCTATCAGTCCCTCCCACTGGGAGAGAACTGTCAAAGGGAAGGGTCCTAATTAGATACTTGGTGACTGAATGTATAAACGAATGAATGAAACAGGCTTGATCTCTGGGAAGGTTCAATTCATATTCACGAGCACCTCTGTCAGTCCCAGGCAGACTGGGATAGCTGTACCGCAGGCCCCCACCGCCTCTCAGAGCTCAATGTCTACTCCCTCCCCTCGGCCAGTTCCAGCCCAGACTCTCGGCTGGGACCTCTGGGGAGACCCTGAAGGACACGGCGCCCGCCTGGCAAGGGAAGCGGTGCCAGGATTTTCCCTGGAAAGACTTGCTTTCCCTGACCCCCAGGCAGTACTGGGGCTGGGCATTGTGGGGGCCGGGCAGTGCTCTCAGAGGCCATGGAGTCGGGGCATGCAGGCTCCAGGCAGTCCTCCCTCACGTCTACCCTGCATCCTGCTGTGCAGCTTCACTCCGCCTGGAAGTGGGGAGCCAGAGGCCCTCCTGCGAGGAAGCCCTTTGTTTCTGTGAGAGCCCCCCCCACCCCCAAACAATGCAAATGAATGTTTACCAAGCTTTCATCATGGCCACAGGGTCCTTAGCCACTCTGCACACAGAGTCCTCCATTCCTCCCTACAGCCCTGGGAGTGGGTGCTACGAGTGGGTTTGAGCTCCTACTTCCCAGGAGGTGTGGGAAAGCCTTCCCCGCCCTGCCCCTTGTGGGAGGAACCCTCTGCCTTCTGCAGGAAAGCAGCTGGACCA
Source organism: Myotis davidii (assembly GCF_000327345.1). NCBI lineage: Eukaryota > Metazoa > Chordata > Mammalia > Chiroptera > Vespertilionidae > Myotis > Myotis davidii. The sequence continues at coordinate 6,654,415 of NW_006290034.1, forward strand.
CTGGGGACAATCCGAGGAGCCCACCTCACAGGTGCTCTCCTGCCTCGTACAGCTCCATCCCACAATCCTAGGCACCCTCCAAGGTGCCTGCAATATGACGGGCACTTAGAAAATACTTGGCGAGTAAATGAACTTATTGAGCACCTGCGTAGTGCCAGGGCTCTGAACGAGAATGTGCACACATCGTCTCATTGAAGCGACACAAAAACCCTAGAAGAAGCTGTTGTGCATTATACTTAACAGAAGAGAAAAGAGCAGCTCAGACAAAAGAAGTGGCTTAACCGAGGCCACACAACTAACAAACGCTGAAGCTGGGACGTGTCCCCAGGACCATCTGACTTGTGCCTAACAGCATAGGTGCTCGATTAATACTCGTGAGATGGCTAATAACTGGGTCGCTGACAGCTCCCCCTGGGATAAAACACCAACATCGTGCAGCTGGCCCCTTGGGGAAAAGGTGCTCTGGGCATGGGAGGAGAATCCGGGTCTCCCGCCCCTACCTCCCTGGCCTGGAATTGAGCCCCATCCACACTGCTAATGGATGACCCATGGTTCTAAGGTCCCTCCCAGCCTTACCCAGTCTTGAGCGGCAGCTGTGAAATCATAGTGACAGATCCAGTTGAGTTCCCAGGACGAGCCTGTGATTGTGTCTGCCTCGGCCGGGAGGTGACCCTCTCTGTTCGTGCCTGTGACTAATGAGCTCTCCTCTCTCGCTCAGGTAGCTCCAAAACCCCACCACCACCAGGAAGCCTTCCTGGATCGACAAGATGTCAGCTGTCAGCTGACAGAGTCCTTCCATCCATCCAGAGAAAGCTTGGGGCTCAGGTCTCTGCCAGTGTCTGTCCTTGCCTTCTTGGATTAAGGAGGGGATCTCTCTCTGAAGGTTTAAGTCCCAGCAAGGAAGTCTCCCTCTTGTTCTGGAGGGAAGTCCTCTTTCAAGCAGGAGCTCCCATTTCCAAAGGGCCTCCCCAGGTAAGCACACTAGTGGAGGGAACCCTGTGAAAGGCCATGGGACAGAAGGGAGGCGAGGGGTGGGGGTGGAGGAAGTGGATGGCACGGATAATTTGGGGGAGGTGGGGAGGAGAGGCTTCCTTTAAAGAGAGAAAGGAAGCTTTTCCGAGGCAAGGCTGTGCTGAGGGTCCCTGGGAAGGTGTGCGCCAACTCCGGGCTCTGGGGTTTGGGCACATGGAGGCACTTCCGTTTAGATGCTGGGATTCCTCCAGACTTCCTGCAAACCCCTTCCGTTCCCTCCCTTGGCTCTCAGGAACTTGGAATACTGAGGTTGGTGAGACCCCTCTAAAAGCCTTCCTTCACAGGTAAGAAAACGAGGTCCTGAGACTTGCCAGGCCTGAGGCTCAACCCTCGGCAGGAGGCTCGTCCTCTGCCTGTGGATGGAGGGGGGCCAGCGGCAGCAGGGGCACCGGATGGGACAGAACGTTCCTCTCATCCCTCCCCTGCTGCTCCCCCCCACTCCCCGAGGCAGCATTTCCAGGCGGCAGAGCAGGGCTGGGGTGCAGGGAGGGCTCTGCAGGAAAGGGGGGCCTGCAGAGCCGGGGCAGACTCCAGTGACAAGAGCAATTTATTTCTCGGGCACAGATTAGACGGCAACTGAGAATTTCTCCCTCTGCCATCCATCAGCGGGCCGCCTCCGGCAGCCTCGTGGGGTCAGGACATTTGTCTCGACTGCACGGCTCTGCCACTTTATTTGGGCTCCTGTGGCTCGAGTCAGGCCAGAGACCCCCACACTAGCAGAAGGAATCAAACCCTAAGACTGTCCACAGGGCTGGCACCTCACAGTGTGCATCCGCCTGCTCCACCTGACGGTACAGACGCGATGCATTTCCTCGGGGCCTCGGGGGACGAGGCTGCATCTGCTGGGGCACTGCCCTGGCTGGGAAGGGCGCAGCCCTGGATGCACCACGCAGATGTGGGACCCTGGGATCTTCCCACCCCACAGCCACAAGTCTGCGCTGGCTGAGTGCTCTTAGTTGAAGGGGGTGGCACCCTTTTTGATAAAGGGCCGGACAGGAAGTACTTTAGGTTTGCAGCTGTCCACCACTCAGCTCTGCCCTCTGGAGCAGAGGCGCCACGGCAACACAAACGTGAACGTAACAGCCACGTGCCAACCGGACATCGTTTACGGAGCACTGGTGCCTGGCCCAGGGGCCAAATGCTACCGGCCCCAATCCCTGGGGAATGTGGAGAGACTCCACCTTCTTAACAAGATTTATCACTTAAAATGATGATTATTTTTACAATGAAAAACTAAATCAAGCGATGGGGCCAGTGGAGTTTAGCCTAAATCTAATACGGCAAGTCTACACATTGTCCCATGGAATGTCAGAACCATGAGATCTGCCCTTTCCTGGACATGGAGCTATGATCTTTAGAAACATCCTTAATCAGCGCTGCACAGAAGTACAGGAGTTCTGAGGACGGGCTCCGGAATCACCAGTCGTCACTCTACTACTTACTAGTTGTATAAGCTTAACCTCGCTTGTCTCAGTTTCCTCATCTGTGAAATGGGGACAGGAGCGGTACCCGCACAGGGCCACCGTGCAGCTGCGTGGATTCCTACAGAGAAAGCATCTAGAAGAGTGCCTGGCTCATGGTCCGTCCTCACGTGTAACTGTTGCCAGACCCTGGTTGAGCTTCACAAAACACTGACCACAGGCTGACCTTGGAGGTGTGAGGACTGCTGGGCTACAGGCGACTGTCCCCATCCAGGCGCCGTGGCACTGGGCATTTGGGATTTCTTTGTTGTCTTTGCCTATTTGATTAATAAAATATAAATTCTGGTGTTATCCTAGGACCCAGTTACCTGGCTTTTTAAGGGCTAAACAAAGACGAACGAATGGAGACCTTCCTTGCAACCAGCCCTCTTTTCATGTACCTTGAAAATAATTGCCTAACCCCTTGCCCCCCCACCCCCAACCCAATCGTCCCTGCTGCTGCTGCGTCTGCCTCCACTAGGACGTTCCAGGGACCAAGAGGGCACCTCAAGGAGGGACTCCTGACTCAGCAAGGTCGGTGGTTTCCCAGACTGTGCCCTTCAGAGTGGCTCACTGCGGGCCTCAGCCCTGACCTCACAGAAGGACACGTCAGAACCGTCTCTCCCCCTTGCCTTTTCCTTTACAAAAAGTCCGCTTAACATTCATAACTACAGACCCTTTCAAGCGAGCTCATGACACACAGAAAGGTACAAGCCGTCAGAATACCAGGCAGACACAGGGCTCCTCGCGCCCCCACCCGGCCCGCAGGCCCCCCAGGAACGCTAGGTGTGGGCTCCTCCAGCCTTCATCCCAAACGGTCCACCAGCCCGAACTCTCCTTCGTCACAGCATCACCTCCCCCCCGGCACTACCTGCACTAGCCCACATGTTCCTCTAGCCCCTGCTTACAGACTGAACACAGAGAAAGAGGAGCTGAGACAAAAGGTCAGCAAGGGTCACTGAGCGGTCACCAGGCAGAGAAGGGGCCGGAGCTGAGAGAGGCTCTCCTCCACCTCTGCGTGATGGAGCTCGTGAGTGCCTGCTGGACACAACATCGGCCGAGCTGGTCCATGAACTTGAAGCTCATGGCTCCAAGTGGCACATGGCCCTGTGCGCTCAGCTGGGATGGAAGAGAGGCATGAACCAACACAGTGAACACCCACCGGGCCCGGGGCCCTGGGCCAGGCAGTCTCACGTGGATCATCTCGTGTAAGAACCCCGCAAGCAGGTAGTGCTTGCCTGCTTTCATAGCCGAGGAAGGTCGGATTCAGAGAGATGAACATGCAGCCAGCAAGCAATGGATCTAGGTTTGGAATTCACATCTGATCAAGCCTGTACCCCACCCCCCTCACCCCCCCCCCCAAAAAAAAAACAACTACCTCCCAAAAGAACGAAAACACACACACACATACAAGGTCAGGTGTGGAAATAAACTGCCTGCATCCAATCACATCAAGGATCACTACAGTATGTGTGTTACTGGGGCAACTGAGACGGGAAGCAGACTGACTGAGGTACCGCTGGCCAAATGGCACTAGGTAACACTTCTGGAGCACCTGCTAGCACCAAGCACTGTCCTGCGTGCTTTCTGTGTGTTGGCTCAAGTAGACTTCTCAGCCATCCCAGGAAGCAGGTGGTTGTTCCTCCCATTTTAAAGATGAGAAACCAGAGGCACAGAAGATCGGGCGTCGGCCCGAGGCCACAGACCTAGAAATAGCTGTGCCAATGATTGACCTACTGCTTCAGCTCCAGCCCTTGTCTGGTCCCCGTTCTGAGCTGGACCCCTTGCTGCCCTGATACCTGGCCTTCTATCAGGCATTCGCAGGGGACTGGAAAGTGGAAGGAAGGGAGGCAGGAGGGACTCCTTTCCTAGTTTTTCCTGTGCCTGCGGTAGCTGCTCCTGCAGTGGCTCTTGGCTCCCATGCTGACTCTTTGGGGCATTTCCGATCCAGCCTCCGGGCTCCTGTGAGGACCACCAGCACCTCAGGGGTCTGAGCACCAGCTCCTCTGAGCCCCAGGCTCCGGTAGGTCCTCTCTCTTGTCCTCCCAGCCCTGGGGACGGCAGCTGTGCCGGCACTTATCATCTCTGGGCTCCCGCAATGCTCCTTTGCTCCCCCAGCAGTCCCACACTTTGTCATGAACTCCCTGCATTAAATGCCCTCAGTTTGAAATGCCCAGGGTGGCTTCTCCGCTTCTCCCTGCCTGACTGGACCCTGACCACGCTGGAACCTGTCTCCATAGCTTCTTTCCAGAGCGCATTGCCTTGGCCACTGCCTCTTGGTAGCTGTAGGAATTCAACCCCCTGCAGGCAGGATCCCAGAAGTCACTTTTATTATTTAACATCCCCGCCCCCACTCC
>NW_006290034.1:6659302-6709049 GCF_000327345.1 Myotis davidii
ACATGTACATTCCCTAGCGCGCCCTGGGCACAGGCTTCACGGGGAAGGTTTCTGGCTGCGGGAAGCCTGGTGGAGGGCCGGGCACGGTGGACACTGAGAGCAGCCTGTCTGATTCCGACTCCCCTCATCCCCACGCTGGGCACCAGTCACTCGGCCACAGACTCAGCCTGAGCCAGATTAAGAGGACAGATGGTCACTTCCACACTGAAGGGCATTATGGGGAAAACGAAGGTTTACAGCTTTAATTAGAGGGCCGGCTAGTGTCGGCACCATTTTGAAGACACAGGCATCATGAAGCTACGGGCATTCAAAGGTGGGCACTGCTTGAGCCAGAAGCCCTGACCCGTTTTGCTCAGTGGATAGAGCGTCAGCCTGTGGACTGAAGGGTCTCAGGTTCGATTCCAGTCAAGGGCACATGCCTGGGTTGTGGGCTCGATCCCCAGTGGGAGGCATGCAGGAGGCAGCCAATCAATGATTCTCTCTCATCATTTATGTTTCTATCTCTCTCTCCCTCTTCCTTCCTAAAAAAATAAAAATCTATTTTTAAAAAATGGTCTCAAAGACAACAATAAAAATAACAACACCTTTGTTTGATGCTTACGAAGTGCCAAGCACTTTCTAAACATGGCACATGTATGAATTCATTTAATCTTCACAACAGCTCTATGAGGCGAGTGCGACGATTACTCCCACATGACAGATAAGGGAGCCGGGGCCTGGACGGCGCGACGAAGGAAGGAGGAGACTGTCGACATCCCGTGTGGTCAGCAGAACCCTGTCCTGTAAGAAGGCCACACGCGAGGGCTCTGGGTGGAGTGTGCTGGCATTTGCCCTCATAGGACGCAGATTAGTTAGTAGGTTGAAGTTTGGGTACTAATGAGGCACTCTGCAGGGAAGAAACTGGCTTCATTTTGTTAAATCCAATGTTTTCTAAATTTATTTGCTCTGCAAACCTTCTGAGCATGACCATTCTCTGGATGGCGCACTACAAGGTCCACTTTGGGAAATGCTGGTGTCAAGATTCTTTCATAAAATCATGAACAGAAATATGGGAAAGGGTGCGTGTTCTCCTTTATGACAAGGGAGCAGCCCTTGGGGGTGAGCTAAGGGAAGTGAGGGTGAGAGACAACAGGAAATAAGGAGTCTCAGTGCCGCACGGTAAGTCAACAACACGTTGATGGAGCATTGAGCTGTGCTTCTTGGAAAAGAGACCACAAACGAGCAAATTCTTACCAAGTGCCCCTTAGGTTGGCCTGCCCACTCCTTTGTACCCACTGAGCATGCTCACCAAGTTCATCAGGGCAGATGCCCTCCCGGTTTGAGGAAGCAGTCAGATCATTCTGAATCTTCTCTTCCATTCATTTGACAAGTACAACTGGGCTGACCCTGGGCCTGTGCAGTGTTGGGCGCTGGCCTTACTCCGATGCTGCCTCAGCTCTCAGTTCCTGTCTGCAGCCTGGATGCTGCTCCTGCCTGTGGTCCTTAGACCTGAAGCTGTGCTTGGTTTTCCCAGAGTCTCTGCTAGTTTCTGGCTGATGCCTCTTTGGCTCCCAGGGCCCCATGGACGTTTGGGTACTAATGCTGATCCAATCCTGGGCCATCCGCCCCTGACACTGTGCCCTGGTGCAGGTCCCAGCCTTCTGCTAGGAAGTGTGTACATTGGGGCGGGGGGGGGGGAGGGTAGAAGAGGGCACTCGACAAGAACAGAGCCTGCCCTTCAGGGGACACAAAAAAAGCCAGGCCAGAGGCGGGCATGTTCTCCTGGGACTGCCCACCTAGAAGCCTATGAAGTAGGCGTGCAGTGACACGGCACATGGCACAAGGCACACATGGTGTGACAAGTGTCGAGAGTTACTGGATGAAGACTCTTGAAGAAAAAATGGCTTAAATCAGTAGCCCCCTGGGGGCAGGAGGTCGTGGGATGAAGGAAGCCTGGCTTAGAAACTCTGCTTTAGGAATAAGAGGAAGCCTGTTTGGGCCAGGTCTGTTCCTCAGGACAGGAAAGGCTGCCCACTCCACCGGGGGAGGCAGGGAAGTGTGTTCAATGTGCAGCTGCGGCCTCAGCCAGGGCCCCGTCAGGCCCAGCGTCTCGCTTAAGCAGATGCTTATTACAGACTTGCTCTGAGCACTTGACATGCCTCTGCATCCCCAGCTGCTAAACGCCCATTTCCAAGGTCTCGAAATGCACCGGAAAGGATGGTTAATATGCAAATACAGATTAGCCCCCTTGCCATGGAGGCAAAGCTGCCTGCTTGGCAGCCGCTGGTACTCAAGATTCATGAAATATTTGGCACAAGCAGGCAGAACAGAAAATGAACTGGCCGGGGCTGAGGACGGGGCAGGTTTAATTCCTGCACTCCTAATGAGTGCCACTGTGGCCGACACCCGATTATGCTCAGGTGGATTACACATGGGGCCAATTGTCTGTACAAGACGTGAAATCCCTGCCATTTCCCCAGGCTCCACATTCCCAGAAAGCTTTGGAGCAGCCTGACCCAGCCACTAAATGGTGTGTGCTCACAGCGGCCAGCTCATTTCCATACCGGTTGAAGCAAAACATAATTAGGAAGGCAAACATGCCACGAGATGTGTACAATGTCTATACATCATACCACACATTGGAAGTCAAACAGCAGTGAGCTTTTTGGCTCTCTGCCGTTCTGAATGGATCAAACCCCACCCCGCATGAACCCATTGGAGGAGCTTCGGGCTACGAGGCTGTTTTAACAAACATCCGAGAACATACACATTCGAGTGTGTTGTTCTTTCGAAATGGTCACCTTGGGACTAGCTGCGCCTTGTTAACACACTCCTGGAAGCTTTTAAAAAAATTTTTTTTTAGGGGAACTGCCTTTCCTACTCGCCCATTCGAAGTGCCTGTCTGCCACCGGAGCGGATCTCCACCTGGGAGCACAGAACTGATTTCGGCGACAGCAGAAAGCATTTGGCGTCCAGTGTAGTGAGTCAAGTGTGATCTTACAGTTCTACTCATAGGGATTTGCTTTCCCAATTTCCTCTTTTTCCCCCCTAAGAAAGCAGTCGAAGATGAACTTTGCGTTTGTGAGCAGTAAGTGAGGGGTGAGCTCATCATTGCTCCCCCGAGTGAAATGAGCTAGAGAAAGCCAGCCCCCCGACAATGACACACAAACCCTTTCTTCTTCTGAGCCACAGCTCCCAGCCTGGCACCCACTGCCGGCCACGCAGGCACAGCAGCGACACTGAACTAGCCTCCAGGGCCTCCCCTGTGCCCGCTGCTGGAGCACTGCCTCCGACATCTCGCTCCAGGCCAGTTTCCCTGGCCAGCCAACCACCTCTTCACCCAGAGCCGCTCACCAGCCGGTGTCAGGGAGGACAGATTCATGCGAATGTCAATGTCCAAGGTAATCAGAGGCTGCAACCATGGCAACAGCCTCCAGGGAATGAACCAAACATCCCGAGGAGGCGTTCTGGTTCAGAGGGGCAATGTGGCTCGCAGTGATCTGGGGCGGACCCTGGTCCCAGGGAAGGCCTTGCAGCCATTCCAGGAGACGTGGGACAGCGTGGAGCCCCAAGGGACCTCTCAGGGGAGATCAACTCCTAGTTGGAATCTGATGTATCCGTTAAAAACTAAACCGAATGCTGTCGAGTGTGGTCAGAGGGCGTGCTGGCCCGGGGAGGGGAGTGGGCTGTGTTGGGGTGGCCACATGCTTGGTGAGTCAGGGTGTCATTTATCACGGGAGTGACACCATAGACCACGACCAGAAGGCAAGGGAGCTGCTCCAAACCCTGCTCACCTAATCATTCCCCCCTCCTCCCGTTTGAAAATATCTAGGCTACAGGCGCTACTTTGGGGACTGGCCATTGTGTGCCAATGAAAGAATGAGATTTCTAAGAATGAACATTCAGGAAGCCGACTCCAAGGGTTCCTGCCAATCGCGGGATCTCTCCCCGAAGCGACGTCTTGTGTTCTGTTCTCACCAGAGACCCACGACCTCTGTGGGCATCGTCCCCGGAGGTGCTCGCTGACACTGCGGAGAAGTGCATTCTGGGTTGCCCCTAGCGTCTCCTCCCCTGTGTTCTCCGGCCCGCTCCAACCACGTCCCTGCCTTCGTTTCCCTGGACACGGGGCCTCCAGATTCAGAGACACTAGAATCCCATTCTTTCCTCTGAGGAAAACCATTAGACCTGCACTTAGCAACCACGGGAGGGTATTTTTAGCTCTCCGGCAGAAGTGTAATGTATAAAATGCAATCATCTCGGCCTTGAAGTTCCTCACAGCCCCATTCAACATGCAGTTGTGGCTGATGGATGTTCACAGAAGGAGCAGAGAAACAGAGCCTGCGTGCCGTCTGCCGCTTGCCTTCTCCGCTCAGGCCATGGGTACCAGGGACAGTGGAAAGCTCGGGAATACACAGACCGAGAAGTTCACTAGTCCACTGGCGGGGAAACTAGCCCCCTACATGTCTGCTTCTGCTCAGGTCGAGCTGAGAGCCCGTGGGCTAAATCCACCAACCACTTCTGAGTGCTCCGTGGCCCCGACTCCCGCTCCTGACTGCGCTTGAGCAAGTTCCTTCACCTGTCTGGGCCTCAGTTCCCACACCTATAAGATGGCTAAGAACGAACCACAGGACATTCTCGACTTCCAAGGGCCACTGTACGGAATTGATTGCAGACAAACCCCACAAGTGGCCAGAGGCCCTGGGTGACCCAGCCGTCCATTTGCCGAGTGCCTGCACGGTTCTCCGTGCTGCCATGTGGCTGCTCTGGCCCTGGCCTGCGTGTGCCCCATCCACTTCCCTGTTCCTCGTTAGACGAATGTTAATTCCTAGGATGCAACCCACACCGCCTGTCCCCAGCTCTGCTTCCAGGCTGCCTGCCCCGACTTCAGCGGGTGGGACCCCATGAACTGTGAGTGTAGTTTAACTCCAGCCCCAGCAAAACAAAACCAGGCCGGTCCGGTCGGCTCCAGAACACTCACGGGACTTATTCTGAGGTCAAAGAAAGGTGACGTTTGGATTGGTGACTATTCAGACAACCTAGGGGTAGTGAAAGAGACCTATTTGGTCCCCCCTCTCCTGACCACGCTCTTTCCAAAGCAGATGAGGCAAGAAGCGGGGAGGAAGATGGGTGAAGGGAATTTACCTGGAGAAGAGGGAGAGGGGATCTGGAGCAGTTTGGCCCAGAGGTGGGAGAGGAGCCAGGGATGGTGGGAGCTGTCCCTGGTCCTGAATCCCCACCAAGCCTGGCTCCTGGGATCCTCGACATCTTTCTGTATCCAGGGAGGATGGCTCACATCTGCACGGACTGTCTGGGATCCTGTCTGAGCTCCATCACTCATTCACTTGCCCAGTCGTGCAAATGCATTCAGAGAAGTTCCTACTATGTTGTGAGCACTGGAGTACCACTCACCTCTAGGGGAGCTGGGGTAAGGTTTCTCTGTATCTTAAGTTCACCTACATCCAACAACGCTCGAAACTCCATGCAACTGCCAACTTCCCGACTAGCAGGCAGAGAGGCGTGTACGTGAAACCTCTTCCCGTCTCTTTGCCGAATCACACTTCCCAGAGTGTGAAATGAGCCTCCCTCCCGCCAGCCACAATATGGCCCTATTATGCCTAATAAGACACGGGACTCCTAGTCAGCATGAGCTCAGATGCTGAGCCAAGGGGGACTCTGCTTCCACTCCAGCATCCTTCCATCCAGGGTACCCAGTGTGGAGGCCGAGGCTGCAGACCAGGCAGGACCCATAGGTGGACCCTTCTCTCCATCCCTGGTTTCTCTGCCCCATAACCCCTGCTAGCGTGGGGTCTGGGGAGGAAAAGAAGGGGGTGAGGGGTGGAGAGAGGCACTCCCACTGTCATGCACTGATGCTTTAACCTGCACAGCTGGCTGCCAAAGATGACAGATGTAGGTGTCCAACGGAAAGGGCAGCCTCATTAGAGGAGCTGATGGGGCGCTCTACTAAGCATGCTCCCCTACATTCCTGCCTCTAGAACACCAGTTGGAGGGCAAGCAGTAGAGAATGCACTCAGGCAGGGCTCTGTGATAATTTTATGTGTCAACTTGCCTGGGCCACAGAGATATTTGGTCAAACATTATTCTGGGTGTCTGAGGGTGCTTTTTGGATGACACAGATATCTGAATGGTAGGATGAGTAAAGCAGATTGCCCTCCCTAATGTGGGTGGGCCTCGTCTAATCAGTTGAAGGCCCGCATAGAACAAAATGATGGCTTGAACTGTTGCATGGATCTTTTCTGGACTTTGGACTTGAACTGAAACATCGGCTCTTCTTGGACTTGCACTCTCAGCTCTCCTGGTTCTTGGGCCTTTGGACTCAGCCTGGAGCTACACGTTGACTCTGCTGTATCTCCCGCTTGCTGGCTGCAGACTGGGGACTTTTTAGACTCCATAATTATGTGTGCCAATTCCTTGTAAGAAATATATGCATCTCTCCTACTGACTCTGTTTCTCTGGAGGACCCTGACTAATGCAAGCACCATAAATATTCATTGGTGGGGAACTGGCGTGGAGCTTGGTGGGTTGGGTTTCTGCGTGCAAGGGAAGGCTCTGAGTCAATGCATTTACATCCTTGACTCGCAGCTTCCAGGGATTACTCTAATGGCCCCTGAAATGCAGCCTTGAGCAGGAAACTCAGCATGAAGTCACTTCCCTGGCCAAATATTCCTAGACATGGCCTATTTTTCAAAGTTTGAAATTAAAGTCCATGCAGAGAGCTCTTCGCTCTTTCCCAGCTCTGTGCTATGGGCTGAAAAGAACCATATGGTGTGCAAGTTGGGACATGCTTTATCTCAGCCTTCGAGCAAGAAGCTTGCTTGGGTGTCCAGATGCAAGTACAAAGTCCAAGGAAGACAGTGCTGACTCCAGGGGGAAGGGCTCTCATCCGGGCATGTGTCTCTGTGTTCCTCAAGGCCTCTAAGCTTTCCTTGCTTATTCCAGAGTTGGCTCATCCAGAGGATTTAAAATATGTTAATTCTAAGGAAAGTGAGTGTTTCTGCAATGCAGCCTTGAGTAGGTGAATCCAGGGTCAGCCTGGGAGCTAAACTGCCTGGGTTGATCCCACCTCTGATATTTACCACCTCTGAGATCTCAGGCAAATTACTTAAGCACCCTGTACCTCAGTTTTCTCATCCGAAAAATGGAGTGATTAGAGTGGTACCCACTCTTCAGGTTGTTGTGAGGATTAAATAAACAAATATGTATGCATGTATTTATATATATATATATATGGCTTAGCAAATGGCTAGGCTAGAAGCACTACTATTTTAATTATGATTAGATATTTATCATTGGCAGAATGGTTTACCCTTCTTTGCATTCCCCTCTGAGCCTAGAACTTGCCTGCTATTCAAAGAATTATACCTAGGACAATAACATAGGGAGATGTGAAACATCTGAGTGCAGATTCCAGACATTACCCACTGCCAGGATCCCTGCCCAAGCTAGACTCAGCAGGGGGGATACTTGAGGCTTGGTCTTGACCGTCAAAGGACTGATCAATTGAGTTACAGCAGCTGAGCTACATTCACCAGGTTGTAAATTGGCAACTACCAGTGCAGAAGGTATAACTGAGCAATGAGCAGAGGTCAGCCAGCCTGGGGGAAACGGACCTGGGCACCTCTGGGATCTGAGGGGCGAGCCATGGCCCCAGGATACCCCAGCTGATGTCCCGGGAGGATGGAGGGGGCCTGGCTCCTCCGGGGCCTGGGTTAGGAGGAGGCACGAAGGTAGCACACACAGTTTTGAAGTGTCCTGCTGGGACTTCTTTGCTGGTGCCAGATAAACTTAGTGCAGGAGCACAGTGTCTTAGTAATAAAGGAGGAGGAGGAAAATAATCCAGGGAGAAATCAACTTATGGTTTATTTAAACCTTATTGGAATTTCGACCGTGGAAACATTTAAATATCATAGTTACTGCCGTGTGTCCTCGCTCCTGCTATTCCCCAGTGGCTGTTTTCCTGCACATTTGGTTGGGGAGCAGCACAATAAAGCTGCTTGAAAATTGCCTTCCTACTGCTAGGTAATTACAACAGGTTTTTATCCCCAATGTAAAGAATGAACCGTTATATTTTTAATAAAGGGGGTGCTCGGTGGGTCCCGGCCTCCTCTGCCCCCAGCCTCTCCGCTCCACCTCCTCTGCTCTGTTCCCTGTCTCCTCCCTGTTCCTCCCGGACTCCTCTTGTCCCCTGTTCCCTCCCTGTCCTCTCCCAGGCAGTTGGAAAGCAGCACTGCGGGCTGGGCCGGGCCGGGAGCCCTGTGTCACTGTTTAGAGAAAGGAACGGCCCCTCTAAGTCTCTGTCAAGATCATTAACTATTTAGGCCGACTCCATCCAGGCCATCAGACACACTCCCGCCTCCCTTTCTTACCCAAAGGGACATCTTTCCCATCTCTCTCTTTTTTCAAAAATCCCAAACCAGTGCGTTTGCGGGATTAACACAAATTCGGCTCTGAGCACAGGCGTGAGCTCATTGGCTCCTCCCACCAGACTGAGCAGAGAAAGTGCCTTTTGTTCTGGAATGTGGAGGTCAGCCTGGCAGCCACCTGAGCACCTGCCCCAGGCCACACAGTGGCTCAAGTCCCCACCAGCTGCCCACACACAGCTTCTTGTGGTTCCTCTGGGCTGCTTCCCGCCTCCTGACACCTTTCTCTCCTAACCCCTGACTCCGGCCGCTACGTGCTGGGGAAACAAATTCTCTTTATGTGATGTCACCAGGAGGAAGAAACCATGGCAACAGCATCTGTGCCTCATGTGACAAAGTGGGAGTCCAGGGTGGCCTCTGGGGCAGGTAGACAGCAGGGCCCCGGAGGTCACCCCACTGTTCTGCAGCTGTGTGGCTCTGAGTGGCACCTCCCGCTGTCTGGGCCTCAGTTTCCCTCTCTGTAAAACAAGGGAGGTAGGCCAGATATCTTTGCATCCCTTTGACCTATGATACCCAGGATGTGACATTTCAGCTCTTAGTATCCATCTCGATCCACTATCTGCTGCTTTGCCTTGTCCGGGCCCACGAGTCCTTCTCTGAGTCTAAACGGAATGGCTGGAGCCAGGCGAAAGCACGTGCTAGGCTCAGTCACATGGCAACTGTCTTCTAACTTCCAGGCTTCTTTCCAGGAGAGGAGGGTGAGGAGTGTCACCTGCCCTGGTGAGTGGAAGAAACGTCAATGGAGACCCTGGGGCCTCCTCTGGACAGACCAGGGGCTCGCCTTGGGGGCTGGCTCCCTACTCCCTTTCTCCCTCAAACCTTTGGGGAAGCCACTTGCGCTCTCTGAGCTTTGGTTTTCTTCACTGATTTAATGGGAGGACGTTATCCATGCCCCTGACTTAGGAACATCAATGAGGGAATGAAACAATGTTCTTTGGGAGAGAAAAGAAGCCAGAGGACCAAGGGGGAAACCGAGGCACAGGGTGTTCCACAGAAGTCTAGAACTGACGGACACGCCACACTGGAGCGAGGCAGGGCCTCCGGCGTCCAGGTGTGCATTCGTCAGGCGGGGCCTGCGTTTCTGGGGTCAGTGTTAGTGGGGAGAGAGGTTGCCCACGGCATCTCCCTGCCCTGGCCCAGGCCTCTGGGGAAGAGAAGGGCCTGGAAGAGAAGGTGTGTGTGTGTGTGTGTGTGTGTGTGTGTGTGTCGGGGGGGTGAGGGCTGTGGGGGTGACAGTACAGGAAGGTGCCTCAGTGTGTGAGCCCAGGCGGTGCCCATGCCCAAGGTGCCCGAGGCTGGTTTCGGAGGCGTGGCCAGGAGGGTGGGGGATGAGAGGAGAGCAGGCTGTGCTGGGGCGGACAAAGGGAGAAGACAAAGATTATTTTAAACCTGGATTAATCACTGCTCCAAACGGGGACTGGGGGTGGGAGCCGCAGCTGTCGCCGGGAAGCGGTGGAAGAGAGGCCAGCAGGGAGGGGCCGGAACCTTCCGCTGCCCACCAGGACCTCGGACCTTGCTGAATCTCGCTGGCTTACTTGGTGGCCAAAGTAAGTCAATGGTAAAAACTATACTGCGGCCCGGTTTTCCGGGCCAACTGGTCTCCCTGGCGCTAGGCACCTGCCTTCCCTCCACACTGACACCAAGAGTTAGCCTGCGACAGTTTGGATCATGTCACTTTTCTCTCAAAAGCTGGTAATGACTTCCTGTTGCCCAAACAACTGGCCTCCTCCTGGACCTGGCTTACTAGGCCCTTGACAACAAACCCATCTGCACCTTCCAGCCCAAGATCAAGCCTAGAGGCACGGGTCCAACAGCGACTGTCCACTCACCGAGCCAGGCACCGAGCTAACGGCTTTCCTATGTGACCTCACTGAATACTCACATCCACCTTGCAGGTTACTTTTTTCAGATGGAGAAATGGAGGCTTACAGAGGTTAGGTAACCTGACCATGGCCTGTCTGATACCTAAAGCTTCTGTCCCTAACTTCCTGGAGAGCGCCACACACATCCCTGATTTTCTGTTTGCTCAGTTCTTACATCCCCCTGGGACATCTTCTTGGTCCTCTCTGCCCGTATGAACTTCCCCCTTGTTCCTCAGGGCTCAGCTCAGATGCCACCTAGTCCCAGAAGTCTCCCTGGTTGAAGCTCAACCGAGGATGCAACAAGCATTTATTTAATATTTACGGCTGCTTAGGTAGATCCTATTATCTCCATTTCATAGATAAAAAAACAAAAACAGAAAACAGAGGCTCAGGGAAATGAAGCCAAGTGTCCATGTTTGCACCGCTAATGAGCCATGGGGGAGGGATTCAAGGGCAGGTCTTCCAAGGACGCCAAGTTCAGTGTCTTCCAAACAATCCCGCTGCTTCAGCGAGCAACCCCTCCTTTCTGTGTCCACAGTCCTTTGTGCCTTTATGTAGAGCTTGTCAGATTCTGCAGGTCCAATGTCTGTGCTTGGAGGTCAGCATCCTCAGTAACGGCCGGACATGGGCTTCCGACCATGTGCACGAGGCATTGTCTTCACGACCATGAATCCGCTATTGGTGTCGCCATTACTGCTGAGGAGAAACCGACCCTGGGAGGCAGGAAGTGCTGAGTCCAGTGAACACAGTCTCACTGTCCCTGTGGGATTTGGACACAGATCTGTCCCAAGTTCATGGTTCCCGCTATATAGGTTGGGGCTTGTAGGCTCTGGGAGAGCTGGATGCAGGCTTATTTATCCCCCAACGATGAGGGCCCTGGCAGCATTTTGGATTCAGTGGGAGCTCAGTGACTATGGACATGGACCAGTCCTGGCTGGGAGCCCTGGGCCTGTGGTCTCCATGGGGAATCTGGGCTCTGGGGATACCAACAGCTCCTTTAAAGCTTCCACTCAACTCTCTTCGGATGTAGTCTTCTCAAGAGGCGTGGGAAGAGACTTTTCTACCCATTTGTCAAGGTTTTGGAGATGCTCATTTGAGGACACTGACACCTCCCTAAGTGGGAATGGGCACATTTAAAGATGGAAAAACGGCCGTTCTCCTGAGCCTGTCCCCTTGCCGCTGACATTTCTGTACAACTTCCTAACCTTCCACAGGGTCCCTGCCACTCCTGCTGGGTGGAGGTCACTGGAGGAGAGAAGCCAGAACTGAAGTGTCTCCAGGAATGTGAGCGATCCTGGGAAATAGGAGAGGACCCGCCAGAGCGGAAACACACCTGACATGTCTCCATGGCGCGGGGCACCCCTGTTGGTCCCCGGAGAGGGGAGGGGACTCTACATGAGGCGGGGGCGTCCGGATGAATGTCCATTCAACCAGAGGATTCTCTCTGGCCAAAAACAGTGTATGTTAATATAACCTTTGAAAAGTGGTGCTGATTAAGAACCAACAAGGATTCACGAAGACCAGGTAATGCCAGGTTAATCTCTAAAATTTGTCTCCGTTTTGCTAAGGTCTAGATCCGGGTTTCTCAGCCTTGGCACTGCTAACATCCAGACCTGGTAACTCGTTCTATGGTGGGTGGGAGCAAGAGGGCTGCCCTGTGCATCGTAGGATGTTGAGTTGCACCCTAGCCTCTACCCACTAGATGCCAGTAGGAGCGCTCAAATGTTTCAGCGTTCCCTTAGCCCAGCCCTGTCCCTACTTACAGTCTGCTCGGTTGGAAAAAACAAGATACTGTCTCCACACACTGCAATGTTCCCAGGGGAAAGAACTTCCCTGGCTGAGAACACTGTTCTGGACAATAGACCAGGAAGCTGCACAGCCAGCTCTGCAGTGAGGTGTCTGACACACCTGCGCATTCTCCTGGAGAGGAAGGAGGAGGAAGATGGGCTTGACTTATGGGTAGTCCTCAGCCTGGGGCTTGGCCGTGGTGACAGGCTCTGGGCTCCACACATGTCTCCCAACAACCTGGATAAAGACCCTGACGCAATGCTCAGTTCATGTACAAACGTCCCGTCTGGTGGATGTGGAAGTAT
Source organism: Myotis davidii (assembly GCF_000327345.1). Classification (NCBI taxonomy): domain Eukaryota; kingdom Metazoa; phylum Chordata; class Mammalia; order Chiroptera; family Vespertilionidae; genus Myotis; species Myotis davidii. The sequence continues at coordinate 6,671,675 of NW_006290034.1, forward strand.
GTCCGAGGAAAGACTGAGGACGCAGAAGGATCTCCGCCATCGTCAGGGGAGTAAAGCCAGCTTCCGAGCCGTGTGGGCCACATGCTACCGTGTGCGGAAAAGCCGGTGACGCACAAGAAACACTGGCAGTGCTCACTTGTAGCTGCACGAAGAAACTCCAGGAGGAGACAGAGAAACCACGAGTGCGGTCACCACCTGTGTGGGGAGGGAAGGCCGGGCAGCAGGGGGCGGGGGAGCTTTTCACAGTTTACCCTGTTACGGTTCTTGGTCTATGAAGATGGAAATACAGTCTCCCGGTAATGAAATTAAGAACAGATCTTCAACCTACAGTAGGGGTCAGAATAAATACAACCCAATTGAACGGACAACAACATCCGTCCTGCATTAATTAAAAACCCTAATTCGGCCAGCACGATGAGGTCGGCTGGAGAGAAGTCAGGAGGTTTCGGTTGGCTGCAGGTTGCCAAGTCAACCAATCAACAAACACACACCAACAAAGGCGTTGACTGTTTACAGTGTCCACATCAAGGGCAGCCCCATCTGTGCTCTGGGCAAGTCAGACCACATTCACCGTCACCCCTCCACTTCCCTGTGCTGCAGCTTTTGGAATTGACAAGTGTGTACAAAGGACAGTGACCTAGATGACGCAGGGCCCGGGAACCATGAAGACTAGGTGGTGAAACGAGGGGTACTTAAACGGGAGAAGAGAAGACTCGGAGGGGACGCGGAAGCTGCCTTAGAGCATTTGAAGGGCTGTCCCTTGCAGGAGGGAGGAGGCCCCTTTTGTGTGGCTCCAGACTGCAGAGCCGGGCCCTCTTCAGTTCATTGGGAGGCCAATTTAGTTCAGAGCCAGGTAAAGGCTGCCTTGTGAGATAATAATAAAATAGCCGCACTACTGCACACTTACAAAGCATCCGGCGCTGTGATAAGCCCTTCTCCCTGCATTATCTCCCTGATGCTTCACAACACCCTGACAGAAGTATATTCCTCATTGTCATGTTCACAAAGGGGAAAATTGAGACTACAGAGGCTACGGGAAGGTGCCGGAGGTGACTCAACCAGGACACGGAGGCTCAGTGTGACCCCAGCAGATATATTTTTGACCACTAAGCCTGCTGCCCGAAGGTAGTGAGCTGTCCATCGCAGCCAGCATTCAACAGAGACGTCAACACGGCCTGGCCACCCTGCTATAAGGAAGCTCCTAAGGGGGTAGGAGTGGCCTGTTTCATGCCTAATGCACCATGGCCTTCTAAGAAGGTAAGTTCTGTGTGTGTGAGAATTGCAGGGACCGGAGTGACCGGCATGCAGAGTTCCTACTCACATTTGTCTGGGGTAAATCTGGAGGTTTTTTTTTTTTTTTTTTTTTAAATATATATTTTATTGATTGTTTTACAGAGAGGAAGGGAGAGAGACAGAGAGCTAGAAACATCAATGAGAGAGAAACATCGATCAGCTGCCTCCTGCACATCTCCCACTGGGGACGTGCCCGCAACCCAGGTACATGCCCTTGACCGGAACCGAACCCGGGACCCCTCAGTCCGCAGGCCAACGCTCCATCCACTGAGCCAAACCGGTTTCGGCAATCTGGAGGTTTTGGTGGAGGTGGTGTCAGAAGTCAAAAAGGTGAGAGACAATGAGAAACACTGCCCCCAGCTGGAGCTGCCCTGCCCCTGGGGGCTGGGACGCCACTTACAGACCAGGCATTATTATGCTTTCCAATTCACCACACCCCTTTGTGGACACGATCTCATTTAAATATGCAACAGCCTCGTGGGAAACTATCCCTCTGGCAGGTGGGGTTGAGGAGGGATGGGAAGAATGTCTCCAGACGGAGGGGAGAATGACAAAAACAGAGAACAACTTAGCTGCGGTCATACTAGGGATGGGAGAAGAGGGGAAGGAGAGGGGACAGAAAAATATGTCACTGTTCCCCACTTCGTCTGGGCCGGCCAGACCCCCTCTGCAGCCCTCAAGTACTTAACAATGTTTTCAAGTGAAACAAACCACTGAAGGAAAGAACTGTTCCCCCTACGCGCGCGCGCACACACACACACACACACACACACACACACACACACGGTCCCATGAACCCTCTGTCACTGAGGAGCAGGGTGAGCCTCTACCAGATGGAAGAGCCGGCGTGTAAGCCAGGGGATGGGAAGTACAACCCAAGGAATACAGTCAATACTGTTGTAACTGTGTGTGGTGCCAGCTGGGTACCAGGTTTATTGGGATGATCACTTAGTAGGTTATATAAATGTCTAGTCACTGGGTGGTACACCTGAAACTAATACAACATTGTACTCAACTGTAATTGAAAAGTAAATTATTTTATATAAAAAAAACCCCTGGCAGAATGGAAGTAAATCAACCGGAGGCTGGTGCTACGTTTTATAAAGTGACCTGACGTGTTGACTGGACAAGAGGAAGATGGGCAGAACTTACTACGACAAGCAGTCACTTTGGAGTGTCCGGGTGTGGAAACCTGTGCTCTGGGGAAGAAGCCGCACGGAGGATCTGTAATTGCCGGGAGTGGGTGTGTGGGGTGGGGGTGGGAGAGGCATTTCCAGGGAATCCATTTACACAGGAGACTCAGGAAATTAGCACGAAGTCTCGAAGAACAACCTGTGCCTTCGATCTGACAGCGGCAGCCCTGGCAAGAGGGGTGAGGTCCCAGAGAAGCTCACGGGTGGTGCTGGGACAGGTCACCCTGGGTGGAAGGACAGGGCCTTGGCCAGGAGCACTAACTAGGCTCTGCTCAGACCACAGGCCAATGTCCTGGGTGGCAACCCTAACGGGTGAGAGGGAGGAGCTGCAGGACTTCCTGGGAGCACCTGGGAGGGGAGGCAGAGCACTGCCCCCCAAAGGCCAGAGGCAGAGAGGAGGAGGCTGCAAAGATTAGGGACAGAGGCAAATGGACACACGAACCGACGGAGCCAGAGAACAGCATGGAAGCCCTGAGACAGAAACTCCAAGACAGAGATGGAACCCCTGCAGGGGCCGCAGAGAAAAGGGATGATGGAGGGGCAGCAACAGGAAGACACACACACACACACACACACACACACGCATACACACACGCACATCTAGAGGAAAACTGAGAAGAAACCGGCAGATGGACGGAAGAACCCTGGGGTTTGGCAGGCGGGGCTGCTGGCGAGAGGATTGAGCTGTCTCTAACTGTCTGAAGTCCCATAGCAACCCACCTTCCTGTCACTCACTGGTGACAGTTTTGCTGACATGGGGCTTTCCTCTGGGGGCGGGGGGGGCGGGTGGAAGCAGGAGGCTGCAGAGGTCAGCTATCACTCTAGAGACAGGCGGGAGGAGATGAAGGTCCCTGGAGAGCTCAGTTCTGACTCTGACTGCAGCCAGAGATAATGCACTTTAAGCACCTGGCTCTGGGCCATGTTGCTGCAGCTCCTGTGTTTAAAGGAGGGGGAGGAGGAGGGGGAGGAGGAGGAGAAGGAGGAGGGGGAGAAGGGGGGTGTTCTGCCTCAGCTGTGGGACCGGTTGTGGACCAGACTGCCTGGGCTTCCCTGCCTTTACTCTGAGGTCAGGCGGGTCCTGGGAAGGAGCACAAGCGATCACTTACCCTTGGCCTCTCAGAGCAAAGTGCACGCCCAGTGGGGAGGTGGAGGAAGGAAGGGGTAATAAAAATTAAAATTAAAATTTTTTTTAAAGTTGGAGGAACACACTATTTGAAGACAGAGCAAAAATATCTGACATGCGGAGCGCTGTCTTAATGACAGTGCGTGTGGGAGGACAGTTTAGTCATATTTTTCATTTTCTCTTCCCTGGGGAGCTGCGTTCCCGCGATCAGGCCCTGATAGCAAATTGGCGTGCTCCCTAATCAGTCCCCTTCCAGGATTATTCAGCCGCGCGATGAGTCAGGGGCCTGGGAGTCAGCCCTGGCCATACGTTCAGGATGCTTTCCTGCCCTCCTCCCCCTGGGGCGGCGGGCTGTGGGCGGGCTGTGGGTGCGCAGGAAGCTGAGGAGGAGGAGCTGCCAGCGCCCAGCAGGGTGCTGAGGGAGGCCTGGGGTGTCCACACTCCTGGGAACTTTGGGGGTAAGCATGTGACTGGCCCCCATGTGAGCGTGGGCCATGTGAGTGTGGAAAAGGGTATCTTCCAAGAACGCCTGGCTCAGGGCCAGGAGGAGGAAGTTAGGAAGCAGCTCGCTGTCCCTCGGGCACGAACACCCCCAGGACCAATGATGAAAACAGTGATGACGGTTAGTGACTACAGGAGCAGACACTCGCTGTGTCCTCTCCACAGCAGGGGTGCCACCCACGGCACCCACTGATATGGGGGGGTGACAGGGAGGTGAAATGACCGCCCCGAGGACGCAGCTGCTATTGGTGTCTGACGCCCACCCTGCGCACCAGCTACAAACTTCAGTTTGCGGTGGGGATGCCTCCTCCCTGACGCCGTGGAGAGACCTGGAAGCATGGAACAGAACGGAACAGACTGGAACCTCACAGGGAAGGTGGGGGCGGGTGGGAAGAGATCAACCAAAGAACTTATTTGCATAACCCATGGACACAGGCAATAGTGGGTGAAGGCCTGGGGCGGCAGGTGGGGGCAGGCTGGAAAGGGTCCATGGGGATAGAAGGGGATGGCTGTAATACTTTCAACGATAAAGATAAATTTTTTAAAAAGATGATTTCAATGTAGTTTTGCCGTTTCGGAGCTCTGTGATCACAGGCAGGTTACTGAGAATCCCAAACGAAACGGTGTTTATCTGTACATCGCGCTATGTCCAGTGCCAGGCAAATGGTGACGGCTGAATGGATGAAGAGATGAATAGAGAAGGGTTGCTCCTGGGATGAAACGAGGTGGGAGAAGTAAAGCATTTATTGCAGCGACGTCATACATTAAGCATTCAATGCAAGGTAGTTACTATCGTGAGCGATTATCCAGGAGCAAAATCTTATCCTTCAGTCACACTGGTTCCCAGAGCTCATATAAAGCCAGGCAATTAAGGCTAAATAGTGACTTGTCTCCAAGAATCTAAGCAGTTGCCCCTGGGGTCCGAAAGGCAATATGTTGAATGCCATCCCATTGGTTTTAACAAGTTTAGACTGAGCTCGCCTGTGAGCCCGGAGTGGGCGGGGCCCTGGGCAAGAGGCAGAAGTCAGGCTGGCCCCCTAACGGAGCTACTCTCCAGTGGCAGAGGCAAGATCAACACTCATTAGCACGAATGCCTTCCATGTGAGCCCCAGACGCAGCCCACATTCTCCAGGCCAGTGCAACACTGTCATTTATTCCTTCAACAAACATCTGCAGCTCGCTTGCTGCACAGCACATGCCCCTAGCCAGGCACTGGGGACACCGAGACGTCTGGGCTGAATGAGAGGAGGGGCTCCCAGACCGAGGAGATCTCTTAAAAGTGGGTCAGAACAATAATGCCAACTCAGAGCTCAAACACAGAGCACGGCCTCTGTGCGGAGCAGGCTCCTTCCCAATACTTCCGGGGACGGGGTAGGAAGGACGCTTTCTCTTCGCAGGAAGACGTGCTTACGCAGACCCAGGCCAAACCTCCCCACTGGGGCCCCAGCCTGGCTTCACTCCGGCTGGAGGCTGGAGAGCCAGGCTGCCCCTCCAGACGCCTCATGCTGACTCTGAGTGCAGCACCTCTCACAGTGGCCCCTACCCCCCTGGTTCCCAGGGACCCTGAGAACCCCGGAGTATCCGGGCTGGAATGAAGGTGGAACCCCACGGAAGCTGAGGGCCAATCGCTCTATCAGGCAGTGACACAGCTGAGGAAGAGCCCATCTGTCTGGATGCCTGGCCAGGGCTGAAGCTCCTAAGGCACTAAGATGCTCCAAGACACAGACCCTCCCAGAGCACCACCCCTCCGGGCCTCACCTGGGAGCCTAAGGTATTGGAGGGCACCTGTCAGACACAGCAGAGGGATGGGCTAGACAGCAGGGGCACAGAGAGCAGTGGGGGGAGGGGGTGTTCCAAATGGGGTTGAGATAGCTTACAGGAAGCCAGGCTGCCGGGACCCTGCCCACCCAGGGCATCCCAGGCCAGCTGTGGTCCAGGCTCTCACAGGCCCAGGGGAAAGGCTCCAGGAAAGACGCCAAAGATTTCTCATCTGTCTTTTAACCTGCTCCTTAAGCAGCAGGGTCATTTGTATCTACTGCCATATTCGAGCAAACTTTCAGCAATGCTAATGAACTTGGCACCAGACTCCTTCCCTGGCATGGCGGACATCCTGAAGAATGCCAGGCCGGCTACATACCCTCCCCCTTCCCCATAGGCTGGCTGGGGAGGGGCTGCAAGGTCTGAGCCAGGTGGGTCCCCTGCCTTTAGTCCTGGTCCCAGACCCTCCGACCGTTCTCCTGTGGCCCCTGTACTAGTCACGCACTTATTTTGCACAAGCATCTGTCCACCTGTCTATCCTGCAGTCTCTTTTATTTTTTTAACATTTAAATATCTTATAACGTTTAGTCGTACTAGCTGAGCTTTTCTATTGAGGCAACATTGGTTAGTAACATTATGTAAGTTTCAGGTGTGCAACATTACGATTCCATATCCATATACACGTCAGCGTGCTCCCCACCCCAAGCCTAGCCTGTGTTCTTGGGGGCTCAGAGCCTCAGGCACTCACGAGCCTCCCTCTTTCAGGAACTTCTCTTTCGAGGCCTGGGGCTGAGGGAGCTCAGTGCAGCCCACCGCTGGGTCACTGCTGGGGCAGCAGCGGCAGGGCAAGGGACGTGCGAATACCTGGTGCAATCAGGCAGCGAAACCCTCTGTGGGCCCTGACGCGCTGCATCCCTTCCGCTCATCCTTGGAAGGACTTGGGGGAGGAGGGGAGAGGCTCACAGAAAGTCTCCAGGCTGCCAGGCCATTGACCTGGATTTCCAGTGAGCCTGGTCCCTCCTGGGCCCCCTCCCTCTGAACACAGAGCCCCGGAAGGGTCAGTGTCTAGGGCTCTGCTCTGGGCAGCGTCTCAGGAACCAAACTCCTCAACGCAGGTCCCATTCTCTGCAGCTCCTGCTCCGACACCCGCCCTGGCCGGCCCCAGCCACTGTCCAGGTCTAGGGATGGGGTTGGGGGCAGTGGGTGGAGGGCTGTTTCGGGGCAGTTCACCACGTTGCTATAAATCAGTTTTGTTTTGCTTCTTCCCTCTTGCTTTCCTGTTTACCTATTTTTTTAGCCCTCCTAATGGGTAAACAGCCCCACTAGGGCGAGCCTGCCTGAGAGGTGTTAAACCTCCATGGGCCCCAAGTCAGTCTCGTTCCCAGCCGGCCACCGGGATGCACAGTGCAGGAGCTAAATATAGAAAGGGCTCCCTCCTCCCCCCGCCTCGCTGGCCTCTGTGGGCACGGCACGGCGAGGATCGATGCCGTGCTTGGCGGCAGGCTGCCTGACAGCTGCCCCTGCCCAGAGACCCTTACCTGCCCCTGCCGCCCATTGGCTGGGACAGGAGCCCTGACACACTGGGGACGGGAAGTCACCATGGTGACCTGCACAGCCCGGCGGGAGGGGGCAGGGGCTGGGCTGTGGGCTTGACCGGCTGCCCTGGCCACTCCAGGCTGGCGGCTTTGTGTCCGGGCCCCCTGCAGAGGGGGCAGCCCCGCGGGTGAGGGAGGGCGGGCGGCTGCGTTGTTCTTGCCGGAAGTCCATGGCCTGCTCCGGGCCTGCTCCGCGTGCCTCCCCAGAACGCCGAGGACGGATGAATCAGTCCCAGCTCATCAGAGCCTTTCATGCTCAACCAGCCCAGATGACAGATTTAGAAACTGCGTGGTCTTGTTCTTTCGGTGGATTTCTGAGGCGCACTCGCAGCAGGCCCAGGTCTTCATTATCTCCATCCACACCCTCTGATGAAGCATCTGCGACCGCACGGCTCTGGTGCTGGGTGCTGCACCCACAGAGACACGGAGCAGGGGCACTGGTGCAGAAAGGGCCCCAGAACACCCAAGCCACAGCAAACAGCACGATGCTGCCATTGGTACCAGCACCTCACTCGATCGTCCCAGCCTGTGAGGGATTGCTAACCTACTTTGATTCGAGAATGGAGGGTTCGGTGCCTTTCAAAGCGCCCCCTGCCCTCCCCTTAAGTGACAGAAAGTACACACTCAAGCTTTCTAGCTCCGATGCTGGATAAGACAGCTGGTGTTTCCCAAACTCTGGGCCGTGAGCCTGAGGCATCAGAAACACATGGGAGGTTCGTCAGTGCAGACCCCTGCCCGGGACACACGCAGGCCGGCTCAGCACACCCGCCCAGGCTGCGGGCCGTCGGAAGGACCACCTTGCCCAGGCCACTCTCAGAGGAGATCCTTAGAGCAAGCATCAGGTATTGGCAGTGGGTCCTCTACGCGTGGCTCACGACACCAGGCATATCACTGTATTATTTAAGAAACAAGCAATTGTAACTCTCTCTGGTCTTACCAAATCAAACCAGTGACTTGATTTTTGAATGCTGCCCCCGCCTTGACCTGCTTCTCTCGGGACACTGCGTCTGGCACCAGGCTTCCCTGCCCACTCTGGGCTCAGACACCTCCCTCCCACCTCAGTCCTAGCTCTTGGGGGCTGGGGGTCAGGTGACGGCTCATTCCTTCCTGATCCCAGCTGCACTGTGCTCAGGGAACTGCTCCTGAATCCAGTCTGATCAAGGCCAGCAGCACGGATCTAAAGGGAGCTGGAGAGTCAGCTGTCTGCTTAGCCGCTGGGCAGCCGTGCTCCCACAGTCTTCCATGTGCCCCGACTTGGCTCTCCGGGACCCCAACAGCCCTGAGGGTGTGTCATCCCCACACACGTTGCCTTTCTTCCCTAGGAACCTGCTTTCACTGACCCCCAACTGAAGCACCCACTCCCCACTCAGGTAATGTCTGTCCCGCAGGATCGGCTCCGGATTCACTGTGGGACGATGTCCCTGCCCTCATGCCCCTCCGCTCTCCACCTTCCCCACCCGAGCCCCTGTTCCCTGCGTCTGGCCACCTATCGTGGCATCTGCCACGTTTCACAGGGCACACGTGCTCGATGGAGACGAGGGGCTGACTGATCTCCACGAGGGAGCAGACTTGTTGCTGGGCTGTCGTCCTCAGACTCAGAGGCCTGGAGGACAATGCCTGCTCTGTGCCTGTGCAAAATAACACCGGGAAAGGCCCTCAGCCCGGCGTCCTCGGTCCTTCTTTCTGCCGTCCTATGGCGGGCATCCTAGGCCCCCTCCTGGGTTCCCCATGCCTCCTGCCTCCTGGTAGTCACCCCTTAGGTACTGCCCTTACATGAAGACTGGACTCATTGACTTGCTTCTAACTAATAGAACACGGCAGAGGGGATGGGATCTCATTCCAAGATTATAAAACGACTGTGGTGTCCACCTCAGCCTCTCTCTCTCTCTCTTTCTCTCACTTATGTACTGCCCTGGATGGTGGTGAGGCGGGGGGGGTAGCTGCCATGTCAAGCGTCAGGCCACATGGTGAGGGGCTGAGATGGACCAACAACTTTGTGAGTCAGGCCTTCAGGTGACTAAGGCTCTGGCTGCCATCTTTTTTCTTTTCTTTTTTTAAAAGAAAAAATGTTTTTATTAATTTCAGAGAGAGGAAGGGAGAGGGACAGAGAGAGAAACATCAATGATGAGAGAGAATCATTGGTAGGCTGCTTCCTACACACCCCACACTGGGGATCAAGCCCAAAACCCGGGCAGGTGCCCTGACCGGAAATCCAATCATGACCTCCTGGTTCATAGGCCGATGCTCAACCCCTCGGCCACGCTGGCCGGGCTCTGACATCTTGACTCTAACCACACGAGAATCCTTGAGCCAGAGGCACCCAACTAGGCCAGACCTGGATTCTTGACCCACAGAGTCTGTGAGATAATAAATGCCTGCTGTTGTAAATAGCTAAGTTTTGGGGTACTTCGTTACATGGCAACTGATAACTAATGCATGACCTTTGCATTCCTCCTTTGTGCACAAACATGGTGGGCATGGCGAGGGTAAGTGGCACCTAATGGCACTCAGGGCAGGCCAGTGGCTGGGAAGGGAGGCTTCAGATCCCAGAGCCCCCGGGAGGACAAACAGGTGCGACTCTACCCTCCCAAAGTCTGCTCACACCCTCACTCCTCTCCCCACCTTCCAGACACCCGAGCGCTCACTCGATGCTGCCTCGGTAACGTCTCCAGCACACACCGGCTCTCCTAGTATTTCTGCTTAATTTGTCTTTCTACTTACATTCATTCATGGAACCAATATTTGCGGAATATGTACTGTGGGCCTCGCACTGTTCACGGTGCGGGGGGTTCTGCAGCTCACAAGGCAGCCACCACTGTTCCCCCGCCCCCCCGCCCTTTTTTCTTTTCCCCTCGGCTCCCCTGGAAGCCCCTGAACCAGGACACTCTCCGCACCTCTGGACTCCCCAGGGCACCCGGCCCAGCTCAGCACTCTGCCCACATTTCCTGTCTGAGGAGGAGAAAACGAAGAGTTGCCTGTCAGGGGCTTTTTAAAGGCATATGTTTGTGTGGGAAGGGACAGAAGAAGGGGCGGCTGAGAGCTCTGAGAGCCTCTCGCCTGCGTTCCCCCTTCAAATAGCAGATGGACTGACGTTCCTTTGGCGCCTCGTGTATGTCTGGAAAGCAGCAGCCGGGCACCGTCCCGCACATGAGTTTGTTTCGTCCTCACAAATGGCTGCTTGGGAAGCAAATGTTGTTCCCATTTGACTGGTGAGTAAGTCAAGGCTCAGAGAGTTTGCACAGCACAGCGAACACGTCTGGAGTGTTCCGAGTTAGCTCACGCGATCCTCCTCCAGCGCAAATAAATACGAGATGACTTGTCCAAGTTTATCCTTGTAATTTAGTAAGTGCCAGGGCCAGCCGCGGCCTGGAGTCCGCCTGCAGGAGTTCACACGCTGATGGACGGACGCAGCAGAACTGAAGGTCAATGTTGGGCCTTCGGGCTCTGAGCCTGGCCCTCTCTCACCACCCAGAGCTGCTCTTTCCTGCCTCCCGCCCAGCTCCCAGCATCCATCCAACTGCAGCTCACTCTGCATTCCAGCGACTCCTGATCTCACTGTGGATTTGTCTATCTTGAGTTCTCCTTTGACTGAATTCAACATGTTTTTTTTTTTGGTTTCAAAAATAAAGAAATCAGAACCCTTCTTGTTTGTGTGGAAATATCACCCATTTCCTCACCTTGGAGGTTGTGTGTGAGGACAAGGAGAGAGAGGAGGAAAGAGGAAAAAAACAAAACAAACCTAGAGCGACAAGGAGATGCTTGTCTGTGGAGAAGCTTCGGGTCACAATGAAGCGAAAGCCTCGCTCCTGTGCCTCCTTTTGGCAAGACCGTGTCAGTGGGAGGATGACGGGACCTGGCAGGCAATGACGCGGGGACTTAAAATTCAGGAGGCAGCTCCCCAGCTCTGAATCCACGTCCCCTCTTCCGGCCTCAAGCAGGTCTGTTTCTCTCATTGTCTCTCCAGCCCCACATGCTCATTCATGCAAGTCAACATTCTGCCCCACAATAGGTGTGATTGCTTCCCATTATGTTGTCATGGCAACACCCAGTGCCATCCAGGGGGTGGGGAGGTGGCAGGGGAAACAAATGAGTGGCCAATCAGGCTTTCTAGGAAAGTCTCACGATGACACACTGCTCACTGCCAAATGCCGGAGCCACGCAGAATGAAGGTTAGCGCATGAGGACCCTGTTAGCGGCACGGCGACGGCCTCCCTCTGCCTCGACCGAGGCACACTGATTCCGTGCGAATGTGCTGGATGAGTGATGGATTACTGGCCGGAGTGAGAAGGGAGATACAACTAGCAAACAGGATCGAGAAAAGCAAAAGGCCCTTCAATGCTGTAACTGTTGCCCCTGTGAAGATACAGGCCTGATTCTTTCCTGTGCCAAGGCCTGTGGAGGATGTCAGAACTGTGGGCACTGCCAGCCCTCTTGCCCAAACTCAGAAAGAAATGAAAAAGTTCTGCTGTTGAGTCCCCCACAGACAAAGTGGGTGAAGCTCTAGCTCCTGTAACAGGCACCAGAAGGGTCTGCCAGTTTGCACCTGTGTCTCTGCTATTCTCATCCCCCCGGTGAGACGCGGATCCTGATGCCACAGCTCGTAGGGTTGCTGTGAGGGCTGAGGAGGCAATGCGTGGGCTCACGGTAAGAACTCGGTAGACGGCAGCATTATTATTACAGGTAATCGCAGACGCTCAGGGGGCCAAGGACGGCGTCACTGCAGCGTCTCCCGTCTCTACCCTGGGCTGTGTTCTGGGAACACGCACAGCAGGGGTGAATTTTCAGGGGCCTGTGAGCCACAGCCATAGCCTTTTACTCTAGGACAGTTGTCAGCAAACTCATAAGTCAACAGAGCCAAATATCAACAGTACGATTGAAATTTCTTTTGAGAGCCAAATTTTTTAAACTTAAACTATATAGGTAGGTGCACTGTTATTAATTAGGGTACTCCTAAGGCTTAGGAAGAGCCACACTCAAGGGGCCAAAGAGGAGCATGTGGCTCGCGAGCCGCAGTTTGCCGACCACGGCTCTAGGAGAAGCGTGCTGGGTGGGAGACTTTTCCAGGAGCCTGACAGCTAGGCGTCACTCTTCAGGATGGTTGTTGACGTCACACCGCCACCGACTGAGGCATTCCTTTAGCCCCACCTGGGAAGGCCCATGAATGGAATGGGCTTTGCCTTGAAGGTGAGGCACATCATCAGCCAAGGGTGCCTCTGCCCACGTGGGAAATCTCTCAAGGCTCAGACCAAGAAGTCTCTGCCTCGCATCGCTGTCCCAAGGGCCACTGCCTGGCTCTGCGCCCCTGGGGCTTTCTGATCAAGGCTGGGAAGACAGCCAGCCCGAGGAGGCAGCTGAGGTCGACTGGAGCAATTAATCCTAAAGGTTACTGGAGCCTGTCCTGCTGGGGAGCAAGAATCCAATTACCCATAGTGACAGCAGCTCGGTCCCCGGGGAGAGACGCGTCTGCAGGGCGGCCCAACAACCTGTCTGCTTGAAACCTTCCTGACAAGCAGTCCTCCCCTCCATTCCTCCACTCGCCACTGCCGGGCACACACCTCAGCTGACCAGGACATCACCTGGGCTGCGGTGCCCAGCTAGTGGAGCAAAGCACTGAGTTCTGGGAGGCTGGGCCAGGACCAGCCCTGAGGTCTCCTGAGAAGAACCCATTTCTCCTTAGAAACAAAGACCAGAACAACAGGTCAATTTTCCAGGCTGAGCCAGACCTTCATGATACATCAAAAGCGGGAAGGAAAGAGAATGAGAGAGAATCCAAATGAGTTTATTTGGGCATCAGATAAGTATGCAAAATTATGCAGATATGGAAATGGGCATATCATTTTCAATCAATCGCTCTGCCATCATCAGAAACAGATTTATAGGTCTGGATAAGGGGACCACTGAGAGAGAATTTTGGCTCCCTGACCTCCACCATTCCTCAAAATGTAAAGGGGGGGAGCAGGGAGGTTGGAGGGAGCTGTGCTATGCCAGGTGACCTTCTCCCCCTTGAATGACTCAGACCAAGACGGGCTCCTACTTGCCCAGGACTTCCATGCTGGACAACAGTGAAAAAGAGGTCAAATCTTTTGCGAGGCTGCCACTGGGGAAAGGAATTTGACTTTCTAATGCAAATTGGCTTCCTGGCTGGCAAGTGCATGATTAAAATGATATGTTTCAATGCGGGAGCCAGACAGCAGATTTGGCATTAGAGAGCAGCCCTGGTGCCACATAAACCAGTATGCAAGGTGCATGCGGGGGTAGCTAGAGGAGAATTTGTGGGGCATGGAGACCCCAGGACTTGCTAATCAGCATGGAACATTCGGGGGGGATTATATAAACAGATCCTGGGTGTACTGTAAGAAAGGCTCAGTGCCTTCTCTCTCCTTCCTGGGAAGAGCTCCATCCAGTCCCAGATCGCTCAATCAATTATTCATTCATTTATTCAGTGTGGACTGAGTCCCAACTGTGTACCAGGTGCTGTGCTCGGCGCCCAGCATACAGCAGTGAACAAGACAGGCAAGGCCCGTGACCTCAGAGAGCTAACAGTTTAGCGGAAACTGCTCACCGGAACTCAAATCTGGACTCTGCCACTTAAGAGTAACCTTGGGCAGGTTGCTTAATCTCGCTGTGCCTCGGTTTATCTTTAGAATAAGTATCATGGGAGTGCATACTGCCCCTGCTGCTTCCAGTCATGACGGGGACTGGTGCCTTCCTGTCTTCAACAACTAGGAAATCATATAAAATATATGAAACAAATGATTCCAGACACTGGACAGCACGCAGCATGGGATTGGGATCCCCGAGAGAAAGAAATCAAATAAGGAGGAGGGGCTACAATTCTGCCATCTTATACTCTGGACCCGGTCTCCAGGCTGCGGCACGGAGAAGGGGAACCCAAACAGAAGCCAGCCTTTTAGACTTCAAGGAGACCGAGGCAGCTAGAATGTTCAGGACAGAGTATCAGAAAGAGTTCTGGATAGCTGAAAGGGATCCCCTTACATCTTTGGCTAAATACTGATTTGCACATACAAAAAAAAATGAAACGCCATAAGGCTGGGAAAAGAATCAGGCCAAACAATTTTCAGAGCTTAAGTGGGGCTGGGGAGAGCTGGCGTTCCCATGAGTAGAGTAGGCAGACCTTATAATAAATCAGGTAGGGTCCTCAGAAGGGAATACCTCAGTAGTAGAGCTAAAAGGCAGCGCCAACTCACCCTAAGAGAGCTTAAAAACAAGCCTTTGAAAGGATCACACTGATCCCAAATATACTTTATATTTACAGTAAAGTATATCATGGACCATAGATTAATCACTAAAAAACAAAACTAAGAGCTATGACTAATAAGTTAGCAAAGGAGATAAAATGGAATCATAAACATGATCAGTTAATACACAAGGCAGAAGAAGAAGAAAACAGGAACACAGTACAGATGGGACAATTAGAAAATAAATAGCAGGATAGTAGACTTAAACTGAGCCATATTACGTTAAATATAAATGGTCTAATAATTTCAACTAAAACATTATCATATTAGATAATGAAGACCTACTGTATGCTGTCGATAAGAAAAATACTTTAAGACACAGGCAGGTTAAAAGTAAAAGAATGGAAAAAGACATTCCAAGAAAACACCGATCAAGAGAGAACTGGGGTGACTATATCAGACAAAGTAGACTCTAGAACAGCCGTGGGCAAACTACGGCCCACGAGCCAGATCCAGCCCGTTTGAAATGAATAAAACTAAAAAAAAAAAAAAAAAAGACCGTACCCTTTTATGTAATGATGTTTACTTTGAATTTATATTAGTTCACACAAACACTCCATCCATGCTGTTGTTCCGGCCCTCCGGTCCAGTTTAAGAACCCACTGTGGCCTCGAGTCAAAAAGTTTGCCCACCCCTGGTCTAGAACAAGGGCTATTAGCAGGGCTGTATATGTGAGGTGAGAGGCACACGGAGACTTTGCATAGATTATAGTAAGTACTGGAGTGTTAGCAAGTCTGTGTGCTTGGGAGGTGCAGAGGAATTCTGGGAAGAGCAGAAGATACCTGTTACTGAGATCAGCAAAGATTGGGAGTAGATAAAGTAGTTTTAATATGAAACTTTGGGGCTGAATAAGGCCCAGACAAAACAAAACAAATTAAAAACAAACCCAAAACTGAATCCCCTTGTTGTACAAAAGGAACTAACAGAAAGTAGTCTCCCAGGCTGGAGGCAGCGAATGACGAACCGGGAAGCACAATTAGAGACGATGGAACAAGATTATCGGAGCCATGAGATTATTTTTCTGTGTATGGGTTACACCCACAAAACTTTGCCACTTAACATTAACGTGATGCCTGCATTTTCAGTGTCTGTGTGTATAGAAGGCACTGTGGGCGGGGGGCAGGGGCACTGAGGAGGGGTGAAGAGGGCAGCTGTCCTGGGGATGGTAGGTTTAGAGCACCTTGTGTTGAGCTGTGCTAGTCCCGAGCCTGAGATCAGGGAATCATCTGACCACAAGGCCCCCTTCATTCATTAATTTATTCAGCAAAAATTTCTCGAGCACCTACCACATGCCAGGCGCTATTCTAGATGCAGGGGATATAGCTGTAAACAAGACATTCCTTGCCCTCAATATGCGTACAATCTAGATGGCAGAGACAGGTAGTCAGCAAGTATAAAATAACAAGATAAACATAGGTAATGATAGGTGCTATGAAGGAAGTAAACGAGAGTAATGGGACCAAATAGAAGTGGATGGTGGGCACCTGGCTGGGCGGTGTGGCACTTTAGATCCAGTCGGTGTTCAGGGAAGGTGTCTCTGAAGAGGCGGCATTTGCTGAGACATGAATGATGAGAAGAGGCAGCTCAGTGAAGATCAGGGGAAGTGAGGCAACAGCCAGTACAAAGGTCCTGAGGCAGGCACGGGACTGGCATGCGCAAGGACTGAAAAGAAGGCCACAGGGGCTAAAGCCCTAAGGGCAAGGAGAGGAGGCAGAAGTCGCAGCAGACAAGGTCTAGAAGGCCAGGTAAGGGGTTTGAATTTTAAGTGCCTCATTTTGTCCCTTATGAAAGTAGCCCTAATCTTGATTGGACAATGTCCCCGAAGCAGGCTGGACAAAATTACACATTAACAAACACAGAATCTCAATTCAAGGTTCTCCTAGTCAAACCCATGCTGTGCCCAGCTCCTGAGAGGGCATCCTTGGAGCATTCTGGATTAATTGGAAACAAGTGCCACTCTCCTCTGAATGAATGACACTGTCCCAGAGGAGCCGGCCTGGATGCAGGGAGATGGGCTCCAGTTAAGAGCTCAGGTTGTTGCTATACCATCCCCACTCCTCTCCACCTCCTTCTTCTTGGGAAGAAAGCAAAGGACAGCTTTGCCCCTGGGCCACTGGACACATGCCTGACCTCATGCCATGGGCAGCACAGGGGAGGGGGAGACCCCAGCCGGCCCCTCCAGCTGGTAGCTGAAACGGAGGCCTCCACTCCCTGCCGATGCTCCATCTGGGAAAGGTCACCCAGACCCTGGACTCCCAACCAACTGGGCAGAAACAGCACTGGGGCAGGCAGTGCACGCAGCCACACAGGCACTGTCTGCACGTGAGTCCTGACCCAGGGGATGAGGGGACGACAGGTTGTCTGCCCACAGTGCGGCCTCATACATTCCTCCCGCATCTCTGGGAAATAATCAGACTCCCCACACCCAAGAAACACAGTCAACAGATCCTGGTTTCCTAGATACGCCGGTGGCTTCTAAAATTAGCCAGGCAATGACAAAGCAAATTGGCATATGGACTGCAAATAATTCCAGTACCAGCTAGCTTGGCAGTGCTGTAGTCTCCCCGAACTGGGTGCTTCCTCCTCATCCTTCTCTTGTTTCTGAAACAGTCTCTTGTTGCTGAACACCCCAGACCAAGTGTAAGCTGGAGGGGCCCCGCTCAGGGCTGGTGCGTTCGGCTGGACGGGAGCTGCCCCGGGCTCCTACTTCACTCATAGCCACCCCCGGGGCCTCCCATGCCACCCAGCAGCTGTATGTGCCATGCTAAGCAGCAGGCCCCTTCCCTTTTCGTGACCACGTGGAGCTCCTCCCCTGACATTCCCACCTCTGGGCTCCTCTTCCTTTGACCCAGTCACTCTCCTGGCTCCAGGAGGAAAACTTTGCAAAGTATCGCCCTTACCTAAGCGTCTTCATTCCTCAAACCGTGATATTGGGGATGCTGACTCCAGGCTGGGCCTCATGTGGGCAAACCCAGAAGTGGTCCCAAGAGGAAAAAGAGGGGGGCCATGCCCCAGAGAGCAAGGAAAGCCAACGCTATCAAGCTCCCCCTCCCTGCCACTCTGCAGAGTGCCCTGCACAGCTGGCTCAGTGACTTCTCCAGCCTTCTTTTCCCACAATGCAGGGGTGGCTACCTCTTAGCATCTCCTCCGCTCTGCTCTTCCTCCTAACTCTGTACACCAACTGAGGAAAGACACTCAAGTGAGTTGAATAACTGCCAACGTGATAGGTGAAGAAAGTTCTGCTGGAATTCCTTTAACAGCCCCATGGCATAATGGCCCTCATATCCGACTGGGTCAGGGCCAGGCAGTTAGCAGACCCTGTCTCAGAGGGTCTGAGGGGCTCTGAGGAAAGGGCCATTTACAGAGTGGGAGCAGAATTAGTGGGACCAGCAAGCGGTGCCAGGTACTTGGGGACCAGCAATGACCAGAGGCTGTCACCATCCCCAGGCCAAAGGGGTGGGAGCGGGAGCACGGAGCACCAAGGGCTACCTGGCAGGTGTGCTTAGCAAGGAATGGTGCCCAGAGCAGTGAGGACGTGGTTTTCCCACCCTCAGGCCTCCTGCGTCACCCAGCTGGACGCCAGATGGCCAGGGAATGCAGGGTGAGTCCAGGGCCTGAAGCAGGCCCCAAAGGGCGGAAATGAAGCCGGGAGGAACAAACAGAATGGCCTGTACATGCAGGAACCGCTCAGGCCCACATCATCCTTGATGCTCAGAGCCCATTAAGCCAGGGTTCAGATAAGGCAGGGACACGAAGGGCTGTGTGGACAGAAAGGAGAGGAAGGAAGAGGACTGGAAGGTGAGCCAGGAAACGTGAGCTCTGGTCTGAGTCCCTTTGGACAAAACCCTCCACCTTACATATTAATTCAAATCCTAAAATAATTTTTAAAAGCATTTGACTGCAAAATAGACTACTTAATCTGCAGCCTATGACTGGATCAATTTTTTTTTGCCTCACTCTGTCCCTTGGGCTGAGTACAGAATCAGTGGTTTTAGTGGTGTTCACTGTTGAATGAATGACAGATCTTTTTCCTTGTCTTCCCTTCTCACTTGGTTCTTTTCTCAAGGACAGAACAACCTCTACCCAAGGAAGTGCAGCACTTCACACCACACACACACACACACACACCCCTAGTCATTGACAAAGGACAGAATCAGAGGATCTCAATACTTGAGGCTTCTCATTAAGCGGATGCTCACATATATCATCCAGGATGTTGCATGCATTATCTCAGAATCCTCCCAACCACACCTTGGACAGGCTGTGTCGTCATTCTGACTTACAGGTGAAGGAACTCAGGCAAGGACAGTGTGCCTGGCCGGCGCCTCTCAGCCCTCAGCTGCATGCCCTGCACATCCCTCACCTGCGACCTTTCCTGCGGTCCTGTACCACCTGGCTTCCGGCTGGACCCAGCCAATGGGAGGCACTAGCAGAAGACGGGAGGGCAGAGGAGGCGAGAAGCCGGGGCCTCTCTCCCCCTTCTCTGCTGTGTGTGAGAGAAGCCGAGGGAGGGCTCTTGTAAATGTAGCCTTCCCTAAGGACTGGATTCAGACCAGAGCTGCTAATCTCTGCCTGCATCTCCACCCCAATCTGGCTCCTTACTCTTCGTCACCTGCTCACAGTTCCCTGCATTGCACTCCCTCTCTGTTACCCTGGTTTGAACTTGGACTTTGATAAACAAGGTATAGAATGCGGTTCAAGGTCACAGGTAAGAGAGGATAGGTACGGTAGGAATTCGAGCCCTGGTTTCTGAATAAAATGCTCCTAACTACTCTCATTGACAGCATCTTAACTCAGAAATCAATTTGAGAGAGAGAGAGAGAGAGAGAGAGAGAGAGAGAGAGAGAGAGATCAGCTTAGTCAGAACTTCTCAATGTACTGAGGCCCAGAGAGGGTGAATGACCTGCCCAAGGTAACACAGCTAGTTAACAGCAGAGTAAAGGTTCAGAGTAACAAGTCTCCCAACTGTTGCCAGTGATGTTTTCCCTCTATATCATCAATCCCCTACTTCCTCCAAGGTCTCGGATAGGCGGAGTTGCTGCTTATTTTCAGAATGGACTTCTTTTTTGCGTTAGAGCTGAAAGAGCATTCCATCCTTTCTCTCCCAGAGCTGTTAGGGAGATCTGCATGATAAGCCAGGGCTCTGAGCTCCGGGGGAGAGAATGCGGATGCCTAAATAAAAGGCATTACGGTGGTGATGATAGCAGGGAAGCGCTTGTGGGTAAGCAATGATTTAAAAAAAAAACTAAAGTTACTGCCACAGCCACAGTGCTCTGTTCTCAAGGCAGCTGGAAACTCACTCTGTAGACATTTCTGTCTCCAAGTATTGGTTGCCTTGAAGCTCAAGAGTGCCTCTAGGCAGCCCTAATTTGTCCTGAGATGAACACAAAGGAGGCAATGCCATTAGGAACCCGAACCTGTGGCCACAGGCGGCATCTTTAATTCATGAGCCCGGTGGCAACCGGGAGGAGAGGCAGGGAGGTATTGTGAGGAACTGCCTGGAGCCTCTGCCTTGAAGGCCAGGTGAGGCTGAGACTGCATGTCTCATGCGTGTCCCAAGGAGAGGTGACTCGGTCCTGGTGGAGAGAGGAACTCAGGCAGCACAGCCGCCATGTGCAGGGGCACAGGGAAGACCTGCTCTGCCGGCCATCACTCCCGTCCTTCTGTTCATTCACCCGGCAGATGTTACCGCGTGTGTGACACAGTGTGAGTAGGGAGCTCTTTGGAGTCAGGAAGTCGGCCTTCACATCCTGGCTCTGCTCACTGGCTGTGTGACTTGGGGAAAGATGCTTACCCTCTCTGTGCCTTTATTTTATTTTTGTTAATCTTCACCCGAGGATGTTTTCCTATTGATTTTTAGAGAGAGTGGAAGGGAAGTGCTATAATAAACCAATAAACACGATGCCCAGGCAGCATCGAAGATCTGGGCAGCACCAGGCCTTGCAGAACACTCACGCGGTTAAGAGAGGAGGAGACCGGGCTCCACCCAGCCTGCAGAGATCGGCCAAAAGCATGTCTAGTTCGCACTTCTGGCCCCAGAGCTTCTCTGCTCTGGCTGTTAACGTGTGCGTAGACCAAGCCACAGGTGGCAGCTCAGCCTGAGCCTCTAAGCTGCCCAGCCATCCCAGCAGAGCAGCCAAGGGCCCCTAGGGCTGAGAAAATGCCTCCCTGTGAGGTCTTTGCCAGGCTGGACGGTGCCCTCGGCCGCTGGCTCAGTTTATTTAGGAGGCGAGAGGCCGAGCTGCCACCGCCCTGGGCTATTCAGGACACAGGCTCTTGAGAAACAGCAGCCTGACCTGTCTTCTTTCCTATGTGGGCTCCCTGCACCCTACGCTAATTTCCCTGGAGTGGGAAGGGTATTGCTTCTGGCTCTGACCCTGAGAGGGACAAGAGCACACTCCCAATCTCGCCTCCTGCCTGACACAGAAGCCAGACTGGCACACGCTCAGTAAGTGAATGCGGTAGGCAGGGATCCGCGAAACCGAGGCCTTCGCTGCTCTTATCCCTACATCCTGAGCCTCCCTACGGGTGCAGGGACCAGCATGAAGGGCTGAGGGGATGCTTCAGACCTTACATCAAGTGCCCCTTGACCTCTGTGGTCAGCTGACTGGGGATCGCGCAAAGCAAGGAAGGACCGCTGGCCTGGCTGCCCACTCCCAGGGCTGTGCGGGCCCCTTGCCACCAGCGTAGGCGGTGTGATCCTCTGCTCTCGGCGTTGGCATTCTGCAGCCCCAGACTGCGTGCCTACAGCCTGCCAGTTGCCGAGAGGCCGGCAGGAGCAGCTGCACACAGGGTCTCTGCCCAGTCGCCGTGCTGACGGCTCTTTGGGGGATGAGGTCATCCCTGCCTTCACAGGGGCACGCTTACAGCTGGGGTCTGAGTCACGTTCTCGTGCTGAGGAGGCGACAGGGCCCGACTGACCCAGAGGGGTGCTGTTGGCCACAGTCTGAGGCCAGGTTGCAATCCCAGGTCCTGCCTGTGTTAGGGGTCCCCATCTGACAAAAGCTAGCCGGCCACAACCCCTGCCGGGGGTCACCCCGTGCTCCTCTGACAGGTCGGCTGGCTCTGCCACCAGGAGGGGCTGGCCCCGGGTCATGACTGCACTTCCTGATGACAACAGCTGACACACACGGGCGGACTCGGTGTCAGGCTTCGTGCACGGCACCTGACAGGGTCGCCTCATCAGTGCTCCCAGCAGCACTGCCTCAGCTCCTACTGCTCCCCAACCCTGCAGGTGGGCAGGAGAGGAGGCCTGCAAGGGCACCGCTGGTAATGGTTGGGCAACGACTGAAGCCCAGAATGTGAATTCAGAGCCTGCAGGCTTTCCCAGACCACGACTCCAAGTCCTCGTTTAACTTGGCCCTTTCGACCAGTTTTTTATTTGTTTTTTGATAAATAAATATACATATATTAACATGAACTGGGTTAGGCAATGGGGATAGTTTTTATTTTGTGGTTTTTTTAAATATTTTTATTGATTGCAGAGGGGAAGGGAGAGGGAGAGACAGATAGAAACATTACTGATGAATCATTGATTGGCTGCCTCCTCTTGGCCCCCCACTGGGGATTGAGCCCGCAACCTGGGCATGTGCCCTTGCCCCGAATCGAACCCGGGACCCTTCAGTCCACAAGCCAATGCTCTATCTACTGAGCCAAACCGGCTAGGGCTAACCAGCAGTTTTAATGATGAACAGGGCAGGCTCTGGAGTCAGACCTGGGTTCTAACCAGGTGACCTTGGGAAGAACATGTACTCTCTCTGGACCTCAGTGTCTTCATCTGCAAAATGGGTTGAGAACACTTGCTTAGAAGGATGTAGAAATGTCATCATGTACTGAGCACAGTGGCGTTCACTGGACAACACTCAGAAAATGGTAGCAGTTATCTTGTATGAGTGTGTTTTCTTGGCTTAACATAGGTGAGCTGCCCAAGACTGAACTGATTACTAGCTGGGTGACCTGGGTGGGTCATTTCACACCACCCGCCTTTCAGGTGTAAACCCCAGGCTGGGCAGTGGGGAGAAGGCAGTTTCTGGATGGCCTGTGATTTCACACTTCATCACAGAAAAGCCACCAAGTGAACACACACCACACACACACACACACACACACACACACACACACACACGCATAAAGACCGAGACCTCTCTACTCTCATTGGGGCCAGTTTGGTCCCCACCCTACCCCAGGCTCTCTTTACTCCTCCTCCTGACTTAATTGCTCTCCATAGTACTTAGCACTAAGGGATACACTGAATATTTTATTGACGTTTATTAACCCTCTTCCTTGCTAGGCTCCAAGCTCCAAGGGGCGCTTGTTCCGTTCCCTCTCGTTCCGGCCATACCACGAGCTCCTAGTACAGGGCGCACTGGGTACTCCCTGAATGTAAACATGCACCCAGTGAATGGAAGAATGGGCCTGGGGCACCCAGCTCCATGTCCTGGCTCCACCGAGGGCCCTGTGTCAGCACTGCCCCCCGCCACTCCCTCCATCTGCCCATCTCTCTGCCACTAAGAGAAGCGAGTGACTCAGCTTCATGAGACGCCGATGTTTACCGACAGGCCATAAAAATGGCTAATAAATGTCTTCATTTGGCACCGATGATGGACTCTGCCCTGGGCTGAGCACTTTATGTGTATTCACCAGATTAACTCATTTACTCCTCCTCTCAGTCTAACTGTCTCCAACTCACAGGGCACAAAACTGAGGCGCAGAGCAGCCAATTGCACAGGGAACCAGGCCAAGCAGTCCCGTTTCAGAACCTACACTCCTCACCCCTCTGTCCTAGGGCCTCCCAAAGGGTCATGGCACCCCTGCTGGCTTCCTCTCTTATTCACCAGATCTTCCTATCTTTCCATTGCTTCTCAGTTACCAACATCTCTCCCACAGGCATTGCTATTCCTTCTTTCTCCCCTCCCCCCTCCTACCTTCCCTCCCTCCTTTCGTTCCTTCTTTCCACAGATATGGGTTGAGGCTTCCCACATGCCAGTCACTGTCTTAGGCACTGACTATCCTGGTAGAGAAAGGAGTCCCTTCCCCATGGGCACCCGGAGACTCTCCCAGGGACAGTTAGTTGTCTTCTTTCTTTTCTTGGAACAAGTCCGGTGTTTGGCGAGCGCCTGGATACGTGGTTTGTCAGACCCTCGTGTTGGAGCCTCAGGCAGGATGGTTAATGGGGTCTGGCCTTGATGGGAGCTGGGAATGGGACCAGCACCTCCGAGGGATAAAAGGATGGAGCCCGGGCATCCCTTGCCCGTCCTGTCCTCTTCCCCAGCCTAGCATCCTCCTTCCTCTCAGCTGATCACAAAAATGCCTTCTTTGCCTAATTATTACATATACTAATTATTTTCATTTACATGCCTAGCTTACCATTTATGCCTAATTATTGTGCATCTCCAAGACAATTATGTGTACCATTAAGAATGTATCAGGGTAACTACGCGGTGAATTTTATTTAACATCAATAGCAAATGGTTGTGTGTGACTAATCTCCAAGGTTTGTGGTTCCCATAGCATGAGATTCCCTCCACTGGATTGAGGGGACCGTAGGGTGGGCCATGTTACTCTGTGATGGTGCATAAGAGCCGTACAAGAGCAGCAGTTATGGAGTAGCTGTGATGGTGACAATTTATTGAACAAGTATGTACCAGACACCAGACGGCAGTAAGCATTTTATATACATCGTATCACTTAACCGCCCAGACCTTCCTATTATGAAAGTTAAGGCAAGTAACACATCTCATGTCACACAGCTGGGAACTGGCAGATCTGGGGTTAGAATTCAGATGGGTCTTGTATGATTCTGACCATTTTTCTGCCTCCCATGTGCCTGTCCCATGGAAAGGCGCAGTGAGTCCTGCGGAGCCCTGGAGGCCACCCCGTCCACTCTCTTTGTTCCCCCGAAAAGAAAATGGAGGCCAGAGGGGGGAAGTGGCTCGCCCAGTCAGACCAGGCCAGAGCCGGACAAGCCCAGTGCAACCCTGACCATGGCTTTTCCACTGCTGCTCTAGGAGGCAGCTGCCCAGGGACAGAAGCAGCCTCCGAACTTCCCTTCATCACTCGAGTGGACGCAGGCAAGGATGTGCCTGCCCCTCACTGCTGGGTTACCCACCCCTGGTCAACCATGGTGCTTGCTACAGAGGGCCAATGGCCACATGAAAAGATGCTCAACGTCACTAATCCTCTGAGAGATGCAAATTAAAACCACAATGAGCTATCACCTCACACCTGTCACAATGGCTACCATCCATACATCAACAAACAAGTGTTGGAGGGGACGTGGGAAAAAGGGAACCCTCCTGCATTGTTGGTGGGAATGAAGATTGGTATGGCCACTGTGGAAAACAGTACGGATTTACCTCAAAAAATTAAAAATGGAACTGCCTTATGACCCTGTGATTGCACTTCTGGGTGTGCATTCAAAGAAACCCAAAACACTAATTTGAAAGAATACATGCACCCCTATGCTCATCGCAGCATTATTTACAACAGCCAAGCTATGGAAGCAGCCCAAGTGCCCATCAATAGATGAGTGGATAGAAGCTGTGGTTCATACATACAGTGGAATGCTACTCGGCCATGGAAAAGAATGAAGCTTAGCCGTTGTGACACATGGATGGACCCAGAGGTACTACGCTAAGTGAAACAAGCCCGGGAAAGACAAATATTTCACTTGGAATCTAAAGAGCAAAATAAACGAACAAGGAAAATTGGAACAGATTCGTAGACACAGAGAACAGACTGATGGTTGCCAGAGGGGTGAGGAGCGGGGGGACTAGGTGAAAAGGTGAGGGGCGTGAGAAGTACAGATTGGCTGGCTGGTGTGGCTCAGGATTCAAAGAAGTCAATGGCCCTGGGGAGAGGTTCCCCTGCTCCCCACTGAGGCTCAGCAGGTGGGATCCCCTGCCCTTCAAGATCTCCCAGAGGGCCCTTCCCCAAGGGCTTCTCCCCGTGTCCTGGCCCCAGGGCCTCAGGGCAGCCCCACACAGATCTCATACACTCCTTATACAGCTCTTCCTGGGAGCAAAGTCACTGTGGGCTGTGGGCTGTGGCAGCCCTCACTCCCTGCACCTCCCATCCTGCCTGCCAGTGTTGGGGAGAAGGCCACCCAGCCTGGGACCAGGGGAGGAAATCTCTGTGCGCAGACAGGACTGTTCAGAGGAGAGATAACAGCCTGTGACGGCATCAGGGTTAATAGCGCCTCCTGCAAACTCGGAATCCGACAGCTCCGGCAGCTGCATTAAAATCCAAACAGTCCTTCCTGTGGATTTTTCCGATTAATGCAAATGTGTTTTGCCTTGCAAATTGAAAATCAGTTGCAAGCACCTGGTGTAAGAATTCCAGCAGGGAGTGGAGAACCCTGAGGGGAGGCCGGGCATGCTCACTCCAGCCAGCCAGCCCGACCTTGCCCACCTCTGGTCCCTGGGAAGCCAGGCAGGGTAACACCCCACCCCCTTCTCAGCACCCACGTGGTTCTCAGATGCTGGGACTCCCAGGCCCCCTTCTTCCCCCAGTGATGGAGGGCAGGGCAAGGGCCTGAGGTACAATCAGGGAACCCCACCACGCCCCTTGTCGGAAGCTCGCCCTGGGGCATCGTCATAATTATCATCATCACTGCTTATTTTTCAGCAAAGAAACCGACAGAGCCTGGGGGCTACACCTCCAGGTTGGAAGTGTTCCTTTCCCGTCTGTGATTGTCCCAGGTCTGAGCCTGAGCGATGCCTTCTCCTACCAGTGCTGGAAGCAGTGGGGAATATCGGGGGCTCCCCAGGAAAGCTGGGTGGTGAGGAAGATGCTGTGGGGACCCCACAACTACCTCTCCCACAGAGCCTGGCCCATCCTGCTTGTGCCTCGCTACCTGTCGCAGCCTTGCTCGGTGCGGAGCTGAGCTGAGGGAATACCTCTCGCCTGTCCCCTCCTCCACCGGCCGTTGTTCATTCAGCTCAGAGATAAAGTCGGGAGGCAGGGCAGTTATGAACGGGGCCCATCAAGCTCCCCCTTCCTCTGCTACGCAATTTAAAAGCAGGAGACAGAGAAGCGCTCTGGAAATCCAAATTAAACTGTATTCCTGCAGCAATCACGCACCCAATTAAAGTAACCCAGAGCCTATTGTCCTTTGCTAAATTTAGAAAATGCTCAGGTGTGTCTGATCCTACTCTGCACGGCTATTTTTAATACAGATTTAATCATATTTTGGGTTAAGAGAAGCTAATTAGGTAGGCAGATTTAGAAAGGCTGCCGGCATGCGGGACAAAGCGAGGCGGTTTGATGCAATTCACAGTGTTTGATTTTTGGTTTGTTTGGTGTGTTTTTTAAACAGCACATTGTGTTGGAACTGGGTTTTGGATTCACAGTAAAATGGCTTGAGAACTGAGGGGCAGTGGACAGGAAAAGCCCTGTTAGAAGTTAGTGAATCCTGGGGCTGGAGGGTTCGGAACCCCAAAGGGAGTCTAGTCTCCTCCACTCTCTGCCTCCAGTGACTCGGGGCAGAGGCCTTCTCTGTCCCATGTGACACCTACAAGCCTCTTCCTCCAAGAACAGGAAGGCCGGCATTCAGTTCTCCCTGCGGAAGGCACATGCTGGGGGCTGGATGGCCCAATCAGGGGCTGAGCAGCGAACCAAGGAACTGCCCCCCTGGCCTGAGCCAGGGACCTCTGGCTCCTGCCCATCTGTCCCCGGGCAGTGCCTGCCTCCGGTGCTTGGCCCTGGGCTGGGCTCTACCCCCTCAGAAAATCCATCTCCATAAAGCACCACGGACTGCACCCGAGTGTGACAAAGACAACAGGCCTTTCAGCTGGACTCTGTGCTGCATCATCCAGTGACTGAAAAAACACCCGGGGCCTCAGTTTCTCCTCCAGCAACCTGGGGGTTCCGGTCTCTCTCTTTCCTTTTCCAGTTCACAAAGGGAGTCCAGCTACGGACAGCAACAGCGTTGAGAGGACAACTCCCCCCTGGGACTCCACGTGAGCTTCCTGTTGGGAGCTCTGAATTCTGATGGAAGAGCATCCGCAGGATTAAAGCAGTGTTTCATTAGACGGGGAGGGAGGCTGCTCTGGGGACGAGCCTCTTCAGGTAGAAGCCAGAGAGGCCTCCAGGGAGCAGCACCCAGTCAAGAGTGGTGTGACTGTGGGAAGGAGGCAGGGAGGCCCAGGCTCGCTTCTCAGAGCTGACGGACTTTCCTGAGCCCTGTTTTTAAACTCCTCCCCCAGGAAGCCCGTCCTGAAAAACGCAGCCACCTCTCACAAATCACGTCCCCAGAGGGGTGCGGGTCACCCCAATCCCTTTCTGTCTGGCTCTGATGTTGACGATGTGAGTTACGATGTTTTAGAGGCAGATGTACCCTCTTGATTATATTCTTCTGAAGGCAGCTCCTGAGATGAATTTGTATCTGGAGCCCATGAGCCCTGGGTGTGTGGGGAGGTGGCAGGGACCAGGCAGGCTGGGCTCCTCCCACAGCAGCTGAGGGTCGGCAGCACAGCTTCAAAGGGAGGGACAGCGGGTCCGAGGTCCAGGCTGCCTTGGCCCCAACATGCCACCTTCCCCAGGTGGCCGGCGTCTGCTGTCTTGGTGAGAAAATGCCATCGTCCTTCCCACGAACCAGTACTTTCCAGCCTGTAACTGGGCCAGTGCTGGTGTGAGGATGGCCTGGAAGTGACGTGAGGGGCACAGGAGGGAGGTGATTTTCCTGGTCCTACAAGGCCTGCCTGAGAAAGCCCACTCCCACCCAACCCATGGCTCCCAGCCTCCATGCCCATTCACCTCTGGCCTGATGGGAGGCATCCGAGTCAAAGGCACGGCCTGGTCAGAGGAGGCTCTGACTACACCAATGTTTTATGTTCCTTAAAAGTGAAGGCCTCCCAGGGGTCAGGACAGCTGATCACCAGCAGGCTCAGGGACACCAGAGCAAGGAGAGGCTGGCCACAGCCAGGAGCCTCAGCCCCGGGCGTGGGAGGTCTAGA
Source organism: Myotis davidii (assembly GCF_000327345.1). Lineage (NCBI taxonomy): Eukaryota > Metazoa > Chordata > Mammalia > Chiroptera > Vespertilionidae > Myotis > Myotis davidii. Next base: position 6,700,352 of record NW_006290034.1, read on the forward strand.
CAGACCCAGCAAGTGCCATCCTCTGCCCACGGGAATCTGCCCACGGTCACTCTCAGACCACCACCCTGCCAGGCTGGTGTGCATTCTGGAAATGCCAATGCCATTCTTAGTAAAAGAGCAAAAGGGATTGCAAATCTGCCAGAAAATGTGTGTGTGTGTGTGTGTGTGTGTGTGTGTGTGTAAGTATGTGTGGTTTGAGTATGAACATGTGGATATGCAGGTATGTGTGCATGAGTGTGAGTGCACATGTGTGCATGAGTGTGTGTGGTATGTGCTTTAAAAATTTTTAAATATATTTTTATTGATTTCAGAGAAGAAGGGAGAAGGAGAGAGAGAGGGAAACAGCAATGATGAGAATCACTGGCTGCCTCTTGCACATCCCCTACTGGGGATCGAGCCCACAACCTAGGCATGTGTCCTTGACCAGAATTGAATCTGGGACCCTTCAGTCCGCAGGTTGATGCTCTCTCCACTGAGCCAAACTGGCTAGGGCTGTGTGAGAGCATGGGTGTGAGCATGCATGAGCATCCATGATCACGCGTGCCTGCAGTGTGTGCGTGTGTGTACGTGCCTGTGTGCGTGTATCTGCCCCTTGTCTGCATGTGCACAGTGCAGGCAGAGATGCAGCTGCACACACAGGCTCTGGACTCCGTGTCCTCATTTGCTCACCTACCAGTAGGTGAACTGGGCAAGTGCTTCAACCGGCTATGCCTCAGTTTCCCCATCCACAGACTGCAGATATGGTCCCTAATTCACGGGACTGCTGTGATTATGTGAGCTAATGCGCAGAGAGAGCACTTAGTGCCTGGTATAGGATTCATGCCCAGCAACAGTTAGCTATACTGCTAATTTTTGTTTATTGACCCAGGTCAATTGGCTGATAAATATCACCTCTTCTTCAAACGGAGGCATGAGGGGATCCTTGAGGTCACCACATGTAAAGCCACATCCATCCATCCATTCCGCACCTCCATAAACACAGACCTACGCTTCTAAGTAGAGGTTCAAATTCACAAGAAGGACCTTCCCTGAAATGCCATCCCTCGAGTCCATGCCAGCGGGACCTTTTATATGTTCAACCATTTTAGAACACGGTCTTTCGGATCCTCACAGTCAAAACCTTTAAAACTGGTCCAAGTGGACCCACCGGGGCTCTGGCTACAGAGAGAATTCCGAGTCAGCTGCAGCGCCCACACTCTGAGCTGTTTGGCTCATTCGTGCAACCGCCTGCTTGCTGCACTCCCAGATAACTGACTTTCCCGTTTTACGCATTTATGTAGAGAGCTAGCTACATGAATGGAGTCATTTTGATATCTTGTCTTTAGTTGGTAATTGCTCAGAGAGAAAAACATGTCCTTTCCCCCGGGAGATGCAAATCTTTAGTCTAATGGGCACAATGAGCAGAGGATTTGGGTGATACAATTGGTGATAGTAATAATGAAATGCTGCATAATAATTACAGTGGCAACAACACCAACGGGGACGGAGAGGAAGCTGAGCGCGCACGGGGGCCAGGCGCCGTGCTCAGCCCTCACGCACTCTGGCTCACCTCATGCTGGCGCAGGAGCAGAACCTGTGCTCTTCGCTGGGCCCACTTTACCTGTTCGGGTGTGTGGAGAGGGGAGAGGGGCGAGGGGCCAGCAGCCCCGGCTGCCGGTCCAGAGAGTGCGAGCGTGTTCACGGGGAGAACAGTGCGCCTGGTCTCGGCACAGAACACCCCAATGCCCTTTTCACTCATCCACACACAGGCCGCCTATGCAGGTATCCCAGCAAGTGAGCTACAGGGAAATACACGCCACAGGACTGCCTTACAAAAATAGCAAAATGCACAGCGCAGGCCCGCTCTGTATAATGCATGCAGAAAACATGGAAACATCTTATCCTGATAAATTGTGCTTTCTGTGAATTTGCTGATCACACGCGCACGCTCGCGCCCATGCACAGAACGCCTCTGTGTGGCTGTCTCTCCACAAAGAGATGGAGAGAGCCCAGGTCTAAAGGCTGGCTGTGCCCTGGAGCGGGGGGTGGGGGAGTGGGAGGGGGGAAGGCTGTCAGCTTAGGGCTGGAGCCTGAGTGGCCGGGTTGGTGACCACTTCCTGGCAGCCCAGGCAAGTTTTCCAGTTCAGGCTGTGGAGCTTAAGAATCTGCAGCAAGTCTGTCACGTGCCAGCAGCAGGTGAGCAAGGGGTCAGGGAGGAGGAGTTAGAGCCCCGTGGAAGAAGCAAACCCTGAACAGAAAAACATGACAAGGTAGGCATGATTACAATGTTCAACCGAGAACTGGGGGTGGGGTGGGGGGTGGGCTTCCTGGAGGAGGGGTCTGGGTCTTGAAGGTGAATATGGTGGCCAGGGGAGGAGAGTGGGGTGGTATTCTAGGAGGAGGGAATAGCAAGAGCAAAGGTGCTGGGCACCGGGAAGCAGAGGGTGGACAGTCAGGACTGCAGCACCAAGGCTGCAGCGGACAGACAAGAGCTGAGGCTGGCCGGGTAAGGGGCACCAGACCTGAAGGGAAGGCCCCAGCCACCTCACCAAGTGACCTCCCCACTTGGCTGCCACTTAAGGCCTGTCCACTCTTTGGGGCCTGCTTCAGTGTTACCCACTCAAGGAGACCTCGACTAGATAAGAGCCCTGCCAACACTCTCCGCCCTCCCTCCCTTTCCGCGGCGCTTCTAACTCCCACTGGAATTGGAGGATTATCCGTGGGATTTGGGGTCACTGTCTTCCCCGCCCCCCGGAGAGCAAGCTTTCTTATTCACCCAGTGCCTAGCACAGTTCCTGGTACATATGAGTCACGCAATAGGTGCTTGCTGGAGGGAGGAATGAATGGCTAATGAATGTCCTTGCAAGGCATCATGGGGTGGCTGGATGGGGCGAGACTGGAGGCCGGAAGGCGAGTGGAATAGCGGGCCTGGAAGTGACAAGGCTCTGAAGTAGAGGGCAGGCGTGAACACGTCAACCTCGTTAGAAGGCGCACAGCAGGCCGGCGCGATGGATCTGGGTGTGAGGAAGGGAGAAGCTGGGGCCGCCTCCGGACAGGCCACGTGCCATCTGCGAGAGGAGGACAAGGGACTAGGAGCAGGTCTGGGGGAAGGAAGGCCAGGGGTGGGATGACACAGTGTGGACACAGTGAGCCCGAGTTCCCAGAGTTCTCAGGACAGTCCCTTCCTGGAAATAGACACAGTGACCCTGTGGCCACCCCGGCATCCTCTCCACAGGCAGCATCACCATTCACGCGGACCCTGCGGAAGCCTGGCCAGTCCCTGATGAGCCTTCAGATCCCGCCCACCCTGCCCGGGGCACTGGCTCCTGGGAGCAGAGGGGGTGCAGCCTGCACGACAGACTGCGGTGTGACCAGGAGGAAATGGATTGAGGCCGACTCAAGGACTGGCGGTGAGCTGGCCCACACCAAGCTCATCCCTTTCAGAACCTGCTTCCTCCTTAGACAAGTCCATGCCTGCAGGCACGTGACAGGCTGCCAGCCCAGCCCGGAGGGACAGAACCAGAGGCAACCGGAGGCGGGGCTTCCTCACCTCTCGGCCTGATTCCCAGGAACATTCCAAGAGGCCCACCTGGGGTCAGCCTGTTTCTGCCCCCGTGTGGCGTCGGCATGTGGTCCTGACGGCATTCGAGGCACACAGGTAAATGGGATCTTGTCTCTGGGGCCCTGGTGACGTCAGGCACACAGGTGACCGAGCCTCTCTGCCCTCTGAGAACATGGTATTGACACTGTGCACTGTGTTTCTGTCAAGCCAGATTTCAATTAAGATTTTCTCTCCATGTTACTAGCTTATAAATGAATAAATAGACATTTTAATTACTCTGACACACACCTCAGCAGAGGAGCCTGATGGAGGGCTGGGCAGGTCAAGAGTAGCTGCCCTGCCCCCGCCCAGCCTGCTCACCTGCCCAATCAGTCCTGCGGAAGTGCCACCCTGACCCAGCCTCTCCCCAGCTCAGCAACCGTAACTCCTCGTGGCCTTGGGGACAAAGTTGAAGCCCTAAGCCCAGGGCTCAAACCCCTTGTAGCCTGACCCCAATCTACCTTCCCAGCATTCAGCTCACTTCCCCCCGCAGGCCACACCCTCCAGCCAGACGGGACTCCTCACTGCCTTGAGCCCGCACAGAAAGACAGAATCATGGACTGTTGGGGATGGAAGGAACTCTCCATTTTCCAGACAAGGATGCCCAGGACCAGAGAAGGTCAGAGACTTGAGGCCACGGTCTGGGCCGAGTCTAAGGAGATTCATTCATTCATTCAACATGTATTAAGTGCCTATTTCCTGCCAGACACTCTCCTTGTTTGTGTAAGAGCATGAAACCTACATTTAACAAACATGGGAGCAGGCACAATAGTAAACAAACAGAGAAGTCCCTGCCTTCTTAGAGAGCTGGGAGCGACATACTCAACAAAGACACACATCAGACGGTGACAGTGATAGTGCTATGAAGAAGGACAGCGCAGGGGACCAAGTACAGAGCGATGGGGGAGGCACATTTCATCGAGGTGCCAACGGGAGACCTCAGGCTAAGCGGCCTTTGAACAGAAACCTGAAAGAAGTGAGGGTTCCCTCCCAGGCCCCTCCTGCCCTCTCTGCCCCTGCACACAGTGGGGCTACACAGGTCCTCCATGCAAGAGGACCTGCTCCCGGGGATGGGGGCCTGGCTCCAGACCCACTCAGGTTTTCGCCACAGAAATCACCAAGGGTCTCATTTCACCCCAGAGTATGCATTACTTTTCCTCTCCCGCTAAAGCAAACTTCTCTCCGTCCCTTCCGGAGAGGTTCATTTAATAGTGTGTGAAATGACATGTCAACAAGAATCAGAATAAATGGCATCCTCATCCCCAGCAGGTGACAGGCGGCCCAGGGCAGGTGGCTCCCACAGCCCGCAGGGAGCTGGCCTGGGACCCAGCCTGGCTCTGGGCAGGGGGATCTCTACACTCAGCCTTGCAACTGGACCTGGGTCTTGGAGCTTCTAAAAGCGGAGCAGGAGCTGCCTTTGATGGAGAAACCAGCTATCGTCTGACACGCAATTAGCAAGGACAAGTGTTCCCCCGGGCAGACGCAAGCCCGTCAGTCACCCATCAGGGATCTGTGGATGAAGGGCCTGGACCGGCTGCCAATAATCATCAGCTCACCTTGCCGAGCACGGCCGCGTGCTTTTCACAGCCCCTGAGTCTGTCAGCTCACTGCCCTGGGGACTTGGAGGTGTGAGAACGCGCCTCTGACCTTTGCCCACCTCTTCCAGGAGGCCCAGGCCACGTGGACTTAATTTGATAATGGAAACAGCGCGTGTTTTCAGATGCTTCCTATGAACTGGGACCTGTGCTAAGAATTTTATGTGCCTTATTCTGTCTAATCTGCTCATTCATTCAAATACATGTTTATTGAGCATCTGCTATGTCCCAGGGACAGTTCTAGATAAATAAGAACAGAATCTAGCAGTGAATCAAATGGTACATTGACTGTGGGGCACTCGGGCCACCCCGCCTCCCGCCTCACTTTGGTGCATGGGGGTGAGATGCTCGGGTCCTCACTGGGTGGTGCCTCAGGGTCCTGCTGCCTCGGGGCTTTCTTGGAAGCCTGCGGAAGCTCTGGTACTCACAGGGCACAGCCATGGCAGACAGGCGCCAAGCGCTCCAGCTCCGGGTGTGCCTGTGTGGTGACAATTCTGAGGCGTTGCCTACACAGTCGCTCAGAAGTCCCCCCCGAACAACAGCTCACTCACCCAATGCTGGCCTTTTCCCCTGTCTCGCTCACCCTGCCACCTGGATTTTGCACCCACACACGGTGGCCCCTAAACTAGGTCTCAGACTCTGTTTCCAGGGAACCAAACTAAAACCCAAGAAGATACATATTAGGGAGAAAATAAAGTAGAAAAGGGACTAGAGATCTCAAATCAGGAAAATAAATGACAGCATTCCCATTTTCTAGATGAAAACGGGGCTCTGGTTCCGACTCTCAAGGTCACCGGCTAAGTGGCAGAGCTGGGACTTCCCGCCTCCGTTCTGGTGTGGCGGTGGGTGCTCTTAAGCACTCTGTTCCTCGCCCTTCCCGTGGCTGCAGAACCAGGGCTGAAATCACGAATTCTAGGGCAGACCATGCCGGAGGGGAAGGAGAACTCAGAGGCAGCAGCAGACTCTGGGGGAATCCCAGGCAATAAGAAGCGGCAGCGACCAGGACAGAGGTGCCCTGGCCTCTACCCGTCTCTGCGCAGCTCCCTCTCTATGGAGCACCATGCCCAGCCTCAGCTCACAGACAGGTGCGGCCCTGACACCTCCCCAGGCACAGGGCACTGTTTTACTCTCCTCTGGCCATCGCCTTGAGGCTGTCAGAGCTGGAGGAAACCTGGACGCTGGCTCCTGGAATACCTTCGGTTTTCAGGGGAGGAGGCTGAGCCCAGAGAGGGCGAGTGTCTTGTTGAAAGTCACACAGTGAGACAGGAGCTGAGTTTGGCTGGAGCTCAGGAGTCCTGCCGTTCGCTCTGTGGGACACCTGGACAGGTGAGAGCCTGGAGGAAGGAGGCTGGGAGAGCAGGGAGCCACCCAGAGGCCTTCGTGACAGTGTGATCACTCTGCCCAGTGAGGTGGCGGGGCGGGCGTCATTCACCCTTGTTACAGGGGAAAGAGACTGAGGCTTGGGGAGTCCACGCAGCCCAGGGGTGGCATGGCCATGACCCAAATCCACAAGTTCTGACTCCACGTTTCCTGCTTTTCCAATGACTCCAAGCTATGCCCAGCCGGGCCTCCCAGTGATTACCTTTCATTAGCTTCGGAAAGCTGCGGCTTTACTGAATTCCATCAAGGACTAAATCTGTCAGGAAAACGTAAAGACAGGGCCTCATCCATCTTCTGGACAACTCTTTATTAGACTTATTATTATGTAAATACAGAGGAGGAGGGCACTGCATTAAAATCCAATCTGGGGCTGCCTCTGAGGCAGGGGTTAGATGGCAGAGGGGTAGAGAAAGGCGGTCCCTCTGTCCTTATGAGGGCCATGGAGAGGCCGGCCGAGGGGGAGCCTGGGCACGGGACGGGTGGGACCTGTGCCAATGCCCACACCTGCTGCGCGCTTGGATATGCCACTGCCAGGCCCAATTAATGAAAGGTTGGGACGATAAAAAGGCCAAGCAGTGCCCTTGGCTGGGGCAGCTCAGTCAGGCCCCAGACTCCCTCGCTCTGTTCCTGTAATAGGCTGACTGGCGCACACGGGGACTCAGTACATGTTCCTCTCAATGCGAGAATACACTCCCTGGGGCCACTACACTCCGAGAGGAGGAAGTGAAACAAATCTGGTCATTTCAGCCATTACCATTGCGGGAGTCCCGGGTGAGCCCACAGCGCGGGCGGCAGCCAGCTCCTCGCTGCAGCGTCCTGCCCGCCCACCTAGGCCTCTGCCCACAGCATACCGAGGTCCTGCCGCTGCCACGTGACCGTGAGCACTGTGACAATGGGGCTGGGTCTCTCCCCTCCCCGCCACAGTAGGTCCTGCAGGGAGAAGTTGGCTCAAGATGAGTGAAGGGCAGCACACGACACGCGCAGGGTCTGTGCTGGCCTCTCTGTGCCCATCAGAACAGGGCACTGGCCAGCGGGTGGACACTCGCTCCCACGGCCCCTGTCCTGGTGCCCTTGTGCAAGGCAGGCCAGCTCAACCCTGCATGGCAGCTTGTATGGTGGCACAGGAGAGCTTTCTGGGGGAATTCACAGAAGACAGGTTCGTACTGGATTACCAGAGCAGCCTAGGACACACAGTTCAGCCTTCAGGGTCAAGCGCGGATGCTAGTCCTTCTATGGTCACCTCCCACTGATGAACACTGCCGCTCTAGGCGCTCTACTGAGACCGACCTCTATGATCTACCCATTTAATCTTCACCACAATCCCGCCAAGCAGGGCCGCTACTTCCCATTTCACAGATGAGCTAACTGTGCTCACAGGCTACAGCATGCCGACATCTGGGCTGGGAAATTCTAAATTGGAATTCGAGCCCAGAGGAAGGAGGGGCGTGGCAGCTGTGTAGGCCTTTGTATGAAAGTCACTCAGGCCTCGGCCCAGGTCGCAGCCTGTCACGTCCTCACCCTCTCAGAACTCTGAGGCCTGGTGCCCTCGCCTCGGTTGGCTTCTGAGCTGGAGTAGCTCAGCAGCTGGGGAGAAGCCTGAATGCGGTCCTGGGCCATGTCCAGCGATGGGAGATTAGAACAGTGTTTGCTGAGAAACCACCTTCCGGCACTGCCCGATGCCTGCACCAGTAAGGGGCTCCGACCCTCAGTGCGCTGGCCCCACGCCTCTCTCCACGCCTACAGGTGGTGCGGAGAGCATGGATTTGGGTGTTCGATGGACTGGGCTTGAGTCCTGGCTCCTCATGGACTCTGGCTTTTCTTACAGACCCCGTGATCTTAAACAAGCCTCAGTTTCCTCCTCAGAGAAAAGGGGAGAATACAACCCACCTAATGGGTATTATGCGGACTCAGTGTGCTGATGTGTATAGCAGCGGGCCCAGTACATGGCACACAGTAGGTGCTCAATATATGGTAGCTGTTCTTCCACATAAAACGTCAGCTCAGCTGCCCCATGGCAGCATGCAAGGACAGCAAAGCATCATGGAAGCCGTGCTCAGCGTAGGGACACGATGGAGGAAGGGGCTGGTGACATCCAGTGTGTGTGTGTGTGTGTGTGTGTGTGTGTGTGTATGCGTGTGCGCGT
>NW_006290034.1:6709169-6730573 GCF_000327345.1 Myotis davidii
GTGTGCACGTGTGAGTGGGGGCTCCACAGCCCTGATCTGAGCTGGTGACCAAGTGGTGGAGAGGGGGAAGGTGTCCGGCAGAGCCTGGACAGAGCAGCAAGCCACTGCTCCACACATCCTGGTGCTGAGCTCAGGGCGGGAGCAGACGCAGTGCGCAGTGTTCCTTGTGGTACTTGTTGAGTAAATGAGACGGAAGAGGCCTTGTCTGAGTCCTCCTGGCCTCCAATGGAAGGAGGCGGCCAGACTTTTCTTGATGATGTTCAGAGCCCCAGTCCGGATCCTGCAGGGGCCCACCCCCATCCCCGGGTCCCTCTGGATTAGCAATGCCTATTTCCTTCTCATCCAGCCTTGTGGACTGAGAGTGCTGTGTCCTCCTGTAATGTTTTCCTAGAAACGGGCAGATTATCATTAAATACCGAGACGTGAGACTCAAGGTTCTGTTGCTCTTCATGTCTGCGAAGGGCTTGTGTGTGGGGAGTAAGTCCCGGGGGCCCCACTGGGCAGGCAAGGCCAAGGAGACAGCTGTGCACTGGCTGATCCATATTCAGTCAACCAACCGATAACAAACACGTAGGGTGGGACCATGAGCCAGGAACTCTGTTAAGCAGGTTGAGGACGAGCCCTTTTCTTCACAGGGCCATCGGCTGTTTTGGAGATGAGTGACTTGCCCAATTGCTGTGTCAGTCAGTCATTCATTCACCGTGTGAGAGGTTACGATGGGTCATCACCTGGTCTAGGGGTGGGGATACAGCAGTGACAAAACAAGGTTCTCGCCGTCATGGAGCCAAGCAGTACTGCACTAAAGCACCTGCCCGGCACTTTAAAGTGTATAATATTCTTGAACCTCATCTCAATTCTCGCTGAGTCCTGGGACAATCCTATTTTTGTTATTCTCATTGAATAGATGAAGAAATTAAGACTCGGAGAGGTTAAGTGACTTGTCCTAAATCACACAGCAGACATTCAGTGAGACCGGGACTCAAACCCCAGTTTTCAGACACACCAGAGCCTGTGTTGTTGAGGCAATACTCTGCCAGGACAATGGCGTTATCAGAAAAGCAAACGGAAGAAGGGGGTACCCATTGTGGGGGCTTTCCTTCCTCTATCTGGGGCTTTCGAGGGGAATGCAAGTTTGGAGGAACTCTACATATTCTTATAATGGTTGATAAACGACCCATGGTAGACCAGCTGTCTAAGAATTGCCACAGGGACCTATGAAATCCTGGGCTGGGATCATACTTGATTCTTTTTGGTGTTTGTGTATTTGCTTGCATTAATTTTGTTTTGCTTTGTAAACCTTGTCTTGGGTATGATGACATTTCTCCAATGGGGACCATGTTTGCATAGACATGAGGGGGGCCAGATAAGCAGACAGGAGAAGTGAAGAAGGACAGGAGGCAATGTCCCGATCCCCAAGAAGCCTTGTTTGGCCATCGTTCATTCCTTCCAAAAGCTAGAGTTCCTCGTGTGCCCTGGGATAGAGAAGGGCCGAGGCAAGCCCCGTCTGCCTGTGCCCCATATGCCTGGCTGATGCCCTCACCTGCTCGACCTCTACAGAAAGATCTATTTCCAGCAGCTGGGCGGCTGGGCAGGGGCTCTCCTGCCAGAGACGAGGTAGTTTCCTCTATCCGTAAATGGCTCCAACTCCTGGAAAAACAGCCACACATGAGGCACGAGTGCTGAGCAGCAAACAGCTCGCTCCCCACGGAGCCCTGTGTGACTCACCAGGGCAAGGAGCCAGCCTCCCCTGGGGCCAGGCAGGCAGCTGCCCGGGGGGAAGCCAGTGAGTACAGGGACTCTGGCCCACCCTTAAAGACAGGATTTATTTCTTCCCTTCCCCACAGCCTGTTGAGCTATTCTGCTAGTTCTTCCACTTCTGTTTATTTTTGTCCCCAAGGTGGAAGAGAAATTCCATCTCAGTGGGACAGGCCATTTCCCCAGAGAGGCTTGCAAACCTTCAGACCAATTAGCTGAGTGTCCGTGGCCAGGGCCCTTGCTCTCCCCCAGCAAGCAGACCTCTCCACAGGCTTTGGCCTAAGGCCATCCAGGGTTCACTGTGCTCTGCAGGGGAGGGCAGGGAAAGGGAGGAGGGATGAAGGGAGGGGAGATGAGGGAGGGGCTGTGAGCAGGGAAAGGGTTTCTGGGAGGCCAGAGAAGGAGGAGGGGAGCAAGCAGAGAAAAGGGTCAAGTAGAACTGGAGAAGAAGACAAAAGTAGACGGTTCATCACTGTAGATATTATAGCAATCTTTCCCTTGGGGCCTAATGTCATACTCAAATGTGGGCAAAAAATCACAACCAGCTTGTCTGGGCCTCATTCCGGGCGTCTGGCATTGTGGGAGACTTGGTCTTGGTCCCCAAGGGGCTTAGGGCTGGGCAGAAGGGTGAGTATGAGCAGCCTGTGTTCAAGGTCCAGTGGGACATAAATAAAGGTGCTTTTGTCTGGGAGTAGAAAACCCAGTGGCAGTTCTGACTCCGTCACTCCCAGCTGGGGAGGGAGCCTGGGGAGCCTGGGCCTGCACTGGCCTCCGTGTGCCTCCGGTTCCCTTCTGTAAAGTGAGGGTGATACATGTTCCGCCGACCCTCCATGGTCATGGGGACCCTCGAAGGAGACACCGTGGGTGAAAATGAACTGTAAACTCTAAAAACTGGACAGAAGTGCAGGAAACAGAGCACCAAAGGCTGGCTGCTGAGATGGGAAGCCAGGCTGGGTGGTCAGAGTTCTGGAGGCCAGGGCAGTGGGCTGGGCTGAGAGAGATACACAACCTGTCTTAGAAGAAACAAGGAAACAAGATGGGGAGAGGAGGGAAGAGGACACCAAAACAAAGGCATGGAAGTAGGAATATAGTCCTATTTGTGGGACAATTAAAAATAATTCTGCTTTTGTTCTTTCGCTTGCTCCCTCCCCTCTCCGTCTCCCACCCCTGGCATTTTAGGTGGTTCCTTCTGCCTAGGACAGGCGCCATCTCCCGACCCTCCTGTCTGATGAACTTTACTAACATGTCAGATCTTTTTTAGATGTCATTCCCTCCGAGAAGCTCCTCCTGGTCCCCAAGGATGGGTGCTCCTATATCCTTATGTTAGTGCTTTCTAAACATTTTTATCACAACCCAAACTAAGCAACATATTTTAGACCACACACACATCAATGTATAAAATGGAAACAAATGTAGAGAAACATTTTCCCCTTAATATAATTTATCCCATAATATCATCCTGGGATATTTCTATTCTGCTCTATTTAATTTTTTTAAATGCTGGCCATGACCCACTAAGTTAATTTCATGACCCACTAACGGGGTGGTCACAACACGGCCTCTGCTTGCCCGTCATGGTAGCTACTCCTTGCACTGCCCCCCCTCCCCCATGGGTCCGCAGCTCCACTGACTGCAGACTCCCCAGGACAGACACCTCATCACGCCTGCCCTGGATGAGCCTCCAGCCCAACAGGTGCTCGGACATGTTGACTGGGTCCGTTACTGAGTGCAGGGCTGTCTGCTGGAGCAGCACAGTGCTTAGAGTGGGACAGGACGAATTAGCCTTGAAAAGCCAGCAAAGGAAGGCGAGGTTTTTTGCTTGTTTGTTTTTTAAGCATTTAAAATTGATTTTTAGAGTGAGAGGGAGAGAAACATCAACATGAGAGTGAAGTATTGATCAGCTGCCTCTTGCATGCCCCCGACCATAGATTGAGCCTGCAACTTGAGCATGTGCCCTGGTCGGGAATTGAACCAGCAACCCTTCAGACCACCGGACGGTGCCCAACCAACTGAGCCACACCAGAGAGGGCTAACGGTGAGTTTCAAGAGAGCAGCAGGACAGAAATCTTGGCAGGCAAGGAGGAGGGCCTGGCCCGGGCACTGGCTGTAGGAGCCACAAGAAAGGATCCTCCTGAGGCTGTTTGAAAGGAGAGGTGACTAGGTGTGGTTACACCAGAGAGCTGGAGGGCTGGCAGAGACCAAGTGGTAAAGTGGACCCCGAGTCTCGAACCTGCAGCTGTTCTTCCCAATCACTACAGCTCAGTAAAGACCCCCAGTCACAACAGCTTGCATTTACTGACCACCTACTACGTGCGGGTACTATACCAGATCCTTTGCATACATCCTGTTTACAACCAAAGGCCTAAGGAGGTTGCACAAGGTCACACAGCTGGTGAGTGGCCCAGGCAGCACTCAGGTCGGATCAGCCCGAGTCCACGGTCCAGCTTTCCCCTGCACCATCTTGCCCACACCCCACTTCTCACCTCCACCTCCTGTCCTGCAGTTTCTATAGCTGACAGTCTATAAGCCCCTGGTTTCTCTAGATTTGGGAGTCATGATCAGGTTATGCTGAGGGGTGGGAAGGATGGGGTGAAGATGGAATCTGTGTTGACCACCCTGAGTGTACAAACATTGAAGAGATGAAGAGCAGTATTCAACAAACATTAAAACGGAATTTTATGTGGCGGGCACTGTCCAAGGTGCTGAAAATGCAATGAAAAACGAAACAAAGTTCCCAGCTCTTGTGGAGTTCACATGCCAGAGAAAGGAGGGAGCCAGACAACAACCAAATACACATATAAATTGGTGCAATGCCTGTCAAACTGATAACCAAAATGGCTACGTGACTAACAGGAGGGTAGTAGTATGTACAGTACATACACGGTGGGTACGCTGGACAAAGGGATGGTTCACCTGTGGCTGGATGGAGAAAGACGGATTGAGATTTCATCATGCTACTCAGAACAGTGTGCAATTTAAAACTATAGTTTATTTCTGGAATTTTCCATTTAATATTTTCAGACCGTAGTTGACGGAAAATGCAGAAAGTGAAACTGTGGATAAGTGGGGAAACTGTACCAACTTTCTTTGTACACATTCCTCCCTCTACCCTTCCTCATGTTCTGTGCGATCCCTCAAGTCCTGAACACCCCTGGCACTGCCAGAGGACCGGTCAGCCCTCCTCCATGCCTCTGCAGGACCTCAGCCACACTTCCAGTACTGCTCCCACACAGCAGCCACCAGGCAGTGAGACAGAAAGCTCATCTGTGTCTAATCATTTTCATATCTTCAACGTCCTACATGAGGCCTGACACACGGGGGCTCAAGAAAGGTTTTTAGAATAAATGAATAAGTGACTTCATGAGAGAATGGATCCCTTTAGCTTTTGAATCAAATGGGCTGACATTTATTTAACACCTTCTGTGTGGCAAGCACTGTGCTAGGCACCGAGCGATGTCTAAAGGTGCCATTTCTGCCCTCAAGAAACACAGTCTGGCCGGAAGATTAATGTGATTAACACATCGGTAGTAACAGTGGTAGGAATAGCATCGAGCACTTACTGGGCGCTTGCCGCATGCCAGGCTCAGTTCTCAGAGAGTTGCCAGGTGGGAACTCATTCCAACCCTCTAACCACCCTACGAAGAAGGTGCTATTATTATCTCTAATACACAGATGAGGAAAAGAAAGCTTAAAGCCACCCAGCCAGGAGGTGGCATACTGAGTTCCAACCAGAGTATAAAATAGGAAGGAAGAACTCTACATGTTGCAAGAGGAAAAAGGAGAGAGAAAAACGCCTGTGGGCTGGAGGACCAGGGGGACACTTCCAGGGAGAGGCTGGACTTGGGCTGCGTCGTGAATTCCTTTCCCCTAACCTTTCCTCCACCTGCTGGCATCCAAGACCCTTGCCCCCCCTGCACCTGGAGCCCTGGGGAAACCAGTGCACATGAGGTGACTTTGCAAGGCAGCTGATGTCATCAGAGCTCCTAGGGCAGCTGGCACCCCAGCTCCCACCAGGCGCCTCCCCAGATCTGGAGCCCCAGGGGGCAGGAGCCCACAGCAGCCGCTGATTAATTTCCACTGACAAGAGGTTGCGTCTTTGGCAAGCACGGTATTAAATAGCTCCTTTTGATCATAATTAAGTTTCTCTCCGGCTGATGCTATAAATAGCCATCCCCTATTGATTGGAGGGTCTGGGCTGTGAGCTCAGCGTCCTCCGGGAGCTTTTCCAGACCTGGCCTGGGCTCTTTCGGCCCACGCTTCTCTTCCTGACATGCATCCTTCCTAATTTCAAGGGCAGGTGCAGCCAAACACCAAGCTGGGGTTTGGCTCGTTTTCCCAACTCTCCCCACCCCCACTGCCGGGCCAGCCAAAATCGGAGTTGACTCACTGGGTCACTTGGCTTCCCAAGGGAGGAGCAGGCGGAGACCAGGACACCTGGCCTCTCCTCCTGGGCCCCTCAGGACCTGAGCCTCCCCTTTTCTCTGCAATGGGGGCAATATCTTCACCAGGACACCTCCCTGATCTACCGACAGGAAAACTGAGGTGCAGACACATGACGATCCTATGAACAGTTTCTGAAGAAGAACTCACAACTAGGGTGTCCCTTTCTCTTTCTCTTCTTAAAGAGAGTAGAAGCAATCTTGTTCTGCTGCGATGTCCAAGAGAGGACGGGGTCGGGGCTGGGCCCTCCAAATCCCAGGGTCACGGTGCGGGGAGGGCACTTGGGACAGAGCACATTAATTACGATGCTCCCTCTGCCCAACACAGTGTTATACAGACGGGAAAAGCACCAGGTTAGAACTCCCTCCTTCTCCTCCACTTGAAACCCACCCAAGTCACTTCCCAGAAAGCAACCAGGTTCTTTCTCCAGGACTCCAACCCAGCTCCCATCATCACCAAACACACACAGTGCTGCTGCTTAGCACAGTCTGGGGTTCTTTGGTGCTTGGCTCTATTTGTTCCCACGCTAGGGACGGGGTGGGCTGGAAACAGGAGTCAGGACAGAGAGGAAGATATGCTCTGAAGTTACCAGGCTTGGCATGATCCCACCTCTGCCACCAACAAGCGCTACGGTCCTGGGCAAGTAGCCTACTCTATGCCTTCGTGGCTTTTTTCCATCTGTAAAATAAGTAGATGGAATAAAATGACCTTTTCCATTCCGAGTTCTACAATGGTTTGATTCTAGGTAAAAAGGGTACGCGCATAACTTTGCCAGGAAGGAAGCCTGGAAAAGCTGAAATAAAGTTTTCTTTGTAAAGCCAGACGTTGCTTGGGCCCCCAAAGGAGGAGGGTGTTTGCAGAGGACCAGCCCTGGTGTCAGGCTCCTGCCCTCTGCTCTTTACAAAACCACGGCTCTTAGACCAAATCTGCCCCATCCCCTAAAACTGGCCCAGAGCCATCCCCATTCATTTACCTAATGCCTGTGGCTGCTTTTGTGCTACAAGAGCAGAGATGAGTAGTTGAGACAGTGACTGTATGGCCCACAAAGCCTAAACGATTTACTCTCTGGCCTTTACAAAATCAATCTGCTATTCTCTGCTGAGGCACGTGAGCAGGTGGGGAAGAGGAGAAAAGGACTTCCCACTGAGCTCAGGGGTATGTGCCACCCCGCACTGTCCTGCAGACCAGGGCCCAGTAGGAGTCGTTGGTGCTTTTCCCAGGACTTGGGTTGGGACCCTGGAGTCCTGGGGGTTCTGGCCAGTGACCTGGCAGCCTGGAGATAGCATGTCCCCAAACCACCAGACATACACAGAGACACACAGACGTGCAGGCGCGCCCGCGGCCGTGCACACACACACACACGCACACGCGCACACGCACGCACACACACGCGCACGCACACGCATGCACGCACAGACGCACACATGCGCCTGCGCGCGCGCACACACACGCACACACAGCTGGGTTGGGCAGGGAGGCCTTTTCCTCCTGTGTATGAGAAGCTCCTAATCCAACTCGTATAAACACATCCCACCTAACCAGGCTGCGCTCTTCCCTGCTGGGGTTCATGGAGGCTTTAGAAACCCTCCTCAATCCCTGGCAGAGCCCAGAGCTGAGACCAGGGTAGGAGAGAACCTCAGGCCCAGTCGCCAGTGCCTAGAAGCAGAGCTGCCTCCAGGAAGAGGAGGACGAGTTGGTCACTGACAAACAGCCCAGACTGGAGGCCTGGGAACTTCACTTAGCAACCTGACTGATGGAGGAACACAGCACGGCTGCCAGGGAACTGGGGAGCAGGCGGTGCTGGTGGAGGGAGGGAGCAGAGCAGCACGGGGAAAATAAAACCTCCACACTTTGTGCTCCCCAAAGCCCCCTAAAGCTCTCTAGCCTTGGACTGCTCAGACTGGGGTTTCTGGGGGAGCTGCTATTGCTCCCATTCTTCTCCACCCGCTGGAGCCGGCAGGCCCCTCCATCTGGCCCTGTCCTGATGGTCAGCATGGCAGGACAGCCCCTGATCTCCAGCGTCCACCGGCAGGCTGTGGGATCTGTGATGGCCTTCCTCCCTTTACACGAAGCCGGATCTGGTTTTCCAGGGCAAGGGAAGGCGGGGGCGAACAAAATCTCCAGATCAGTTCTCACAGGGCACTGCCCGAGGCCATATGCCACCGTCTCCAGCGCTGCCATTACGCATCTTGCTTGTAATTGCTTTAGAACGACACTCATCATGTTGTATTTTATCACCCGGCGACAGATCCATACAGGGGAAGGGAAACGCACGCACACTCACAGAGGAAGCCAGACTGCGTGACGGTCGGGGAGAGCAATTGTTCAAAACTCCGAGAGCCAGACTCTGTCCACGCGCCTAGTGAAGGCTCACTGTTCTGCGTGAGGAGGGAGGCAGCAGGGAGGACCCCACGCTCCTCCACTCCCTCTAAACGCTCCACAAACCCTCAGTCTTCCTCGCTGTCACTACTCAGGGATGAGGCTTTCTTTCCGGGAGAAAAGGTAATGAGAAGCAGAGAAGTAGGGAAGGCCCGTGAGGTAAATAGCCCCCCCCCCCCATCAAGGGTCAATAGGCAGGTCTCCCTCATTCATAAAGGTCACAGGGACAGGGGCTGGAAGCTTCTGGGGCCAGGAATGGAGCCACAGACTTAACTAGCGGGTGGGAACATCGAACCCCCTCCCTGCCCACCGCTGGCAAGGGTGACAACCCAAGAGGTCAGCAGCTCCAACCAACAAAGGGAAGCGCCTGTGTCATCACTGTCCCTGCCGGGTGCTTTGTGGTATACAGTCGGTGCCACGGAGAACACCAAGAGAGCCCCTTCCTCGGAGCCCTGAGTGCGGAGGCGGGCAGGTGTGAGAGCCCCACAGCTGGCGGGTCCCACAGTCCCAGCAACTTCTCCCTTCCTCATGTTGGACCAAACCCCACAATGCCCCACCACTGGGACCTGTGTCCTTTGCCCCCCACTGGCCTCACAGCAGACCGTAAACCAGCTCTCCAGGGGCCTGCCGGTCATAGCCATTTAGGGCTTGAAATCTGGCCCAGAGAAAATGCCCCCAAATCCAAGATCCCTTCTGGCTAAGGACACTGATCCTCAGAGCATCTGCTGAAGCCCAGCTTAGCAACCCTGAAGAGGACAGCCCCAAATGCAGAAACAGGGTCTGCCATGGAGTGGGGTCCAGAGACCAGCCCGAGCCCGGTTCCGTACCTGCCTCCCCACAGGGCTGGTCAGGCCCAGAGGGTTCCAAGAGCAGGGGCCTCTGCAGCCCCTCCCCCAGCCCAGAACGTGTTCAGGTACAGAACACTGGAGACCCCTGGGGAAATAGGGGCCAGGTTTGGAGTGAGGGGACATCCCCTGTCGACCCCCCAGGCTCACACAGGGAATGATGTCTGATGGACACTAGGCAGTGACATACGCCAAACTACCTCCACCGGGGAGACACTTTCTCTCAAACCCCTTCTCACATCAAGACGGGAATGAGGGAACGAGCTTACGTCCCCAGGGACGGGACGGAACAGAACACACTGTTTCCAGAACACTTTCCCATCAGCGCTCATCTCTCTCTTTCTTAATGAGAAGCCCGAAGGGAGCCTTGGAGACGGGGCAGGTGAGTGAGTGACTAGGGAACCCCATCCAAACACCTGCTTTCCTCTGGGGAAGCCCCCAGCCATGCTTGCCTCCTGCCCCTCCCTGGAGAACAGGGGCCACTTGCCAGGAGCCTGGGTGGGGGCACAGATAAGGCAGCTTGGATTCTGCTCTTTTCTTGGAGGGGAGGTGCCAGGGAGGACAAAGCTCTCTCTGCCCAGGGACAGGGCTACAGCCTGGCCTGCTTGGCTCCTCCCTGGCTGACCTGCCAGGGCTGGCAGCTGGGATGCTGGCTGGGCACAGAGGGTCTGTCCACCTGTGCTCATTGCACATGCAGTGGCCATCCTCAGCTGTCCCTCAGAGAGCAAACACTGACGCCAGGCCATTGTGCTCCCAGCAGCCCCGTCACCCCCATCAGACCCGCTTGGCGTGATGTTTCCTGGTCTTTGTGGAATGTGTCCAATTTCCTGACCAACGTCCTGATAAATAATTGTTTCCTCGTTCACTCCCGGCAGCTCCAAGCAAGGGACGGGAGGAAGCTGGTTGGATGGGGCCGTCCCTTTCTTTTGTTGCCGTGGCGTCTGAAAGCCAGGGCTGACCTCTGCCTAGTGCAGAGGGCACAGGCTGCTCTGCAGAGGGCTGTCTGCCTCCGCCTCGGCAGCTGCTGGCAGTTCCCAGCTCCCTCCTTGCGGCCACCCTCTGCACCCTGTGTCTCCGGCCCCCTCCCCTGCTGAAGCTCCGCCTCGCGGCGTGAGGAGCCTTGGGTGATGGTCCAGGAAACCAAGGGGGGACCTCAGATCTCACGAAGGGAAGAGCATCGTCTGGGGAATAAAGTGCTCTGAGTTCCAGTCTGATGGGGGTGCTGCCTGGCCGACACTGGCTATCATCTCAGCTTTCCTGTGGCTGTGAGAGTGGTGCCCGCAGAGCCGAGTCCTTGGGCAGCCACAGTCCCACTCCTGTTCTCCCCACAGATTCTGCCCTGAGCTTCCCTGGCACACCATCTGGTATTTCTGGGCGAGCCAAGAGTTATTTACCAGTGGCAGCTCTGTCATCTGGCCTTGCCCGCCCACGGGCAAGGGCAGAGGAGCCCCTCCGAGCCCCAGCACTGGCTAAGGCTGGGCAGCCACAGGACAGGCATTGACCTAGGCACTCTGTAACGTCATTACTTTTAAACCTCACAGTGTCCTCATTTGCCAAAAGGAGAAACCGAGGCCCACAGGAGGACTTCCGTGTGGTCAGAGCTGGGGATGGACCATCTCTCTGTGTTCAGAGCCCAGGTCCTGCCTCACTCTCAGAGGGCCTCCCTGCAGAAGCCAGGCCTGGCTGCCAGCAGCGACCCCAGTTCTTAGGAGCGAACCAGCCGGTGGGCCGTCCCCTTTGGCTTTGGGTAGGAGGAAGTCAGTGCTGCCAGAGAGGAAATCCATTCTCCTCCCCGACCCTGAACCGGACAGCCACCTCAGGCCACTGACTCCCATAGTCTGGGACTTGAGGCTATGTGTTGCGTTGGCACCATAGAAACCAGTGAGAATTTGACCAAGCAAAGGTCCGTGCCCCACTCTCGGCCGCTGTGAAATCAAGTCCACGTCGCTCACGGTAAGAACGCTGTGACGGGTCGCACAGACAGCCACTGAGTCTTCCTGTCCCTGTGTTCACACCCCTGCGCAGTGTGACATTGTGGCTCCTCCCATCAGAGATAGGGCCAAGCCTGTTCTCTAACCCTTGAATCTGAGCTTGGCCATGTGACTTGCTTTGACTATTGGGACATTAGCAAATGTAACACACGCAGGGGCTGGAAAGGGGCTTGTTCATTGGGGACTGACCTCTCTTGTAGCTCTGGGGACTCTGTGACTGCCACCATTTGGAGGATCTGGGCTAGCGAGCTGGATGATAAGAGACAAGAGCCATGTCATCCATCCTTGTTGCCCCAACTGAGCCGGATACCAGACAGGTGACACCATTCTAGACCATCCATCCCCAGTTGAGCCGTTGCTTGCCAAAGAGACCAGCTGACCCAGCCAGGCCAAGAGAATCGCCCAGACAACCCGCAGAAGCACGAGAAATAAGCTACCAGATTTCCAGGGTGGTTTGTTACGTAGTAGAAGCTAACTGATACAGGGTCCCTCAAAGGCACTGATGAAAAATATGACCATGAGAGTGAGAATCCAGGGTAGTGGAAAGGGGGCTGATCGAGACCCTACTTTGTCGTTGAGCAAGTGACTCTGATGAGTTTCTTAATGTCTCCGTGACTCAGTTTTCTCATCTGTAAAGGGTGGGTAACAACAACGCCTACTGGATAGGGCTCTTGTGAAAACTGAATTAGTAAATGTTGGGCACTTAGGACAGTGCCTGGCCCACTAGTAAGGGTTTTCCTATCGTTTTTATTAGAAAACCCCTGCCAAGATCCCAGTGGTTAATGAGCTGTTCCTGGAGGGAGGGGCCGATGAAGACCTCCAGCTCCAGGGATGGCTGACCAGAAGCAGTGACCTCAGGAAAGACTTCCTGAGATGCTGAGAAGGTTACAGGGAGCCCTCCAGCCAGCCAGCCTTCAGGGCCGAGAGTCACTCAGGCAGGCTGCACCAGCTCACCCACTGCTGGCCAACACACACAGGATTTCTCCTGTGCAAGGGTTTCTATCTAAGCGAGTCCTTGGCTTCTCTGAGATCATCTTACTGCCTCCTCCAGGCAGTCTCGGGGTTGGGAGTAAATTAGTCTTCACAGAAAAGAGTGGCGGACTCATGCTTACCCCACTTCTTAATCCCAGCCACCTATCAGCGCTCCTGAATCACCTTTGGTTATAACTCTATTGCAATTCAACGGAAAAGGGAAACAGGCCCTTAGGCACTGGCATGGCTGCCTGGGCTCCCATCCAGGGTGGGAGGGGGCAAGGGGAGGCCACCTAGACTCCACCTGTGCCCAAGTACTGGACTCGAGGGTGTCACTGTCTTCCTGGCTTGGCCCACAGTGCTGGGCCAAAGCAGACCGCTACCGAGGGTGGCCCAGCTGGGACCCTGAGACCACCAGGTGGGTAGAGGTGAAACCATAGACGCTAGAGCCTCCCTACTTGTGGGCTGCGGCACACAGATGGGCAAGAATGGGCTCCAGGCAGGTGGAGGTATGTACAGGTCTCAGCCCCCAGGGCAGCTGGGTGGGGTCCGGCAGTAACCTCCTGCCTCAAGCAGCCTGGCCAGCCCCAGGGGCGAAAGGTTGAAGGCGTGGCCAGGTGACCACACTGGGAAGCACAGATCCAAAGTAAAAAGACTGTCAAACTTGGGACAAGGAAGGAAGCACAAATTCAGAGGGGCTCCTCTGGGCCAGACCGAAGTTTCTCTTGCTAATGCCCTAGCTGATACTAGAAGGTAGACACAGAACAGGCTGGAGAACAGAACCCACTCCTGTTCTCGCAACGTCGGGAAAGGGAGAGGCCGCAGTTCCCACCCCACCCGGTGGGACCCCCTGAGACAGGAATCCTCGGTGCTCGGGCACTGCAGAGAGAGGGCTGTCCCTGCACCTGTCTCCCATCCCCCAAACGCTGCCAAGGAGCAGAGTTACAGGTGCGCTGCCGTTCACCAGACTCGTCACCGCAGGAGGAGGCCCACGTGGCCAGCACAACAGGACGTTTGCTGAATGAACGAAGGGAGTGGGCAACAGAGGATTCCAACCTGCATCCGGAGGCATGTGCTCCCCGCACCCCACCCTGACACACCTGGGGATAGGACTATAAATCCAAGGAATCTTTCTAATTTTAAACAAATGGGTCTCTGGTTTAATTTTAAACAATTAACGCGAAGAAAAAAGATGTTTAACTTGCTCTTTTACAATGAAAATATACATACCTTGGTGTAAACACAGCCCCCCCCCAATTAAAATAGTCACCTCTATAAAGGAATATTTCATTAAATGACATGGCCATGCCCACGAGAGGCACTCACACCTGTGGGCAGAGGGGATTTTACAGATGCTGCTTAAAAGACAAGATTTTTTCCTTGTCTGTTTGATATAGTTCATGATTATTTAAAAGTAAAGCATTGAGCATTTTTACTTACAGGAGCAGTCAATTCATAGAGGCGAGACCCCCACCAATTCTCTCTGGGTTCCTCAGTTACAGAGTCGCTTTCTGGGGCGGTGGGGTGAAGGGTGGGAGGCAGAGGGGGGCTCATCTAAGGACCACAAGCCCCAGGCCTGGCCCAGGATGATGCCTCTTGGGGGGAGGGAGGGTCAACCCTCAGCAGGTCATCCTTCAGGATGGAGGGGCTCGAGCTGACACAGAGAACAAGGCTCTAGGTTCCTGTGTCCACAATGTTCCAGGGTTACCCCAGGACACCTTCTCCTTCCCCACACCTCCCTGCTAGCAGGCCTTCACACACACACACACACACACACACACACACCCCATGACACCGGTGGCCCCTCCAACTCTCTCCTCCAACTTTCCCTTCTGCTGGACCGCTCTCCCTCCCAGCTCTGCGAGCCAACTTTCCCACATGATTTACACACTCCTAGAGGTTCCATCTCTTCCGGGACAGCTCCAGGCTGGACAGATCTGATGATTGCCTTGGCTCTGCCCCATCTGGACAGGAAACATCCCAGAGCTACATACTCCACCCCAAATTTGGGCATGTCCTGTCTCACTTCAGGCCGACAAACGCACAGACCTGGCCCTGCCTCACCGCCTGATTTAGAGATTTTTCCTCGGGTTGTTTGACCCACACGTGCGGGGCTCCTCACTCTGCCCGAGGTGAGCCGGCAGGCACAGACCAGCAGGCACAGACGGGTGGCAGCGGGCCAGGACCTGGCAACTGAGGCCCTCCTGCGTGCCAGGCCCTCCGCTGGGAGCTGGGGTCCGGGACCACAGTGCCTAACTGTGAGGAGCTGCCATGCAAACAGGAGCTGTTTCCCCAGGTCTAGGGTGGCGGTGCTGGAGGGAGACGCCCTGACCCGTTTCCACCGCCCCCTCCCTGCCACCCCGCTGCCCGCTCTGCAAGCCTCGTCTTCTCTGCGCTCTGGAAAGAAAGCCCCCCGAGAGGCTCACATGCTCACCCTCTCCCAAGTCCTCTGTGATCATTTAGTGATTGATTTCATTCAAGCCATTCAAGGTAACGTCCGCCAAGCTGCCCACAGATACTAACAGCGATATATGGATTCCCTAGCATTCCTGTGGGGAACTCACGCAATAAAATGATGGGAGTGGTGAAGGGAAAGGCCACTTACAGACCAACAGGATAAGAGGGGAGAGAAATAAGCCGCAGGAGGGGAGGGGGAGGGAAAAAAACCAGCCCCTGGCAAGAAGGCAGACCCCCCCCCGCCCCCCTCCTCTGTGCTGCGAGGGCCTGGCTCACCCTGCAGGGCTTGGACCTGTCTGGACACATGTCCCAGGGCCTTCTTGCCACTGAGACGCCCTGAACACAGTTGGACTTGCCTTCCAGAACTATTCCCAACAGAACTGCTGGGGTCCCAAAGCCCCTAGCCTGCCGGCTTCCAGGGGCAGTGATGTGGGTTTAATACACAGAGAAGGGTGGTGGTCACTGACCCACCTTCAGGTGGAATGCACTGCCACCCACAGGGTACCCCGTCTCCCCCTCTACCCGCCGACTTCCAGGCAGACCCGCTGCCATCTGCCGGGGCGGCTGCTGCAGGGAGCCCCCCTCCCCAGGGGGAGAATGAACAAGGCTCTTCCTAAATCTAGGATTCGTGGGGCTTACAGCTGTCTGACGGTCTCAGGGCTAACATCTGAGGCCTTCCCTCAGGGGCCCATCCAAAGGTGCCCAGGGGGCTAAATTCCCAGTCCCCTGAGCTCTCCAATGCAGTGCTGTGTGGTCCAGACTGCTGACCTTGATCTTGTCATTCCGGCTCACCATCAGGTGTCACCATCCATCGGGTGTCACCACCAGGTCCCTGGGGCCTCTGGAGCAGCGGTCGCCAACTTTTCGGACCTCACGGACCACCGGTTGGCGACTGCTGCTCTGGAGAGTCCCCGTCCCCTCCGCAGACCTGCATCCATCACGGCCACTGGGCACAAGGACTGTTTTAACTTCTGCCTACTTGGGAGTGAAGAACGGGAATTGGAAGGTCCCAGTGCCCTACCACCTCGGGGCTGGCTCATCCAGGCTACTGGGCTGATGATCAACTTCCCTTTGAGGAGGGAGAGACTTGAGCTTGTGAAACAGGCAGGGAGGTGAGAACTCCCTAAATCCAACCCCTCCTCACTCAGCCTGGCCCCACACCCACATCTCCTACTCCCCATCCAGTGGTCTTCCCGTTGTCCCTCAGGCCCCACCGGGATGAAGGATGTGGTCACCCCGGGAGGCAGCTCCGGCAGAAAGCACCTCACTCGGAGCACGAGCGCAGCAGCCTCTGCCCCGCAGAGGGAAGCCGGCCTTACATGGAAACACTAAGAAAGTCACACAGGGTGTGTGGGGGCGGGGGGTGGGCACAGCGCTTCGTCATCTCTCTCGGCCCTGCCCTAACTCTGAGCACGCCATCAGCCTGCAGGAAAGTGTTTTTAATCAGCTCAACGCCCTTTTGCCAGCCCAGGGAGAGGGAGCCAGGGCAGAGGAAGGTGGGGGCAGGGGCTCCACTCAGAAGATGGGGATCCAGGCCTCAGGTACTCAAGTCTCAGGAGAATGGGCAGCTTCTGGAGGCAGAAAAGAGACAGGCCAGGGAAGACGGGAAGAGGAACAGACGTGGGCTCACATATGGCACACTGTTCTCCGTCTCTGGTGCAGAAGTGGTGGGAAAAGGCAAAATGAGCCCAACATCAAAGTGTCACAAGAAAAAAAGAAAAAAACAAACAACAAACAAAAATGTCATAAGACCCAGCAAAGGGGGAAGGGGGGTCAGGACGCATGAAGAAAGAGCCGCACCTGGTACTGGGAGTCCTACAGGGGCCTCAGTGCCTGCGACCCCCTAGGGGTGACCTTCCCCAGGGCTGTCCTCCCTCCACCTCCTGGAACTAAAGGCGGGCAGACCCCTGTGAGGGCCTCAGGCTGAGGGGCGTGGGGGGAGCCTCTGCTCTGGCAGGTGCCCCATCAGAGCTGCTTCCCTCCACTCCAAACACCCGCGGACCGGCCCCCCGCTCTGTGCCAGGCTGAGCCTCCACTCTCCAGTGGGTGGGGAGGGCAGCTGAAAGGCTGAGTTATCCCCGAAGGCCCGCTGTGGGTGGGTAAGGCTGTCGAGGCCCAGGTGTAGCACCTGGGCGACAAAGCCACCAGCGATCCGAGTCTCTCCAGAGAGGGCAGTGGCATGAGATTTTAAGCAGTTATTCCAAAAGATATTTACACAGAATATTTACATACTATATATATATATACCATTTTTTCTCTCGCTTAAATTTTTTTTAAAGCATAAACGCTACTTCTACTCAAAAATTTCCCATCTTTTTTTTTTTTTTGCCTTCCTTCATCTGTATGCCTTCGCCTGAGGACGGGCGCGTGCTTGTCCCTGTTGGCCCAGACAAGCTGGGCCCCAGCCACTCCGACCTCTCTTTAGTCACCATCCCACCATCCTGTGTCCACTCTACTCTCCTGACTTTTGCCAACAGGCCCACGAGTCTTCGGCCCTGGGACGGGGTATCTTCCTTCCTCTGCCCAAGACAGAGGCTGCGGAAGGAGATTTCCCCCAAACGCCTCTCCCGTGGAAATCTGGGTGGTTGGTGAGAGGTTAAGAGCCGACGCTGGTCAGACCCATGCGAGTCTGACCCCAGCTTGTTCGTTCACCAGCGGCAGGAGGCCTCCGCTTCCTCAGCTGAGAACACAGGTGATAGCAACATCGGAGGTTACTGGGCGGGTGACACGCAGACACGCATGGACATACTGATACGTAGCACAGGCCCTGCACCTAGGACAAGCACGGCAACATGAGCTGTGACTGTGGTTGTTGATGTTGTTGAAGGCCCCTCACGTGTCAGGGGGAGCTATTTCTACTCATGCAGTCCTCAGTGGGAGTTAGCAAACAGCTGCTTCCCTGCCTTCTGGATAACAACCCTAAAGAGACTCCACGCAGCTATTAAATCGCCATTTCCGTCCCGGGGCCAGCCTCCAACGCCTCAGCGACTGTGCACGGCGCTTCCCTTGGGGACAGGCAGCAGCGGCTGTCTCTCTGATGTGACCCCTCCTTCCGCGCCCCCCCCCTCCACCCCGCAGGCTGATGGCCTCCCTTACCAGCCTGCTCGCTCGCTCTCTCATAGCTTTCCCTTCAACCTTTCTTTCTCATTTTATACATTCACTTGTTTATTGTCTGCCAGCCCCAGAGAACTCATTCAGTTTATACCTCCAGCCTCCGCCTCCAGCATGCCGCCTGGCACACACAGACCCACAACGTGCGTTAACTAAATGATCGAATAGATGCATTCACATTTAACTTGTTCCCATGATCTTTCCAGGGCCAGCTACAATCCCACCTCCTCCACGAAGCCTTCCCTGATTCCTGCCTCCTCCACCTTCCCCTCACACCCTCCTGCCCTTTACTCAGACTGTGTACCGTGTTGCACCCAGAAACGTAGCTCTGTGTGCACAGGGCACCTCCGTCACTGGACCGAGACTCCTGATGGAGCAGTGAAGCCTAAAGGAGCCACCAAAGCTTGGTCTGAATCCAGCAATGCAGCGACAGCAACAGTGTGGGAGCTTGGGCAAGTTCCCTCCACGCTCAACGCCTCGGCTTCGCGTGTGTAGAATAGAACTAACGCCCACATCCTGGGGTTTAGTCCGCACCCCCTTTCTCTCCTTCCAGGGACACATGTCACTAGGACTGTGTCTTGCTCACAGCGAGAGCTCAACCATGTTTGCTGATTGAACCATCGCTGTCCCTGTTGCTTATCAAGGGCCCAAGATGGCATCTCCCTCCAAGAGGGACAGGCCAGAGGCAGCTCCCAGGGGTGCCCTAGTGCGTCTGCCATTTCTAAGGCAGGGGTCCTCAAACTTTTTAAACAGGGGGCCAGTTCACTGCCCCTCAGACCGTTGGCGGGCCGGACTATAGTCTAAAAAAACTATGAACAAATTCCTATGCACACTGCACATATCTTATTTTGAAGTAAAAAAACAAAACGGGAACAAATACAATATTTGTATTTGCATGTGGTCCGTGGGCCGTAGTTTGAGGACCCCTGCTCTAAGGAGAGGGAGGAAATGAGTGGGATTAGCAGTCTCTTAAGTCCCCGAAGACTCTGGAACTGCAGTGACCAGGCCAGTGCCACCCACAAAGGCTGTGCCCCTCTGAGTCAGCATCACCCTGGGGCAGGCACGGACCTCATCTCTTAGCCACACGCCAATGGAAGGATCCTGTTACTACTATTATTTTTCAGCAGGGCCATCAATGAATTCTGCTTTCCTGGGTCAGTGCTGTTTACTTAATTATCATTGTAGGAGACTAAATAGAAAGCCCTGTTCTACTTGCAAAACCAGTGTGACCTTTTAGCTCCAGCAAAAACACAGCATGCAAGGAACTTCCCCAGGCCAAGGGGAGAGGGGGAACGGAAGCATCCCCAAAGCTGTTCACAGTGGCACCAACATTCCCCGTGGGCGTGGTGGGGTGCAGGAAGGGTCCCCGTGGTCCCCCCTCTCCTTCCCCTCATGTCCTCAGCAACCTCAGCTGTTCCCCTGCTTCAGCTGATGGTTTTGGGAACTGCCTCTTTAGCCCCCTTCTCCTCGCGAAGCTCCTTTCCACCTGCCACCCAGCCAGCCACCTCCAGGACGCCAGGGCTCCCTGCAAACGTAGCAGGTGCAAAGCCAAGTTCACTGTCTCTTCCTTCCCCCTGACTTCCTGCCGAGCTGGTCCTCCCCAGTGTCTGCCAATCCCGCATCTCGAATCGGCCTGTCTTACTAATATAATCCCAGAGTTACTTCGACTTTTCCTTCTCCTGGGTGTCTTTCCGTTCTAGTCCCTCTTCTCCTTCTCCACAGTGAGTGTCCGAAGACCCTCCTCTTCACCGCTCTCCTGGACCAATCTGCTGATGGCACTGTGTCCCGGAGACAGATGCCACGTCAATCTCCCTAGTCAGTGCGTCCCTGCTGCACCTCCAGTGGCTCCCAGTGCCTCCCAAATACACTCCTTAGCCTAATATTTCAGGCCCTCCGAGTCTGTAGCAAACTGTTCATTCCCACTCACCTCTAGCCACAGCCACATATCCCTAAATACTAGCCAACAACATATTCGTTAAGCTCCCCAAGCACCATGCCCTTTTGCAATGTACTTACAGTTCCCATCTCCACATACCCAAATCCTACCCACTACTGTTGGCATAACTGAAATGTCACCTTTTCCGTGAAGCCGATCATTCATCGGCAAATATTTACTAAGCATTTATTCTGTGCCGACACTTCCTGCCCCGTTCTCTCCTGTGCGCTTATAAACATTCAAATCCCCCGCTATCCTGCAGATTTCTCAGGGACGGGTCCGAGGTCTCATTTATTTCTAGATCCCTGACACGTACTAGGTGCTCAATAATCTTGGTTGAATTGCATCAAGATTTATGCTGTCCATGGTTCTGATATTGCTTCATTGTTGTTGTTTTTTTCCTGCTTACGTATGTGTGATCAGGAAGAAGTAAAAATAAACTAATGATACTTCTCAGCAGCCATAGCCTGTAATTATGGTTAACTCTCTGTCATCCGTGCCCCTGGAAAATGGTGGCAAGAATTCACCAGAAGCATAAACACATTACTTCCCCTCCGCCTGACATGCATAGTTTTTAGGGAGCCAACTGGCCTTTTGAATTCTGTTTGGCTGATCGGGTTGTCACTTGTGATTAGTCTCTCAATCACTGGCGGGGTTAGAGGGATGGAAGGGGAGGTGAAGTTCTGTGCTGGGGGTTGGAATCCGGTCCTAATGAAACGCCGCTCTGTGCGACCTCCAAGGCAAGAAGGGGCAACCTGAACATCGCGGTCACTCGGGCTGTGTCAGCACAGCCCCAGGACTGGCCGCCTTCCCTCGGATGCCTCAAGGATAGAGCGGTCGCAGCCCCCACCAGCCCGCTGTGAAGTCCAGAATTTGTTTTCTGTTTAAGAATGACAGCGACGACAAGTGCCACTGGGACTGAGTAAGGTTCCGGATGGAGCAGCCTTGTTGGCATCAGGATGGTACCTTGCTCGGCCACTGGGAACCACTGGATGCAAATCCAAGAAAATGAGATTTGCAATTCTGCATTGATAGCCAGATAGAACTGGGGGGGGGGGGCATCCCCCTCTTCCCTTCTGAAGCAAACAAATAGTGCACGGGGTGATTCGGCAGCTGCATTCATTGGGAAAATTGATGCGCATTTCATGTGTCAGGGAGCTGAATCCCGGAGAAGGAAGCCAGCCTCCCAGAAAATGGTTTCTTTATATAGTTCCATTCATTTATTGTTTGATTGGACTTTCTGTATATTAAATTCAAGCTGTTCTGCTGCTCATGGGTATTATGATGCGTTGGCTCAGTGGGAAATAATGAAGGTGATGGGATTTTACAGCAACACATTACAAAGGAGGCGTCCCCAGCCTCATCCATCTCTCCATCAACTAGCTAGTGTGTGAGGTGGCACTTATATTAAAACGATTTTTCTGATTCAGTTTAATGACACTCATTTGAGTCCTGACACCCGGAATATGATTACATGAGCTCGATGCAATCTCCCTCCATCCAGTCCTGGTCAGCACA
>NW_006290034.1:6730661-6743578 GCF_000327345.1 Myotis davidii
GAGCTCCGAGGAGAAAGGTGGGGGCTGGGAAGAAAGGGCCTATGGATGCTCTGTCCTCAGCAAAGCAGGCTGGACAGAGGCAGGACTCAACCTGGAGGCCACCTCTCAGCCTTTTGGCTGAGAACCTTGGGTGCCCAGAGGCACGGTGGTAACCTCTTCCTGCTCGTCACAACAAGACCCATTGGATGTTGGTCTGGGGTCACTACGGCACACACCTTCCAAAAGAGATGGGGCCTGGGTTCCCACAAGAAAAACACTGACACGGAGATCACCAGAGGATGAACGAAGATATGAGTAGACTGTCAGCTTCTGGGGAGTGGCTGGTTGTGTTCAAGGCCACCTGCATGGGGACAGGGGGGGGGGGCTGACAGCTGACATCCCCCTCTTCCCTTCTGAAGCAAACAAATAGTGCACGGGGTGATTCGGCAGCTGCATTCATTGGGAAAATTGATGCGCATTTCATGTGTCAGGGAGCTGAATCCCGGAGAAGGAAGCCAGCCTCCCAGAAAATGGTTTCTTTATATAGTTCCATTCATTTATTGTTTGATTGGACTTTCTGTATATTAAATTCAAGCTGTTCTGCTGCTCATGGGTATTATGATGCGTTGGCTCAGTGGGAAATAATGAAGGTGATGGGATTTTACAGCAACACATTACAAAGGAGGCGTCCCCAGCCTCATCCATCTCTCCATCAACTAGCTAGTGTGTGAGGTGGCACTTATATTAAAACGATTTTTCTGATTCAGTTTAATGACACTCATTTGAGTCCTGACACCCGGAATATGATTACATGAGCTCGATGCAATCTCCCTCCATCCAGTCCTGGTCAGCACAGGCTGAGTTATCTTCCCTCCCCATGGCACACACCTTCCGAAAGAGATGGGGCCTGGGTTCCCACAAGAAAAAAACTGACACGGAGATCACCAGAGGATGAACGCAGATATGAGTAGACTGTCAGCTTCTGGGGAGTGGCTGGTTGTGTTCAAGGCCACCTGCCTGGGGACAGGGGTGGGGGACTCACAGCTGAGGGTCCCTGCTCCTCTCGCTGCCCAGGGGGAGCGTGCAGCCCAATGGTGCAGGGCCAAGGGCCTTGCCTGGCCTGGGACAGGCGCCCCCTCCTGTGCGAGAGAAATGAAAATTCTGAGGAGAGGGAGGGCCAGGCTGCCTTCTGTTTATGGTTTTCAGGCAGAATAATTGCTGCTTCTCGGGAAGAATCATGTGTTTCTATTGGTGTGTCTAAAGGGGGAAACCCAAACAGAACCAAACACAGAGACTGAGAGACTGAGGTTGATTCTGATGATTCCGGAAGAGAGCTGTGAAATGGGCCGCAGCCTGACATCCCAGTCCAAAAACTGCAATGCTCTGAATGGCTGGATTGGAAGACGGATCTAACATGATGCCCCCGGCGTGAAGCACCCAAAAGGCCCACATCCTGTTGGAATGACTCTCTCCCTCCTCTGTAGCCCCGAAGCCCTCCACCTGCCCCTCTGTTTAAGCAGCCACCACAGCCACCAGCTCTGAGCTGGGAATCTGTTTCCGTGTCTGAGCCAAGACTTTCCCCGGGGCGGTGAGCACTGTGCCCAGCCCTCGGCAGGTGCTTGGGAAGTGCTGCCTGGATTGGAAGGAAACCTCGATCCAGGCACCAAGGTGCCTGCTTGCTGCCTGCCCTACATGCACGTCCATGCTCTAACCCGGGCTCTTGGCTTGTGCGTCTGTACTGGGGTCTCGTCGGCCCTGGGCCTTGGAGCCATCCTGCAGCCATCGGGGCCTCTTCCTGTGACATGTGTCTCCCAGGATTGGAGAAGGAATGAAGGACTTTCTTCCAGGCCAGTTTCTTGCTCTGGGAGCTGGTGAAGCTTCCAGCAGGCATCGGGGGAGGACAGCAGGTGCTGCCTGTCCCCTCTACCTTCAATATCATAGAATCTCTCACTTGCCCCATCGCATGCTATCCATCACCCTCAGTCCCAGCCACCATCGTCTCTCTTTTTTAAAAAATATATTTTATTGATTTTTTACAGAGAGGAAGGGAGAGGGATAGAGAGTTAGAAACATCGATGAGAGAGAAGCATCGATCAGCTGCCTCCTGCACACCCCTCACCGGGGTGTGCCTGCAACCAAGGCACGTGTCCTTGACCGGAATCGAACCTGGGACCCTTCAGTCCCCAGGCCGACGCTCCATCCAGTGAGCCAAACCGGTCAGGGCAGCCACCATCCTCTCTTGCTGAGATTACTGTGATAGTGTCTGTTCTATAATGTATTCACTACCCAGGACCTGGAGTGATCCTTTAAAAATATAAGTGACATCTATTCAAAACTTTCCAGTAGCTGCCCATCCCAAGATGAGTAAAAGCCCCAGGGCGAAGTCCTTGCGTGGACCATGAGCGCCCTTCATGAGCTGCTTTCCCCGTGACTCCCGTTACTTGCCCCTGCTCTTGGGCTCCACCATGAGACCCTTCTTGCTATTCCGAGAGGAGCACTCCAAGGCCCCTCCTGCCCAATGGCCTTTACATTCTCGGCTCCCCAAGCTACCCAGGACCTGAGTGACTCCAGTCCTTCTATGAACCAGTCCTCACCCACAGTCCTTCAGGTCTCTGCTCACATGTCACCTTATCTGAGAGACGCATCTTGACCCAACACAAAATAGCAACTGTCCCTGCCCTACACCCTTCCACGCTCAGCACTGCCATTCAGCACATCACACTCTATTTTTCTCTGCAGCACAACTTGCTGCCCCGTGGGAAATATTTATTTATCAATTTGCTGCCTGGTCTCCTCTATAGAATGTAAACTCCACAAGATCAGGGACTCTGTTCTCTGCTGCTGTGTATCCAGTGCCTAGTAGCTACTCAATAAATATCTGCTCACTAAATGGGTCCCTTTCTGTTCCTTACAGGCCCCCAAGTCTACAGTGGGGAACATGGCCAAGGAGCCAAAATAGTGAAAGACAAAATTTAAACGTCCCTTGCAAGAAAGTGCCAACCCTTCTAAGGATGACCTCAGAACTAGAGGATGCCCTGTGTGGCCTCCCATCTCTGTCCTGCCCACGAATGTCCTGTCTAGCTAACATATGGATAGAACTTTCACTGGTTCTTAC
Organism: Myotis davidii; assembly: GCF_000327345.1. Taxonomy (NCBI): domain Eukaryota; kingdom Metazoa; phylum Chordata; class Mammalia; order Chiroptera; family Vespertilionidae; genus Myotis; species Myotis davidii. The sequence goes on from NW_006290034.1 coordinate 6,733,756, forward strand.
AATGGCCAGGAGTTGGTTAGCAAATGTGTAAGCTGGGGCACAAACTGGTTTGGTTGAAGAGATATTTACTGAGGCTTACTGCCCTGTGCTATGTATGGATCATACATGGATCATACTAGGCCCTGTGCTATGTATGGATCATACATGATCTTTGGAACAAAGGTCTACCTCTATCACATCGTGGGGAAAGACAGATAAACAGATAAAGTTAATAAAATGTGGCAATTGACAAGACAGAGATATTCAAGGGCTGTCATGGGGGGCAAGGGAAGGGGTACCCGTCTTTGGAGGCAGGGAAGGCCTCCTAGAGGGCTGAGTTTTGAAGGAAGATGGGAGTTCGGCAGACACAGGGCAGGAAGAGCATGAGCAGAGACCTCTGAACCTTGGTCTCCTGCTCGTCCCACCCTCCCTTGTTTTGGTTCAAAGGAAGAGAACTGAGTCTCATTCCATTAATTTTGTCTGTACCTTACATTGGGCTGATGTGCAACCCCAGGGCCTGTGTATTCTTAGAGCTACCATGCTGACTGGCACACAGTAGGCACTCAATACACTTCAAATAAATGAATGACTCCTTTTTTTGGGATGCAGGTCTGCTCTTAGGAGCTTTAGCACCAGAGAACTTAAGAAAAGTCAAACCAAGAAAAGACATCGAGGCCAATCATTCCCAGTAAGTGCACTCGATCAGATGCCCTGGGCAGGGACCCTCCGCCATCCAGGCGGGAACTACTGACCAGTGTCCCGGGCCCAGGCACCTGGGAGCTGGGATGAGAGTTGGGGGCACCCAGAGACTGGATGAAGGTGCAGCTGGAATTTTAGGGATTGAAGGGTTAACACAAACAGATCTCAGAGCTCGATTAAGTACCCTTCTGTGCTGTGCCTGCATTGATCTCCCAGCCTTGGTTCCCCTCTCCCAAAACCTCAGGCAAGCCCCCTCCAGGATTATGTTTCAAAGGGAAATGCAAATCACCCGGAGGCTGCTTCATGCTTGGAAGAAGTAAAAATTGATTCTGCTGTCGTTAAAGTGATTTTTGGACACTGTCGAAGCTCTCTCATCATGGGGCATGTGGTGGCAGAGGCTGCTGGTCACAATTACATAACCAAGCCAACCAGCAGCACTGGGCATCTCACCAGGAGCGACACTGCCCCTTGCCCCTCCCAAACCGCCTTCCCCTCCCAAAGATAGCCAAGAGGACCGCATCCCATCCGGGCCTGGAGCTTGCCTGGAGCTGGCCCTCGATGGCCCTGGTGGATGCCCGCTCACAAGGCTTCCCCCCCGGGATGCGGCGCCCCCAGTGCCTCACCCACAGACCGACTCAGGCACCAGGCCAATTGTCATCCCAAGCAAAGTCAAACAAAGTTCAGAAGGAAAATCGGCTTTGAAAAAGCCTGCGACATATAATACATTCCCAAACTAATTCCCCAAATAAGATGAGTTGGTCTTATTTAATATTGGGAGTTCTGCATTATCCCTTCCCTCTGCTAACGGAGATAAATGAGGATTTACTCTATTTATAACATCAATTATGAGCACAGAAATTAATCCTTTAATAGGGCATTTGGGAGCTCAACTGTCAAGGGGGCAGAAGGGAAGCGTGGGCTGGGTGCAGGCGTCTCCCCCCAGCACTGGAGGCCTCAGAGAAAGGCCACCCTGGGGCCTGGGTGGTGGTGGAGCTGTTGTTCTAAGATATTTTGAGATATTAAATAATCGGGAATAATCGGCTCCCGGAGATCCCTCCCCGGAAGACACCTGAGTCACTCATCAGCGAGTCCTGGGAAAGCAGGCAGAGAGGCAGCCTGAGCCAGGAAGAGCCGCCTCCTCCATGGGCACATGGCCCTCGGCCTGCCGGTCAGGCCTGCTCTGAGGAGCTGAAGATGGTCTCTCCAGACGGGAAACAGGAGCCCAGGGAGAGATTAGGGTGAGGAGGGTTGGGAGACAGGTGTCTGCCAGGAGCTCTTAGAAGCAACCAGAGAGAATATGGCATGTGGCAGAATACTGGCCCTTGATATTCCACAGCCACCAGTGACAGCAGAGAGTAAAAACCAGACAAGCTTTCTGGAAAGGTCCACAGGCCTACCGCTAGCCAGTGGATGTGCTCAGGACAGAAACCAGCCAGGGCAGATAAAGGCTTCCAGGGTTGAGTCAGTAAGATCTCTGATAAGGGCCAGAAGACCTCCTTGATGCCGCAGAGCATCTCGGGGGATGGGCCAGACTCCAGGTGAAGGCTGCTCTCCTCTCTCCCAGGGGGCCAGGCCTGGGGCAGAGCACAGATCTAGGGTCCACCTAGAGAGAGGACAGGCAGGTCTGGAAGGCACTGAGAATAGTAGATCAAGCAAATGGAAAAGGCGCCCCATTTACATCGACTTATCCCTTAAAAAGCATCTTGCCAAGCACCTGCTATGTCTAGCCAAGCAGTGCACCTGGTGATGGTTCCAACTGCAACTCAGGTCACAGTCAAAGCAGCCCGACCCAGCACTGGACGACGGCGGCCAGGGTGGAGGGGAAGGAGAACACTGCTTACGAGGTTAAGGAAGATGCTACTTTCTTGCCCACTAGCTTCTCCTCCTAGATATATATTATTAAATATTTTTATTGATTTCAGAGAGGAAGGGAGAGGGAGAGAGAGAGACAGAAACATCAATGATGAAAGGGAATCATTGATTGGCTGCCTCCTGCACACACACACTGGGGATTGAGCCTGCAACCAGGGCATGTGCCCTGACCAGGAATCAAACCATGACCTCCTGGTTCACAGGCCTATGCTCAACCACTGAGCCACACCAGCCAGGCCCTCCTAGACATTTGGATGCGTGAGGGAAGGAAGGGTGTGGAGCCCACAGTCAGGGAAAGCATGCTTCTCCCGTGGAGGTATCCTTCCCTTCCTCTTTGCCTTTACTCTCTGGCACAGGCTTCTTGCTCTCCCCCAAGACAGTAAATGAGGCCAAGACTATCCATCCCTGACAATGGACTCGCCCCTTGACCTACAGGGCGAAGGCTACAGGAAATCCATGGTCTGCCGGGCGGCAATAGAATGCTGGGATTTTCTATGAAAGCAGCATTCATTGGAGGGCAGTATTTTGACTTGCCAGAAAGAACTATTTAATTTATAAAATCCCCGTGTGCCTAGAGCAGTGCCTGCCATGTAGTACTCACTGCACCGATGCTTTCACGAATCGAGATACAACCAGAATAAAAAAAGTAGTAACTCCGAAGGTCTGATTCCCACCCATGGGTCCTGATGGCATGGAAACAAGTGGTGGTGAGTGAAAGGAGAAAGGGCACTGGATGGAGGCAGCCAGACTGGTATCTGAAAATAAGCTCTGGCCCTTATCAGCTATTGTGACTCCAGAAACATACTTAACCTCTCTGATCCTCACCTTCTGCATCTTCAAATAATCTTTCCTACCTTGCAAGGCTGTTGTGAAGACTTAAAGAGATGATATATGCAAAGTGCTCAGCACACAGCTGACAGATAGTAGACACACACATGCTGCTACCCTAATAATAAAAAGTAATAGGAGGTGGCCACTGAAGCGGCCACTGGTGTCCCCTGAAACAATCCCATTTTAGCTCTCACTGCCCTCCATCTGCCCTGTCTTCTCCCCACGGCAGTCTGAGATATCACTCTGGTGTCATGAGGCCCCTCAAAGGGCATGTGAGGGCACTAGGCAGTCAGAGCCGCATCAGAAGCACAGCCAGGCAGCTCCTGGCCACGGGCGAGGTCTCCCATGTGATGGGATGGCCAGGGTCAGCCTGGAAGGACAAAGATGCCTGCTTCTTCTGACACGGGCACGCATGCTCTCTGGCCCATTTGATCCCTAATATCCCATCAGACCCGAGCGCCCACATCTGCTACCGGAGCCAAGAAACACAAGGTCAAATGAGCAGACATTCTTACCCATTCTGGGTGGGAACAGTGTTTGAAGAAGAGTGGGTGGCAAGTGGGAGGAGGGGCAGGACGACCTCTGTCAGACAGACAAGAGGTAAAGGGAATGCCCCATGCAAAGTGGCCTTCACAGATGGACAATGACACCCCTTGCTCGCCCCCTTGCTACTCCCTCCGATGTGGCAGAGTGACAAATGTAATCACTTTAAAAGGTCCCGTCACCTGTTCAGTCATTCCCAAGAAGCACTACAGAAAAACCCACACCAGCGGCCACAGGGTTTCAGCCACGAAAAAATCGAATCACCAGAATGCCACCAAACGAATTGTCAAAGACCAAATAAAAAGCTTCATGAATTCTCCACCAGCAATATAACGCTTCCTGGCCTAAACAAATATAGACCCAGCACATGAATTGTGAAGGGGGTTTGCATTAGCCTTAGTGACTTGCAACGGCTGAAGCAGAAACCCTAAGAAATACAGGTCTCCCTAAAGCTGCCTCCATTGACCCTAATACTGTTAAGGGGAAATTGTACTCTCCTTCCTGAGCCCCCTTTTTCTTTTTCTTCTTCACATCCCAGGACCATAAATACATTTCTGTGACCTCGGTTGGAGAGGGGGCCTCTGGGAGGTGGAAGAGACAGAGTCACTAGCGACCGTGCTGAGCGTCCTTGCCCCTCCCTTTGACAATATTACCGCTTCTGTGTCCGACCACGATTCCTTCGGACGACCTCACAATCGCCCAGGTAGCCAGGCCATCCCATCACAGAGGCGGGCTGAGAAGCAAGGCTGCTCCTCCTTCAGCGAGGAAGAAACCAACTGGGGCCCCGTTTTTCAGAAAACCCAAGTTCACAGTCGCTTAGAGAAAGTCTACTTGGGGCTACGGAACCTTGGGCATCCAGGGTAGCAGAAAGGACAAGTAAGGCAAAAGGGAAGTCAGCCTGCAAATACGCTACAAACAAATGCCGGGAGGGTCCGAAAAGAGTGCTGCCGGTGTCTTCCATTAATGCAAGTATGTCCCCTCCTGGCGATACTCACCAAACCCTCACAGCCTTTTCCTCCCCACCGGCTGCCCTGTTTCTTGTCTTTATGCGCACAGAGGTAATAAAATGCAGCCATCGCCTCTCCACCCCCCAACACACAGAATGCATGGTGGAAAAAAGAAATGGTGACTTAACTTTCTAAGTTTTATAAAATACACCTAAAGAACGCTCAATTCGGAGCAAGCCACTGCCCCCCGAACGAATCCGTCACGTGCTTTCCCCTTGTGATCAGGCAACTTTCCTTGTCACATGTGTTGGATACACCTCTCCATCCTCTCTGCCAACCCTGACACCATCCAGGGCTGCGCCGCCCCATCGCCACGGCCCTGCTCCAGGCCACCAGCACCCACTTACCCCAGTGTCGTCATGGTGACAATGGTGTACCAAAAGGAGGCAGGGATGCTCGTGAACTTGCTGGCAGAGGAGCCCTTCTCGGCGTAGAACATCACAGTGGCAAAGATGATGATGGCCATGGTGAGGGAGAAGAGGAGAAAGCCGAGTTCGGAGGCACAGCTCTTGAGCGTGTAGCCCAGGATCCGCAGGCCCTGCGAGTGTCTGGAGAACTTGAAGATCCGGAAGACGCGGAAGACCCGCAGCGTGACGAAGGCGCCCGACACGTCCTCGTTGTTGGTCATGACCAGGCCGATGTAGTAGGGCATGATGGCCACCACGTCGATGATGCTCATCACGCTGCGGATGAAGCGGTAGCGGCTGGGCGCGGCGAAGAGCCGGAGGAGGTACTCCACAGTGAAGATCATGACACACGCCGTGTCCAGGCAAAAGAAGGCCACCGAGTAGCGCTCGCCACACGGCAGCTCCTTGCTCCCGGGCACCGTGCCGCACGGCACCGTCTCCACCACGTTGGTGATGACCGAGACGGCGATGAAGAAGCCAGTCACGTAGTAGAAGACCAAGGCCATTGTGCTGGTGTGCGGGTTCTCGAAGGCGCGCCACATGGTCTGGCGGAAGCTGAGCGAGGGCATGGACTCCTGGTTGTTCTCCGAGTCGAGGTCGTCCTGCAGCCGCTCGGCGTTCTCCCGCTTGCGGTCCTTGTACTCCTCGTAGCAGCAGTCGCCGATGATCTCGGGGAGGATGCCGTAGAAGGCCAGCTCATCGTCGTAGGCCGAGATGCACTCGTAGCGCGGGTAGTGCAGCTTCCCGGTGCGGTAGAAGTTGAGCACGCAGCGGAACACCTCGGGGTCCCGGTCAAAGAAGTACTCCTTGGTGTCCTCGTTGAAGAAGAACTCCTTCTCTGTGCTGCCCAGCAGCGTGTCCGGGTAGCGCTCCAGCGTGGTCCGCCAGGTCTCGAACCTTCGCCCGCTCACGTTGAGCACGATCAGCTCGTCCTGACGCTTGTTCTTGTCGGTCGGGGCCAGGGGCATGGGGCAGTTGGCCACTGGCATCCACCCGATGGCCGCAGCCCTCGCAAAAGGCAGCCAGGCTGCCACTCCCGCCGCCATGGTGACTCCGGGGCGGCCACCGCGCAGACTGTGCACACCAGCTTGGACTCAGTGCAGTGACCCCTGGGAGACAGGAGGAGAGAGCAGAGAGCCAGGTGAGTCCTGATGGGCAAGCAGGTGGGACGTGGGACTCTAGGAAGGGTCACTGGTGAGGGAAACAGCAAACGTCTTAAAAGCAAATGAATTAAACGGAAATGACCACCCGAGAGAGGACAGTTCTCTCTGTCCTCCCGTGGGGAGTGCACCTAGCACGGGGGTGCGGCGTGTGGATCATCAGATGTTGCTGCTGCCTGACAAATTGTCAAGTTCCAAGAGGGCTCAGAGCATGTGGAGGGAACGCCTCTTTCGCAGGATGATGGGGGGAGACTCGGGAAATAATCAGCTCTGAAAGGTTATGGCCTTCTTGCAAATTCAAATCGGGAGAGGGTAAATGAGTTCTCATTAAACGAATTTCAAAGTGGAATAAACATGCTAATTTTTATCTCTCTCTTCACCCACCACGGCAATCAGGAATGGGGTGTGGATGAAGGAACTCAGGGGAACACTTTCTTTCCACTCCTCGCTGGTGAGGAGGCTGGGGTTGCCCAGCCTGGAATGTTCTGTGAGATGGCCGGTGACTACAGCAGGCTCAGGGCTCGGTGGAGCTCTGTCCCCAAGTCCAATGGAGAAGGCTGTCCCCACAGGAGTGTTACTCTCTGGGACACCCAGCCACCTAGTGTCCAATCGCGACCCTCAGAACCATGACAGGAAGATGGGACAGGCTCTGAGGCTGGGCAGGGGCCCCTCCCCACCTGTGAAGGACTCTGGGATTCTTCATTCACCTGCCTCCCATGCACTGCCCCTCTCCCTCCCAGAGGAAGCTGATCCACGCTCACTGCCATCTCCAGATTCCTCGCCTCCCGTCTCCATCTGCCCACCATCCTTAGCTCCCGTGGGTTATATAACAATACTCTTCCCCATGCCAGCCTCCGTCACCTGGCCCCACCCGGCCTTAGGCAGTTCCTGGTCTCCTCCCGCACTGCTCTCTGACCACACTGTGCATGCTCCTCCCCACCCCCTGCCTGCACGGAGGGAACAATGGCCGGGAGAATTATATTTGGCTTTAGGAAACAGTTTTACCTTCCCAGATCTGGCTTTTTAAAGACAACAGTGAGATGGCTCTGCAATCCCCAAATGTACACCATCTGTGGATAGCCATGTGGTGACACAGAAACACACGTAACATGACGGGAAACTGTTTGGGGTTAACACAGTTGTGTTCACAAATCCTAAATCGATCACTCAGAACCAATCCTGACTCAGAATTATTGTGGGCCTCTGGAATGCAGTTGGTTCAATTCTGTGTTTAAAGAAATGAGGATGCCCTAGCCAGTTTGGCTCAATGGATAGAGTGTCGGCCTGTGGACTGGAGGGTCCCAGGTTTGAGTCTGGTCAAGGGCACATGCCCCGTTGCGGGCTCAGTCCCCAGTGGGGGGTGTGCAGGAGGCAGCCGATCAAGGATTCTCTCTCATCATTGATGTTCCTATCTCTCTCTCTCTCCCTCTCCCTTCCTCTCTGAAATCAATAGAAAAGTATTAATAAATAAAGTGGTGTTTTTTTTTTTTTTTAAAAAAGAAAGAAATGAGGCAGAGGTGAGCCTTATCATGGGATCTGAGCTCCATCTCTCCTTGTCAAACCCGCTTCCTTCTCCTGACTCCCAGCTCTAGGCTTTTCAGGTCTGTACCTCCTCTCACTCCTGGGCTGCCACTAGCCTTTCCCACCGGACGCCCTGGAACAGGACAGGCTTAGCTGGGTCTCCCTACTTGCAAGAAGCTGCTCTTCTCCCCTTACTCTCAGCATCCCTGGCCCCAGGCCTGTCACCTTGGCCTCCTTCCTCATTGCTCCACCCAAAGAGTCGCCAAATAATGAGACCATGGCTCTGACTGCCCTCATGAAGGTCCCAGTCCCTTCAGGCCTGCTTGTCTTCACCACCACCCCCACCCGCATTGCTCCTGTTCCCCAGAAATCCATGCTGCTCAGTCATCTCCCTAAGCCTTACTCTGATGGCCGTACCCCACAGCTTCCAAAATCAAATCCAAACCGGGCCCAGCACTGCAGCATTCCCACAGCCAGCTCCTGGCTTACCATTCCTGCCCCGGGTAACATGCGCCCATTTCCCCCCAGCAGAGAGATCACAGACAGCTCACGCATAGACCTGTGGGGGTCTCTGTCTCTGGGCATGCTCCCTTCCTCCTCTTGGCAACATCCTCCCCCTCCAGCCCTTTTAGATTCCCACCTGGCCCTCACCCTCGCTGTGGTGCCCCCACCTCTCCCACCATGAAATTCTCTCCTCCTGTGGGCTCCCATACGGTGTTGCCCCTCATCTCTAGCACCCGTTCCCTCTGGCCTGGATTACAGATGCTTCTCGTGTCTTCTTAGCAATCACGGCTCACAGTAATTGGGCAGTTACTGCAGGCCAGGCAGGGCCCTGTCTCCTCTGGACTCTCTCATGCCTTCCCCACAGCAGCATGGGAAGAATCTAATATGCACTGGTCGGGAACGCAGGGACCCCACCTTAGCAGTCTGAGCCTGCAATGGAGCTAATTGCTTCTCTGGGTCCCCCTGTGAGAAGAACAGCAGCAGAGGTTCCCTGAGGCCTGCTGGTGCCGGGCACAGTGGCACATGCCGGCATGGACCCTGGCCCCGCCAACAACCTGAGGGGCAGACACCACCGCTGCCCCCATTTTGCAGATGAGGAAGACGAAGCATGAGGAGCTGTACGAGGTGATGTAGTAAGTGGGCAGAGAGCTTTAAACCCAGGCAGTCTCAACATGGAGTCAAGGGCTCGGCCAGGCCACTGCCCTGCTTCCCCACGCCCCTTCTCCCCCACCACAGGGCAAAGGCCATGATGCCTCCAGTGTTACTTGACAACCAGGAGGGGGCACAAGCCCTAAGCCCTAGTAAAAGGTACCAAAAAAAGGAGCAATTACCCCACTGCTACTTTCTGCGTGTGTGTGTTGTGTGTTGTGCGGGGAACATGCAGGTTTTGGAAGGGGAGGAAAAGTCCCACCGGATACCATGCCCGCAGCCACCCCAGCCATGCCTCCACACAACCCTGCAGACATGGCCGGCTGAAGCAGGGCTTCCGGTGGCTCTCACTGCAGCGTGGGCCCCCTGATGGGCACCGACACCTCCTGGAGCCAACCCGGGTATGAATTCCTGCAACAGGCACAACAGTGCGGCCCCATTTCCAGCCAATGGCACTGCGCATGCCTAAACGCCGGGGTTTTACTAGGACGTGGACGCCTTACAGATGAAAACTCTGAAGCTATTTTTGTTTTTGGCAGAGGAGTTTGACAGTGGGAAAGGTGGGGGTGGGGGCAGCGGGAAAAAGACATTTAAACAGGTGAGTGCTGAAATGACAAAGGCAGAAAATCCTGCAAAAGGGAAACATCCCCCC
>NW_006290034.1:6743748-6745298 GCF_000327345.1 Myotis davidii
GTCCAATCCCCTGGGGAGGAGGCCTAAGCCAGCAGGTGGTCATCCCCTGAGGGGTCCCAGACTGCGAGAGGGCACAGGCCGGGCTGACCCCCCCCCCCCCCCCCCCCCCCCCCCCGCGCCAGCTGTAAAAAGTCCTCTCTGTTAGACAGCTCCTGCTTGGGAGGGAGAGGGCCCAAAGTGGGCAAAGTGGCCAGACGGCCTGTCCTGGGCATTGGCACCTAACCTGAGCACAGGCTCAAGGCAGCGGAAAGGTCGTATCGCCAAGGCCTGCCCTTCAGTGACCTCGGCAAAGTGCGGAGGCGCAGAGCCCCTGTAAACTTTTACTTTTCACAAATTGATATATCGCTGAGCCCAGAATGAGGCCAGTCTGGGGGAGGGGAGGGTCCTGACAATCCAGGAGGCTTTCTCCTGTGCCCACAGGGTTTGGGCAGGCAGGGTGCCAACTGACAGGGTGCCAAGCTGGGGACCCTTGGGGTACAGGCCTGGGATACCCACCCAGGTCCTCTTCTCCCACAGGGCCACTCCTAGGGTGACCGCAGCACTTTCCTGAACTCGCTCCTTTTTTTCCAGCCTCAACAGCAAAAGGGAACAAGCTACTAATCTTTCGTCCTCTGGGGGTCTCTTGTGCGCTTGCATTTTGCTCATTCAAGTAGTGACAAGGGAAAATAAACATATCCATTCCTGACCATGTGCCAGCATCTCCACATGGGGAAATGCACAGATGCTTTGCATGGAGTTCCTGCACGCCCAGGCCCCCTTTCTGCAGAACTAAAACACCCAAGTACCCTTGAAGTGACAGTAAACACGGCGTACATTTAACCATCACGTACATTCACGCAAAATGCCAACACGCACCGTACAGCAACCCTTGCCAGATCTCATAAACAGATCGCTTTGTGCCCCGGATCCTGAGGAAGTTCAGACACCCTCTCTCAAGAAATACAGCGGAGCCTTTGCTATAAGATTCCAGGTCCGGAACCTCCGCCTGTTGCTGACATGTCACGGCTGCCCGGGATAAAAAAAAAAAAAGAAAAAGCAGGACATCTTGGACTTGATTCAAATGTCAACACTAAGCAAGTGCAGGAATTCAGTTGATTCCAGGTAACTAACTTCTCTACCCGGTCCCTTCCGCACCCTGTCTGTCCCCAGTGTAAACACCACACAAAGTGAGTCTGTCGACCCCCTCCCAGGGGCGCTGGCCTCCCGCGGTCCCTTGGCGGCCTTTCCCCCCAGAGCTCACAGGGTAAAAGCGGCGGAGCGGGACCAGAGGTGCGGGCCCCAGCCTCCGGTAGGCACCCGCCGGCTGGAGAACTTTGAGAAGCGCCCCAAACTGCTCGCTGCTTCCGACCTCGGCCATTTCCCTGCTCTTCTCACAAAGAAGGGGTGCAGAGCAAGCCGTCGCCACCTGCCGCCGGATCCCAGGGCGCTGCCTCTGGCACCCCGAGGGAAGGCAGGCCAATGGAAAGAGGGCAGAGGTTCACACCCCCACCCCCAATCGCCCATCGCCTCGCTGCGCTGCCCGGAGGTGGATCCGCAGCCCCAGGGAACAG
>NW_006290034.1:6745981-6759792 GCF_000327345.1 Myotis davidii
GAGGGTGGGCACGGGGGTGAGCGTGGCGAGGTGAGCGCGGCTTGGGGGGGGGTTGAGCAGGGAGCGGGCGCTGGAGGCGTGTTTGTAGGCAGAGGTGGCCGGGAGAGCCTGTGTGTGCGCGCACGGGGTGTGTGGGGACCGAGCTGCGTGACTGTCCACCCGACACCAGCCCCTGCTTTTGGCGAGCCCGGCCACCTGGTGAAGTGAAACCCGCCACCGCGCAAGCTCTCCGGCTGGCTGCGCCTCAGCTCCAGGTGCTGGCTCTGGGCAGGTCCCAGGGGTGGGGTGGGGGAAGGGCACACACACTGCCCTGACCCCGCATACGAGCTGCTCTCCTCCTCCTGGAGCGCGAGGGGCACCACCTGAAGGTAGGGATTCGACCTCCTAGCCCGCCGAAGTGACCCCAGTACCCAGATCCGAGTCTGGACTCGGGAGCGTGAACTCTCAATCTGGGTCCGTCCAGTCCGTAGGTCAGTCCCTGAAGCCCGTGGATTTCCCACTGCCTAGTGGAACGGACGGTCGGCATGTGCCAAAGGGCAGCGGTCCTCCCTCACCTCCCCCCAGCATCCCTGGAGTGATATGCGACCCAGACTCCCACACTTGCGGTGGCAGAGAATTCGGTCCCCTCCGACTGGGCGGACCCCCGGCTCTAAATTTCCGTGTCTGCGGCCCGATGCCAGGAACCCAGGACCTCGGCCTGGCGCTGGGCAGCAGCACCAGAACGCAGCACTTGAGCGATCACAGCTCTGGGTGCGGAGAGGTGCCTGCCCCAGAGACGGAGCAAAAAGAGAAGTGAGCAGCGAAGGGGAGGGTGTGCTGGAAAGGCTGTCCAGCCGGGCGGGGCCTGGGAAAGGACCTCTCTGATCCAGAAGGGGGCTTCTCGCTTGTGAGAGCCCCCATCCTGTTCCAGATTAAGGGGGGAGGGCAGGTCATTGTGATGTAGGTCCCAGTGGCCCCTGGGAGCTTGGAGCCCCCCTTTCACTCACTCTTCCCACTCTCCCCAAAGACCTCACCAGAGTGTCAGTCTGAAAGGCGCACAATTGGCCCTTCAAGAGGTGGGCGTGGGCTGCACTAGCATTTGCCTGGAGTCCCCAAGCCCTGTGGGATTTGCATACTGATTTGCATACAGTAATAATGATTAACAACACTGCCACTCCCTGGCAGACAGGGGAAGAATTCAGGGAAGGCCCTGGCACTGCTTCCATTTCCCTCCTCCCTTCCCTCTGGGGGAGAGTGAATTTTCTCCCCACTGCTGGCCTCAACTTCTGTGCCCCCCTGGGAGTGCCCCAGAGCAGGTGGAAAGGGCCAGGAGGGGCCCTCAGTCCCACCCCCAAGTCCACCTCCAGACAGTTAAAACCCAGTATTTTATTTCTGCCCAGGTTTGAACTCTTGTACATCCCCAGGTGACATGTGAATCTCGGAGGTACTCAGCAGCTGGGTCTGCCCCAAAGCTTGGAGGCTTTGGGGAGCAGTTAGCTGAGAGCATCCTTCCTCCTCAGAGAGGTCACATGATGGGCCACCTGCTGTCCTGATCTTGTTGCCCTGCTTGAAGGCAGGACACTGATTCAGACAACTCCCCCCATCCCAACCCCTCCCCACACACCTGGCCCCCATTCCTCCCAGGCTCTCATCTGATCGTTTAAGTGAACTATCTGTAGATTATATTTTCCTTTCGGTTGAGAAAAATCTATAGGAAAATATGAAAGATTTGAATTCCTACTCTAGGCCAGCTTGGGTTTTATTTACGGCCCTTCTCACAACCAGGTGACCTGGAAAATGAGAGAGAGCAAGTGAGGGGCAGAAGGGAGGCCCTTGACTGGGAGATGGGCCCTCCTCCCTCCCTGGCTCCTGCCTCCCCTGCCTCCTTCCATGGGCCTCGCCCTCCTCCCTCTCTGCCTCTGGCCTGGCCTGGCCGGGATTTTCACTTGCTTTTCCCCCATGACACGGCCGCTTTTCCTTTAACGCTCAGCTTCTATTTAAAAAGCTAATTTGGGAGCTTGTCGATGCTCCCAATTCAGACAGTTTAAATAGGAACAGAAAGTCAGGAGCTGCCAGGGCACTAGGTTTCCTCCCCTCGCCACAGGCACAGCTAAGGCATTTGTTCAGTCACTTAGCTGGCCCTGGGTGGAGTGTGTGTGTGGGGGGGGGTGGGGGGGGGAGCGCTCAGGGTGTATTTCAGGCTCTTTTCTATTTAAAGACGGTGCTCCTATGGACAACTGTTGTCTCTCTCTGTCCTTTCCAAACTGTGCACACATGAGATTCTTCTTTAGTCCCGTGGTTCTGGCTGCTATTTGCAGAGCTTGTCACCGTGTGGACTGTGAGGCAACCCAGCTCCAAGTCTGCAGCCCCTTCGCTGACACGCCTGTGTGGCTATTTCCTGGGCTGTTCTGCTCAGGCTGGCTCTTTGAAGCCATGCCTCAGTGTGTCTAGAACGGTGGCCCCCACCCTCACTGCTTGTGGCTGTCCTACTTCAGCAACCTGCCCCGTGATGGGATGGGAGTTGGGAGGGTTGGACTGTACCTCTGAGTGCTGCAGGCCTTCTACATTCAGGGTGCTGTGTACCTTGGAGGTAAAAAGCACAGACTTTGAGGTCAGACTGCCTGGATGTGAACCTGCCTCTGCTATTTACTAGCTGTGTGATCTTGAGGAAGCTACTTAACTTCTCTGTGCCTTGATTTCCTCATCTGCTATAAAATGGCAATACATAGTACTGTCTACCTCAGTGATGGCGAATCTATGACACGGGTGTCAGAGGTGACATGTGAACTCATTTTTTTGGTTGATTTTTCTTTGTTAAATGGCATTTAAATATATAAAACAAATATAAAAAATATAAATGTTTGTTTTACTATGGTTGCAAAGATCAAAAAATCTCTATATGTGACACGGCACCAGAGTTAAGTTAGGGTTTTCAAAATGCTGACACGCCGAGCTCAAAAGGTTTGTCATCACTGGTCTACCATATGGGATTGTACTATCACAGATAAAGCACTTAGAACAGTACCTGGGGCATGGGAAGTGTGATATAATTGTTGGTTGTCATTGTTGTTCAAGGCAGGAGAGGTGGGAGCAGGAAGTATGAAGAAATCGCCTGGGGCAGACGCGACTGCTGGACTGTACACACAGACACAAGCAGACACACATGCCCAGGCATATGACTATAAAAACGCCACAGCCCACAATGGGTCAAGTTCACCTTGTGGAGACAGTTGATTCTCTAAGCTCCAGAAGAGAGACTCCTGATGAAGGAATAGAGAAAGAGCCACAGGGATGGGGATAGGGAAGAGGCTGGGCCTTGTCAGAATTCCCTGGGGCCTTTCCTAGGGGCCAATTTACCATATGGACTGCCTTCCCTTATTTACCTCACCACGGAGAGCAAGGGGAATGGAGATCCATGAGGGACTCAGTAGGGATGGTCTGCCAGTCTCCCCGAGCCTCCCCTGGGCCTTGGTGCCCTCTCCAGTGGACCCTGCCATTGTCTCCCATCCCACTGCCCACACCTGACCACATGGACATTTACTCAGTCCCTGAGCATCTAATGAAGGTACAGAGAGGTTAAATGGCTTCTCCAAGGTCACACAGCTAGGGATCCAGGAAGCCACTAGCAGGAGGGGGCTCTAGATGCCCACATGGCGGAAGGCTCTCCAAGGAATCCAGAGCGACAGTATGAATTGCTGGATTGTACTGGTCTTGGCATTGCTCTTGTGAGTGGAGGAGCCACCACATTCTGAACTCCTTGCTGGGTCTCCAATAACCCTGCACCTGAGATATTACCACCACCTTATGGCTGGGAAACCTGGAAGGGGAGGCTGCATGGGGAGGCATCCCAGGCCATACACCCAGTCTGAAGCTCTGAACCCTCCCTCTTGCCTCTCCCCTGGGCTATTGGTATTTTCTCTTCTGAGAACAGAATGGCCCCTCGGTCAGATGAGGGCCAGATGTCACAGAGAAGGTCTGCCCTAAGACAATGCTCTTGACCTGGCTCTGCGGGGCTCTCCTGTGTTTGACCTAAGGAGGTTGGATGGGGTGGGGCCCAGTGTGTCCAGACTGGTGCTGGACGCTCTGAGTTCTCTTCAAGGTGAGGTCTTCCTGAGGAATCCCAAAGCTGAGGGGTGCCTTGGCTTTCTCTTGTTTCCCAAGGTGAGGTGGGTGGCAGGGTTGGCAACACTGAAAAGCTTTGCCCTGGTCTCAGAAGATCAGGGGTTGCCTGCTGGGTATGGCCCAAACTGTCCAGCTTGGCCAGGCCAGGAGGTACTGTCCAATATTGGTGCCCCTGATGGCTGGACTCTCACAACCATCAGATGCACCTGGTCCTTGCTGAGGAAGTGCGGGAGCCCTCACTTCTTGCCACCTTCACCCCATCTGGGAGGTCTAGGTGATCACTGCATTAGTCAAAATGCTTGGACCAGTTGTAGCAAATGAGTGGTGGTCAAGATCGGTGGCCCCTGTGGAGCTTCCGAAAGTCCGTCTTTGCAGGAAACCTTTGCCATCCGGACACGTGCTCCAACCCAGGCAGGTCCTGGGGAGGCAGAATCTCAGTGGGGGCTTTCTGCTCATTGAGACGTCCCTCGAAGGGAGAGGCGAGGGGAAGGAAGAGGAGGGAGGGGAGGAAGGAAAGCAAGACTGAGAAGGGGACACAGGCACTGGGAGGAAGAGAAACACCCCCACCATTTGTTCAGTGCTTTGCCAGTGACCATCTGCAGGAGGGTGGCTAGAGGCCGCAGGCACTTTGCTCTCCTCTGGTGGCTCCTTGCTTTGTGCACTGATGCTTCCCAGGGCTGTCCTTGTCCTCCGTTTCTTCATCTGTCCTTTTCCCGGGAGAGCTGATGGAATCCACTAGTTTCAAGTTCATTCTCATGCTGACAATCCCTTCCTGAGCTCTCCCTAACTATCCAGGTGCTCCTCCACCTTTGCACACAGCCACCTCTTGGTTTCATCTTGCCACCCTCCTGCAACCTTCTGCAATGTGGATTGTTCACTCTAAAATACCCTGTTCCAATCATGTCGTCTCCCTCGCTTCCTTTCTGGCCTTAACCTTCTTCCACCTTTCTTCCCAGCACATAGATCTTTTCTCTGTTACCTGACCAGAGCATATGCATCACACCTTCGTGCCTTCATACATGCTGTACCATCTTCCAGAAATACCCTCCACCACTTCCTATTTGCTTCTGTCTTCCTAGTGAACTTCCACTCGGCAGGAAACCTTTAATACCCAGCCCAGAGGTCACATGAGACGTATTGGTAAAGTCCACCCCCATTCCCCACTTGGGCTTCCACAGTCCCTCCTCATACCTCAAACGTAGTTCTTACTACCTTAGTTGTTTGCGTCGTGGTCTCGCTCTCTGGCTTTATGCTGGGTTAGGCAAGGCCATTGCTTAGCCATCTCTGAAAGTGCTAGCTCAGTGTGTGGCACATCGCGGACACTCAATAAACTTGCGTTAGGAATTATTTCAGCTTTC
The DNA here is from genome assembly GCF_000327345.1 of Myotis davidii. NCBI lineage: Eukaryota > Metazoa > Chordata > Mammalia > Chiroptera > Vespertilionidae > Myotis > Myotis davidii. The sequence continues at coordinate 6,751,441 of NW_006290034.1, forward strand.
ATTCACATAGCTCCCTTGACTGTGTGTAATTGAGATCGTGCAATACATTTGTCAACTGGTCAACCTCTAAGTCCTAACTGATTGATCTAAGGGCTGGCATGAGGACAGAGAAAGGATGAGGGTCCGATTTGGGGCTAATCCTGGATGTAATGAGCCCCAAAGACACCTGCCTCCTTCGGCCTTTTTCAGCTCTACAATATGAGCCTCAGTTGATGCTGTTTGCAGAGACCTAGCCAGTGATCTGCTCTTGAACTAGATTAGTTTTCAGGGAACTCTTCCCTTTCCTTCCTGGCACAATGTCAATCACATCCCTAGAATCTCACCTTCTTGGAAACAGCCAGGATGTGGTCAGTGGGCAATGCACGTGGATCGCCTGCAGCTGTGACTGTGCCTGCCCATAAAACCAGCCTGGGGGCCTGTCAAAGCCTATTAGCCAGAACCCTGGCTTGGCTCAAGGAGATGCTCAAACCAAAGCTTACTGGACCAGAAGTTTAAAATTGTGTCAAACCCACATGACTAACCTGGGACAGTGGAGGCTTAGTGGCCAGAACATGGGCTTGGGATAGACCTGGCTTCAAATCTTGACTTTATTTTACAAGTCGTGTGACCTTGGGTGAGCCTCTTTACTTCTCTGATCTTCAAATTCCTGTGACATGGGTTCTAACGATGGCACCGACTCATAGGGCTTGTGAGGGCTGACTTAGAGAAAGTATATAGGACGTCTCATATGCAATTATAAATAAAATTATATTGGCTGCGCCCTAGCTGGTTTGGCTCAGTGGATAGAGCATTGGCCTGTAGACTCAAGGGTCCCAGGTTCGATTCCAGATCAAGGACACAGGCCTGGGTTGCGGGCTCGATCCCCAGTTGGGGGCGTGCAGGAGGCAGCCGATCAAGGATTCTCTCTCAACATTGATGTTTCTATCTCTCTCTCCCTCTCCCTTCCTCTCTGAAATCAATAAAAACATATTTTAAAAAATATTGCTGCTATAATATTGTAAATGAGTTTACATGTGTTCAAAACCAGCTCTTTTATGTCTTGGGCACAGCTCTCTACAGTGCTAGTTTGTGAGGAAGTTTAGGAAGGTCACTCAAGTGTTTCCATGTGGTTATTGCTCATACTGAGACCTCAGAAATGTGTAAAGTCAGAGAAGTTTATCTGTATATATGTTTGTTTGTTTTTTAGCAGTGGTCTGCCTTTATCTAATGGGCAGTACTGTGTTCCAGGCATTTCCTGGTAGTAAGTACAAATAAAATCATGAAATTATTAAGCCTTCAAAACATGACTCCTGAAGCAAATACATTTTTCTATTAGCTCCTCTCTCCATCCTGTGGCACCCCACTTCTGCAGCCTTAAGCTTCAAGTGCCTCTCTCTCCCCAGTCCCTCCTCCTCAGCAAGAACTGTTAAAATCATTTAAACTAAAGTGTATGTGACTATCCTGTTCAGAGATACAGTATTCACCTTTTAAGAGACCACAGCCTTAAGCCACAGCAATAAAACAGAGTAGGATTTTAGGTACCCATCAGAGAAATGGAGGCTCTTCCCAACTCCACAGTCAATGTCCACTCAGAAAACCGGCCCCATTAATGCACCCATAAACACCAACATGGGCTGTTTCTGAATTCTGCAGCTAGAAAATCAAGTCTCCAACCTTTGCAAAAGCACTGTAATAAGGGGATTTGTGCACCATTTTTTGGTACCGCTGTCTTCTTGGACAAGCTCATGAGTGCCAAGGCCCCTCCCAGCTCTGCACACCTATGATGCTTATATTCAAGTGGATTTTTGCTTCAGAGCTCAAGGCTGGGGTTGGGTGTTTCTGCCTCAATGGGTTTGAGGGACACCCAGCTGCAAAACTGCTCATTGCTTTGGTGAGTCAACAAGTAAACAAAAGACTGTCCATCTTCTGTCCTCATAATGCAAGGTCATAAGAGGTTTCTGGATTTCTCTGCAAAGCCTTGTTAAAAGGATCCTCATGGCCCTTTCAAAATTCTTCATTATGGAAAATTTCAGACATACAAAAGAAGAGAGAACGGTGTGATACACCCCCATGAGCCCATCCTTTAGCTTTGATAATTACCAACTCAGGCCAACCATGTTTTATCTGTACCCCTACTCACTAGTACCTCCCCCCCCAATAATGAAGTAAATTTCAGATGTCATATAATTTCATCTGTAAATATTTCAGGAATTGTACCCTCCTTAAGGCCAACAAAACCCATCTCTCCAGGGAAAAGTCCCTTTCTATCTTCCCAGAGGTAGTCCTGGGTTAGGCAAGTTCAAGGGTTTGCTGAATTCTGCCCCAAGTCAGTCCTGCTCTGTGGGGAGAAAGGGGCAAGCATAAAATGCCATGCAGTGGTGCCTATGTGTGCAAGTTTTTTGAAGTTGTTAGGGCTGCTGCCCAATAATTGAAATGAGACCCAAACAGAGAGGCAAGAACCATATTCATGAATCTCAACGGGACTCAGCATTTTTCACATTTAACCTTCACCAATTCTTATTTTCCTCCCATCTGACAAATAAGAAATTTAAGGCCTAAGATCACACAGCTAGAAGGTCTCTGCGGCAAAGACTGACTAGATGCTAACCAAACCTAATTCCTCTTTTTCATGAGCATAGCAAGAGCACATTTACCAGGATCCCTTGCAGCTAGGTTTGGCCATGTGACTAAATTCTGGTCAAGGTAATATAAGCCAGTTCCCTAAAAACATCCAGGGCAATCCTGCATGCTCTTTCTCCATCCACTGGCTGAATGGAGAGAATTTCAAGGACAAGAAGGAAGAAGCCTGGTTCCTTGGGTGACTGTGTAGAGCAGAGACCCCTCCTAACCTTTATTGGTCTGTGAAATGAGTAAAAAGGTAAACTTTTATTTTGTTCTCATCTATTATGTGAGGCCACTGAAAATTGGATGATGTGTGTTAATGCAGTAATCCTACCCTGACCAATACAGTGGCACAAATGGGATTTAAACCATAAGTTTAACTATGCCAACGTTCAAAGTCTTGCCCTGCACCACACTGCCTTCAGGCACAAGAGAACCAATTATAAGACTTTTCTACCTGTTCAGCATTTGATAGAACTGTCTGCAAGGATCTCACATTTTCAATTTGTGTGTCTCATACAGTAGCCACTAGCCATGTAAGGCTATTTTAATCCAAACTAAAATTATAGTAATTAAAATTTTAAAATGTTTCTTAATTGCACTGGTCACATTCAAGTGCTCAATAGCGACCTGTGGCTAATGACTATCACAGTGGACAGTACAGATGGAGAACATGTCCATCATCATAGAAATTCCCACTGGACCACGCTGTCTTCAGTAGACCTGGCATTCACGATGCACCTCTCCCGAAAAGTTGGGGTGGTGCTAGCAATCAGGATGCCTCCAGCTTCACAGGCCTCTCTCCTTACCCAGACTGTGGGTCCATACTCCTCCTCCTCTAGGTAACCCTCCAGCTGTAATCTCGGGGTCCCCCTGTCCTGTCCTCACTGGCAGCGGGCTTTGCCATGACCTCCCCACACAGAATGAGCGCTGCCTGGCTCTCACTGAGCCGCGTCCGCAGGTGCTGAGCATCTGAAACCAAGACACTGGCAGGGGTCCTGGGGCCGTGCCTCCTGGCCTGGGCTAGGGGTGCCCAGGGTTTTTTCCAGAAATGAAGCCCAGCCAAGGAGGCGAGTACTTCAGTCCATCTTTGCAAAACACAAACCCCACCATGTCGCCCCCTGGCTGAAATCCTGATAAATCCCCTCCAAATTAAGCAGACATCTCCTGACACATCTGTTTCGAACGCTTGTTTACTTCTGCTGCCTCCCACTTTTTCCTCCTGGGCCCCGGGACCTTGTGCTCTGGCCACATGGAAAGTGCTGTCGATCTGAAGCCTGCCGGCTGTTCTTTTATCCCCGAGTGTTTGCTCAGGCTGTTCCTTCTGCAGGAACTCCTGGCCCGCACCTCTGCTTAGCCAAGCCTTAGGCTAAGCTTGGAAGCACCTCTCCCTGGAGGCCTTCCCCACCTGCAGCAGCGTGGGACAGCCTCCTCCTCGCAGCCCTTGGCCACCTGCCCCACCCGCTGCAGAACTTTCCACACTTGCCAGGCTTCCCCGGGGAGCAGGAGGAGATGCTTGCAGTTGCTTTAGGAATCAAAGCAAAGCCATCTTGAGGAGGTTTTTCTGAAGAGACTAATCCTTCTTAATCCCTCAAAACTATGAGTCTAGGTTTCTCTCTCCCCTCAAAACGCGCACACATACACACACGTACACACGCACACATGTGCACTCACATACGCATACACACCCACATGCACACACGTGTGCACACAGGCTTCCCATCCATTTAACTCCTCTGCAGTCACCAGGGAGACAAGTGGTCCCTGTAAATCACAAGCCTCGACGCCCAGAGACCTCTGCTCCTTGATCCCGACCACCTGCTCAGAACAAATGCCACTAAATCCACGAAACAAGCCCTCTCCCCCTTCCTACCTGCCACTGTCTCGTCGTCCTGCTCTCAGGCTAGGGTGTGGCAGCTACAACCCCAGCCGGTGCCCCCACGCACCGTGGGCCTTCCCTCCATGGGCGGTTGTTACGGGGGTCAGGGCAGGCAGAGGGGGTGGATGCCAACTCCCGAGACAACATCACGATAAATCGCCACGGCGGCTCTTCCAGGGCTCCAACCTAGTAAATCAAATCTATTGAACAATACATTCACTGCGAATTTAAGAAGTTGTTCTTCCATTTTTTTCAGTGTATGTGTTAAATCATGCCCAGCGTCATAAAAAATGGAGACAGCCAGGCTCCGTGTGAAAAACACAATCCCCAAACAACCACATGCTTAAAGAAGTTAGAAGATGTCTCGTCCTCTCTGAGGCTCCACGGGCGCTCTTCCCACCCAGACAGACGGGAGCCCCCAAAGTGGTAAGCGCGTGACATTTTAACTAATGCCTGAGTTATTTTGCAAATACAGGTTCACTGTTAGAGGCTGGCTCTTTGCTACAGATTCCTGAAATGGACAAAAAAGGAAACACACAGCCTTCTCAGCCAAGCCCAGTGCTGCTCAGAGGGGTGGGACGGTGGCGAGGGAAGCGTGAGGGGGAGCAACTTACAGACTGTCTTCTCAGGGAGATTTCTTTTGCTTCCCAGTTCTCCCTATTCACATGCTATGGAGTTGAAATTCCAACTTAAGGTGCCGTTTTGCCCAGGAGATGTGAGTAGGCTTTTTCTTATCTGCAACACCCCCATCCCACCTAAATATTAGCAGGGGAACCCTGGGGCAGAGTCTGGCACTTAATAAACATTTAAATTGAATGAACAGGTCTTCATCCAATAGCATTAGCTCAACACACCGCCCATTCTGTGGTGAGCAAGGCGGGCACAGGCCTGCCTCCTCAGACCCCTGCACTGGTGTCAGGCTACTAAACCTCATTGTAAGTCACTGAAGCCTGAGGGGTGAGGAGAAGCTAGATTTGAAAATTCTCAAAACGATCTCAGGTAGATGTATTATCATTTCTCAGATGAAGAGTTGGAGGCGAGTGTCCCACAGCTGGGGCAGTGACAAAGCTAGCGTGTGTGATGGGGTGTGGCTGACGGCCAGGGGATCACGGGCAGGAGATACCGGGGCCAGCCCGAGGGGCCAGGGAAGATGTGCTGGAGGAGATGACATGTAAGCTGAGCGTGGAAAGAGGACAAGGAAGCAGCCAGATGACCGAGGGGGTGAAGTGGACACCAGACAGCCAAGACAGCAGGTGTAGTGAGCTCAGGGGGTGCCCATAGTGCGAGGCCAGAGGCAGGCACGCTAAGGGCTGGGAAGCATGCTGCGGAGCTGGGCTCCAGCCTGCAGGCCGCAGGGGCCGCCCGAGGGCCCAGACACACGCAGATGCAGTCAGATCGGTGCTTGAAAACCTCTCCAGCCAGCAGTGTGGAGGATGGATTTGAGGAGGACCAGATGGGAAGCAGGGGGACCAATTAGCAGGAAAGAGAGGTTGAGGGGCTCAGCTATGGCTGTGGAGCTGGGCATAGAGAGTGGGGCGTGAGAGGAATATGCTGGAGACGAACGTGATCAGGATTCTGACTGGTTGGATGGAGCAGCCCGGAGCGTTTCAGGTCAGGCTGTGCTGCCCAGCCGGGTGACCATGCCTGACTGCCCGACTGGGGGAAGGCAGGCAGAGCGGCGGGGGTGCAAGTGCAGCCTTCCTGGAGAGAGGAGTGGGCACAGTTCCCTCTCAGGTCCCTTTCCAGACAGAGCTGTGTATGCTGGGCTGGAGGAAGGTGCCTGTGGGGACATCTGAGACCTTCAAGCAATGCTGACCCTAGGACATAGACAGGGCATCCTAAGACAGGCTCAACACTTCCTATGGTTGGAGGGGAGTAAGTTTCCAAAATAAGGCTGAACAGTATAGAGGCGGATAGGACTGCTGATCGCCTGCGAGATAAGAGGAGAGGAAACTCCTGGACTCATCCCCTGCCATCTCCTCTCCACCCCCTTATCGCCCCCTACCAAGCATGTGTGTACACACACACACACACACACACACACACACACACGCTTCATAATCCCTCAACTTCCCACCTCCCCCAGCACACCAGCCCTTTCGCACTCCCTCTTTGTGCCGGCTGTTCTCTCTGCCTGCAGTCGGTTCTCCTCCTCCACTGGGCAGATGTCCCCCTCCTTCCAGCCCAGCCCAGATGCCAGTCCTCTCTGATGCCCAGCCCACTGCCCCAGGCGTCCTCACTGTGCCTCCCCCTCCTGGTGACTTCCTCCGAGGTCTTCCTTCATCACCAGCCTGAGCTCCTGAGTCTCATCTGTCTTGGCTTCTGTGGCAGCTGCACAAGGTCTGACCATCGCTGGTGCTCAGATTTGCTTGTGGGATGAATGAGCACATCCCTGGAGGGGGGCCGGGCACACCTTCCCCAGCCCCGTCCCAAGGCCTTCGCATCGTGAAGGAGGATCCTCTCTGCCCTCCGGATGCTCCTGTGTCACATGGGAAATATGCCCACACACGAGAGAGGGCCGTAAAAGCAGCGCCTGCGTCCGTCCTCAGTCCTGCCTGAACAGGTCTATTATTTCTCTGCAATTGGCCTTAATTTTATCCCCATTCTACAGATGAGGGCTCCACCTTTGGGGAAAGCAACAGCTCTTTTGGGCTGAAGATCATTTTGGGGCAAAATGAATAGATGAAGGAGACCATTTGGGGTTCTGCCCTTAACTGAGGTTCCCCAGGCTGAGCACAGCTGGCCGAGCACGGCTGGCTGGCTCAGGTGAAGGCCCCAGAGAGCAGGGCGTTGGTCATTTGCCAGGTGGCCTGCGCAGTCCCTCTGGGTTTCTGACTGGCTTCTGGGGCAGGAGGGGACTGACCATTGTGACCAGCTAGTCAGCCCCCTGGGCACCTTTCCTGCCTCCCTCAGGCTGGGCGCCTCCATCTGGCAAAGGTGGTGCTCACAGCAGGGAAAAGACGAGGGCCAGGTGGGACTGGAGCCACTGTTGTCATCTCGTCATCGTTATCATCACCACGAATTAATGACACCACCAGTGACACCGTGACCACAAGCCCTGGCGTTATGTGCCACGCACTGCGCTGACTGACGCCTTACACGCATCCCTATTTTTCAGTCCTTACGGCACTTCTGTGAAACAGATACTGTCTCCATGTGTCAGTGGAAAAGCCCAAGGCACAGAGAAATCCAGCCATTGGCTCAGGATGGTTAGCAGAGCTGGGCCTTGAAACCAGCCTGAGTCCAGAGCCCCTACTCTTAGGTATTGCTCTGTGGGGAGCGGCCGAGGCTGAAGCACCCTGCCAGCCACGGAGGACACAAGTGGGGAGGAGACGGGAGGCCAGGCCTGCTCGTAGCTCAAAGCCCCACATCCCTTCCAGGCCTCTCCAGCTCCCGGCAGGGATGGGCATCTGCTCCTCGGCAGGTGAGAGCTCTGAGGAGCCCCCGAAAGTGCAGGTGAGTGGGGGTTCTGGGTAGCTGAGGGCGGTGTCCTTCCAGCCCCCCAGCCCCGGTCACCATTCCCCCAGCCACGGCCCGTGGATTGCTGCCTCTCTTGGATGCCTGGCTCGCTGCTGTCTGGAGCCTAATCCCCATTCTGGTGGTTTTGGTTGCTATGGTAATTGAATTCACTTAAAGTTGTCTCCAAGTGAGTCTGTCTCCCTTTCTGTCCGCAGCCTGGGAGGGCAGGAGCCCAGGGCTGAGGGCAGGAAGGAGGAGGCTTGGTGGCCTGTGTGTTTCTCCTCATTCAGATGTCCTCCTCAGGGGCCAGCAGAGGAGGACCATGGAGAAGTGCTCCCTCCCATCTCTCTCCATCTTCCTCTTCGCCACCTTGCCCTCCTGCAGAGCGTGGAACTGTCAGGCCAGGACTGGTG
>NW_006290034.1:6759805-6771024 GCF_000327345.1 Myotis davidii
ATTCAACAAACACCACAGCTGACTGTGTTCTGGGCACTGCTGGTTGTGAGGTGGTCTCTCTGGAGGCAGCTCAGGATCCAGGGGCCCCAGAAAAGCCCCTAATAGCACGTTTCCAAGTGGCCAAAAGGCTGGGATTTCAGGGGAATGGCCAGCCAGGGTCAGGCGCTGACAGGGAGACTAGGAATTGTGGGAAACTCCCATTCCTCCTTTCTCTGCTGGAGGGAGGTTCAGCGGACTGAGCTGGAAGCAGAACGGACCGTCGCTGGGTGGGACTTGAGGGGCAAACCTTAGGCGTTCCTCTACCCGTTTTAATGCAGGAGGGTTTCTGATGCGATGTCAGAGCTGCCTGAGGGTGTGTAGGTGTGAGGAGCCCTCCCAACGCTGTGCCTGGATGAGAAGGGTGGGGCAGAGGGGCGACAGTAGATTGTGGGCAGCTGTGTGTGTGCAGGTGTCAGCCTGTGAGGGAACTGCTGGCTGAAGCAGACAAGGAGAATGCTGATGGAGCTTCGACTGTGTGCCAGGCACTGGGCTCTGGGCTGCGAAGACCCTGAGGAGCTCACGATCTGAAAGGGTGACAACTGAGCAGAGCCCAGGGTGCCAAGCACTGGGGGCAGGAACAACGCAACCTGGGAGCCCAGAGCTAGGAGAAGAGGGCGGGGTGCCCGGGAAGAGTGCACATGGGCGGGTGGGCTGAGTAGCATTTTCAAGGGTGAGAAGTTCTGGAGGCAGAAAGGTACTTGGTGCAAAGACAAGGGCGTGAGCAGGACCACAGAGCAGTGGAAATGAGCAGCAGGTGGGAGTGTGGGCTGAGCCAGGGGAGCGCGGGAGCCAGCAGGCCAGGCCAGGCCGGGCCAGATGACGGAAAGCCACATTGGGTTGTAGCCGCAGGCCACAAGGGGTTACTGGGGCTGGACCTGTGTTTTAGCAGAAGGACTCTGGCAGAGCTAGAAGGGAGGTGGAAGTGGGAGATGGGGGCTGGGCTGGGCTGTTGAGCCAGCAATGAAGGCAGAGCCAGCTGAGAAGGTGAGCAGCAGCATCTGTGAACCCGGGTGACAGGGATTGGTTGTGGGGTGTGTGTGGGAGGGAGGGAGGAGTAAGAGCAGGAGTGAGGGAAAGCCAGAGAAGCTTCTTTCTATTCGTAGTGTCGGGGCAGGGAATGGACGTCCGTTCGCGGGAGCTCTGTGTGGGATGGGTGGGGTAAGACGGCTGGAAGAGTCTAGGTCACACGCCCTACAGACAGGAGGAGGAATATTTCTAGCCCTGGGGAGAGGGCTGCTTGTTAGAAACGCGCACGTGGGAAGCATTGGCCTAGAGGTGACCGCCGAGCTCATGGGAGAAGACCCTGCCCCGGAGAAGGCACAGAGCGGGGGTGAGAGGAGGCGAGCACTGCGCCCGGAGAGTGGGCAGGCAGGGCAGGCAGTGTCTATCCTTCTGGAAGGCGGAGGGGCCTGGAGCGGCTGGTGGGAGAAGCAAGCGCGTGCGTGGTGGGGCTTCGGGAAGACGCTCCTGAGAGGAGGCTTGGAACACTGGTGGGGAGCTGTGGCTCTCAAACCCGAGTGCCTCAGGGATCCTGTAAAATACAGATCACCACGCTCCACCCTGGACTTTCTACCACATTAGGACCAAGGTGGGGCCAGGCGTTTGTATTTCTAACAAGATCCGAAATGCAATGTGCTGCTGCTAGTGTGAGGACCACTTTTTGGGAACCACCGAATATCAACAGTCTAGATGAGAAGGCTCAAGTGCAGGTTCATCCAAGTTGGAGATGAGAGGAAAAGGCGGGCTCTGGTCACTGAGCAGAGGTGGGGGAAGGAAGGGGAAGGTAAGGCCGCTCCTTGGAAACAGAACAGATGCCACTGAGGACCCAGGGATGGGACGGGGAGGAGGGAAGCCAGAGGGCAGGCCAAGGAGGGGCAGGCCAAGGAGGGCTCAAGATGCGATGACACAGAGGAGGGAGCCTGAGGGACTGCAGCCCCAGCCATGAACATGAGATGGAGAGGACGGCGGTGAGTTAGGCAGAGAGGAGTGTGGGGACTAGACCCAGCCTCAGGGTCCTGTTTGGCATGCGGCCCAAAGTCTAGGGTCCGTCCTCGAGAGCCACACCCCGTCCCCATCCCTTCCTTCTAACCTGCTGGAGTCACCACCAGCCGCTGCTGTGAGATCCTGGACAAGTTACTTCACATTTCTGTGCTTCCCTTTCCTCATCCAACAAGTGGAGATAACAACATTACCTACCGCAGATTTGTTACAAGAATTCAATGCAAACTCAATGCATACAAAGAGCTTAGAAGCATGCCTGCCACACAATAAACCCCCAGAACGTGTTAAATATCATCACCAGCATCATCATCACCGTCATCACCATCTTCACCGTCATCACCATCTTCACCACTATGATACTCATTAAGGTCAATGACCACCTTGTTCACCTTCCCAAGCGGAACAGAGGCAGCACCTAATACCCTGGGTCATCTCTCTGGGGGCTGCGCTGAGCACAGAAGACCTGGTGCCTTTTCATTTTCCTTCCAAGATCTCAGATCAGAGACCTGCGACTCACCGAGGAGGCCCCTGGCGCCCTTGCTGGACCCCCTCCTGGGTGACCGCCCTGCCAGGGGAGGCACAGGACTTGTTTTCTGCCAACGGAGCGAGGCCATAAAGAAATTCCAATTCATCGGTGCCCAGGAGAACGTTACCAAGACGGACGAGACACCATGGGCAGTATTTAATTATGACCAGGCAGAGCAAATAGGAGGGACGCAATAAAAATGCTAATCAGGGAAGAAAAAGAAAGCAGGCTTCATTTTCTTCCAGAATAGACTAAAGCCCATTTCCCTCCTACCACCTTCCCCCAGACCCCAAATGAGTGTCATAGGCCTGGCTCTGATTGTGACTTGGTGACAGGTAAGTCCATTTAGCCCTAGTCCCAGCCCCTTCCTGCTTCCTTCCTCCCGCCTCCCGGTTCCTAGAAGAGCCCGCGGAGGGAGGGCGGCTGGCTTTCCTCGCAGGCACTTCAGCCAGAGAGAACTTGGAAAGTGAATGAAGCTATTATTCAGGGCTCAATTCCATGCTCCAATGGGCACTGTAGGAAGGGACCAGCCAGCCCCCCTTTCCCCATCCTAATCTGCAGGAGGAGGGGGTGCGGCTGGCGAAGGGCCCCTTGACTGGTCGGAACTCGTCTCTGGCCTGGAAGCCAATCCAACTCAGACCCTCTTAGGAAGAGACGGGGGACGCTGGCCAGGCCCAATGCCTTGTATTCCCAATTCCATCCGACTTGGCTGAACTCAACTTTGGGGCATGATTCAGGGTTTTGCAGGCCGTTCCTGTCTCCCTCCCAAGTTGGCTGACTCCCTGGGTAGCCGATCCTTCCTTGCTCGCTTGCTCAACGTCCACGTTGCTGCCAAAGACAGATTGATGTCTCTCATTTCCCTCGGTCTCCGGGAGGCCTGGGCCAGCCCTCCGGCTGGTTTTAGGTAAAACCTGCTTCTTTGCTGCCTCAAGGATCTGACTCAGCCCAGGCCTTTTCCCCAGGCTGCCCGCCTCTGTCTGCTGGGCTCACCCTGGCCGGTGTCCATGTGATTTACTGCTCTCTTGAGTCTCTCTCTTGCCTCCTTAAAACTTGTGCAGCCACGAGCCCTTCCGACATCAGCAGGGCACGAATCAGCCTGAGGACTGGACCGCCCCTCTCTGCACGCTCCAGGGAGGCAGCCGCAGACCCTCCCCTCCCGGCTACCGTCTCTCCCTAGAAAACAGCTGCTGGGCAAACCATGTACACACTGCCCGTTTACCTGCTGTGGGATCTTGGACAAGTTTCTTAACATTTCTGTGCTTCGGTTTCCTCACCCAACAAATGGAGATAACAACATTACCTACCGCAGATTTGTTACAAGAATTCAATGCAAATGCATACAAAGAGCTTAGAAGAGTGCCTGCCACACAATAAACCCTCCGGAAGTGTTAAATATCATCGTCGTCGTGGTCTATATGATATTTATCATCAAGGTCAATGACTGTCTTATTTGCCTGCATGTCCAGGTACTTCACAGAGTGTCTAGCGTGAATAAACACTCAATCATCACTGAACCAATGAATAAATGTACTCTTAAGCTAATTCTTCCAGTGACATTCCACTTTTCAGAAAACTTTAGATTTAGATTTAAAGAGAGGACCCGCACACGGATGCCAATGCTGAGGGATCAACGGCTGAAGGTGGGCTCCCAGCGTCTCGGGGGAGGGTTCAGGGTGAGGGCTGGCTTTCATGTCCAGACAGTCAGCTACGCAGAGTACAGCTCGCCTGGCCAGCAGCTCCTAGGGACTGTCCCTAAGGTAGAAGTTCCCTTCTAACTCTAACGCAACAGAACCGTAGAAGCCAGCCAGGAGGAAAGGAGACAGAGAAACGCTCCTCGCGGCCGGAACAATATTCCTGGGTCCTCCCTGGGCTCCAAGGCATCACAACCTGCAGGGGGCCAACCAGACGAGCGAGGGGGGGTGGGGGGGAGCAGGGCCTTTCTTCCCTCTCCTTTCTGTTGGCATTCTTTTAAAATGGATTCTTTCCGCATGGTTCAAAATGCAAGAGGTCCTAAAGTCTGCGTGTGGAAAGACCCTCTGTCAGCAGCCATCCACAAGTCCCTGGCACAGCCCGTCTCCAGTAACCTGACACCTCCAGAGGCGTTTCATGCCCCTTCAAGCCAACACGCCTAGTCTCCCTCCTTTACACAGATGCCAAGCTTGCCTTACACAGCTATGCGCCTTGAACTTCCCTTAATATATTTTGGAGATTATTCGATATTAGTATTCTTTTCGTGGCGACACAGTGTTCTATTCTAATAAATTCATTTGCTTCACCAGCCCATTTCAGTCTTTCTACTCTTTAACTTTCTACTCTTTACCTTTTCATGAGCAATGCTGTAATGAATCTACCTGCTGTGGGCAGGTGGATCCGTAGGAGGCACGTGACTGTATCTGAAGATGAAGTTCTATTCAAGGAATTGTTTGGTCAAAGGCTTTGCCCATTTGTAAATTTCACGGTTATTGACAAATTGCCTTTCATCGATGGCCTATTTTTTTAGCATGACAAAGCTGGAGTTTAAAGAGGGTAAGTGACTTGACTAAAGTTACATAGGTTGCAAATAAAGTAACGGTGAGAACTAAGGTTTTTAGGATTTCAGCCCAAGACTCTGGGCTCAAAGAGATCAGGAACATGTAAGAAAGAGCAGACAGATTCCTGAACTGTAACAAAACCTGCAGTTTCGCAGAGTCAACATTATATACTATGGACACAACTTTGAGCTGCCCTGAGGGAACCCACAGTCTAGAAGGCGAGAGACAAGAAGCACTTTGGGTTTACCATCTGCAATAAGGATAAGAGACAAGGAGACACGTTGAGACTATGGGAAAGGCCCCCGATCAGCTTTGGCTTCCTGGAGGAGGAGGCAGTTAAGATGACATTAGACCATCTAGCAATGTCCTCCGCAACGTTGCTTATGATTTCCCTCTTCTTCAGCACTAAGTCCCGTCCCAAACCCTTATCAATATTATTAATAAGCGGCAAAACGGATCGCCTTGCGAAAGCATGGTGTAGGTGGAATAATAATAAAGGCCACCACGTGCTGAATTCCCACCGTGTGCCAGCCGGTGCTTCTGCCTCAGCCACCAGCCAGCCCTGTGCCCTGGAGCAGGTGACACTCCCGGGTGTGCACTGGTGCCTGCATCTCTCAAATAAAATGGCTAATCCTCTGACCTCCACTCCTCTCCCGTCCTCACATCAGCCTTGGGAAGTTCCCCTTTGAGAGAAGATGTCACAGAAATAATACGATTGTCATTCACTGTTACAGTTTTCCAAGGTGGTTTTACATGCTATTTTATGTGCTCTTCATAACAAGGACGTGAGGGAGGGAGCTAGGGGGGGTACCAGTCTCTTCCGGAGGTGGGGAAACTGAGGCTGGGCCAAGGTAGATTACTCAGCTCAAGTGCCACTGGGGCAGTGGTGCAGCCTGGGCTGGCACAGCCTTCAGTCCTGACACCTGACTCTTCCATCTGTGATTCCATATTCACCTGAAGGCATTTCAGTTGGGAGCAATCCGAAGTCCCCGTGCCCTCCAGGAGTCTGAACTTAACTGGCCTTCGAGGCGCTGCCCACCTCCCCCAGCACCTCCCAGAGCACACGAAGTCTTCCCCTGGCTGCTGGGGGTCCAGTCTGCCCTTGCCCAGCCTGAGACCCCAGGACCTGCCTGGACCATCGCATATGGCCTGTTTCTGGGTCCCCTCTGCTGTCCTCTGTTCAACAACCAGATGCCACCTGCTGGCCTCCCTGGTGCCAACCACATGTTAGAATGGCTGTCTAGCTTCCATGACATCATTTCCAGATACTTCTCTGTCTGCTGGGTGGCCCCCCCTCCCACAGCCTACGGCTAGGTTTGCCCTTAAGCTGCTCACCCACAGTGGGATGTCCCACTCCAGACCCAGAATGGTGACTTGGGATGTGATTGATGCTCTAAATGCTGTTTCAACAGCCCCCCCTCCCCCACCCCCCCCTCCTGCTCTAACCCTCCATTCAAGGCTAGAACTGATGCGCTAGGTAAGCGGTGATGTGGTTTCTGGAGGCCTGTTGGTCCATCTAGAAAGCGCCCGAGGTTCCCTGTTTTGCAGGTATGAGTAAGAACACAACCATTTGCGGGACGGCTCTGTCTGAAAACAGACATGATTACTATTTCCATCACCTTTTTAATCCTTTAATCACACATTTGCAGCAGGGAGCCCGGTCGGGGTGAGTCCATTTATATAAACAGCAGGCTATACGCCAGCCAGGCTTAGAGGAAAGTAAGAATCATTTCGTGACCAGAAAATGAATAACCCAGCGACTTATCCCCAAACAGTTTACATCAAGCTGCTGGGACTTGTGCTCACACCATGAGGGCTTTGGCGGAGACCCAGCACCCCTCCAAGGCCCCGGGTGCTGGCCTGAGCCCTCAGCTCTGTTGCTGGGCTGGGCGGTGTGGAAGGACCGGGCCTCTGGGCAGCCGGCTGCCCCTGAACAAGAAACCTCCCGGGTCTCCAGCCCTTGGATCCTGGTATTAATCTGGAGGTCCACCCTGTCATGGATGGAGAAGGGGGTTCCAAGATCATTGTCTGGAATGGTCAGGTCCCTAACAGATAGAGGGGTCTCCCTTCCTTTTGAGATACTGGGAGGATGGGACAGATGGGACTAGGGCCCCACAGGAGACGGGGAACATCCAACCAGGGCTTCTCCATGTGAAACCGAGGCTTTAACCAGTGGCCCAGTTGGCAGAGGCAGAGCGGGGCCTTGGCGACCCTCTATTCTGAGAAGGCCATCAGCCTGGGAAATACACCCCAACTCTCTTAATTTTAGATAATTCCTCAAGCTGAGGCCAGTCTCCCCCTCCCCTCCCCCCCAGGATTGGCTTACTTGTATGTTAGAATCTCTCTCCTGATCTGAATGGGCCTTATTGCTGGCTATTGCTGCCTAACAGACCACCCCACGGCGAAGCGGTGCGCAGCAGTGAGCGTTTACTTAGCTCACAGTGTGTGGGCCACCTGCGGCCAGCTGGTCTGGGACAGACGTGGCTGCACAGTCGGAACGCAGCTCTGCACCCTTTTCCTCCTCCTCCCGGGACTCGTGGAGATAGCAGAGGCACCGAGAGGTGAGTAGAAACGTGCAATGCCTCTCAGAACCTAGGCTCAGAGCTGTCGCACTGTCCTAGGGCGAACGGCAAAGCTGAGAGTGGGGAAATGGACTCTCCTCCTTTATGGGAAGAGCAGCAAGGTCCCAGTCAAGGGGCTAATGACACAGCCCGCATGCACCCAGCCAGGGGGCCAAGTTGTGCTCCATCCCAAGAAGCTCTCGCGAGGTCTCCCTCGTCCCTCCCCTACTTTGCTCAGGCCTGGGAGAGGCAGGATGGACAGATGACAGGGACCCTCAGAAGGACTCAGCCCAGTGTCACTTGGACTCTGACTCTCTGTCCGTCTGCCTCTGGGTGGAACGTGGGCCCATAAGATTAGGAAGACAAAAGCTTGCACTCAACCAAGTGATGTAGTTCAATCTCACGAACTACAGTTTTCATGTCTCATATTTTCCTGGGAAAATGAAGTGGCCGAAGGAACGCACAGCAGGAGTGGAAAATGGAAACCTCTGCAAATTCAGGGCATGTGCCCCGGGTGACTGCTGGATGGGAAGCGTGAACCGGAGAGATGAGCAATGCTGAGCCCAACCTCAGCCCGGACCACACCTGGAGCCGGGACCTTGTAAATGACCGGAACGATGATCACACAGAATCTTGATAGAGGAGCCTGGCCTTCCCAAGAGCCTGAGCTCCTCACGCCGGCGAGTTCAAGACATAGATGGTTAAGTTACCACGGGGGCAGAGTGGCCGTGAGCTTGGCTAAGGCAACATCGGCTCTCACGATTTTCCGAAATCTGCACGTGAAACGTTCCCTTCCCAGCCCTCTAGCCCTCGGCGCACCCCCCCTCCCCCCATTAAACAAACCCTTGTTTCCTTTCCTGCCATAGAGTCTATTATTTCACCCTGCCTCGTTTATGAGAGGTTCCGGAATTGGGGTTGTGTGCAGTGGCTGATGACTCTTCGCTATTACCCTCGCTCATTCTCTGTGGCATTTCAACACTTCGGTAATGAATTACCTCTACCATTTCTGGCACAAAGAAAAGAGGGCTTAAATTAATTTTCAGCAAGGGATACGATTGGTCCCGGCAACTTCCTCCCACTGTGTTAACATCAATGTCATGTCTCATTAAATGCCGATAAACAAGTGCATCACTGTAACAAGCCACAAATTGGCTTATTGACACCCCCGTCAGCTGTTCTCTGCTTCCCAACCCCCCAGCTTTACAGACACATGGTGGTCAGGCACAATGGGGGCCCTGGGTTCGCTGCTACTCATTTTTGCTGGGTCTGACTCTCATGTTACAACAGATTGTATTAGTTTGGGTTCTCCACCTCTGGGGTTCAGGTGGCTGCTCCACAGAGGGGGTGGGCTCCCTCCTCTTCCCTATCCTCCCCAGCTTTCTCAAGCAATGGCCTGTTGGCTTTTACTAGGGCAATCCTCACCAGCAAAATCAGCCAATCACACCACCAAGGCCAAAGCTGCCACTAGCCCTATCACCTGCCCACTTAGTGTGCTGCTGGGACCCAGGAGATCAGGCAATGTCTTAGGTCAGCAGTCGCCAACCTTTCGGACATCACGGACCACCAGTGGTCCGCAGACCACCAGTGGCGACCGCTGTCTTAGATGATGCCCACCATGGACAGCCAGCCCTCACTCCACGGGTGACCTCATCTAGTCTTCTGTCTCCATCCAGACCTCTTCCCGAACTCCCGCTTCTCACCTCCGCCGGACGTCGAATGGAGATCTCACACTTAACCTCTCCCCAGTCAGGCTTCTCCCTCTGACCTGCTCCTCCACGGTCTTTCCCGTCTCAGTCAGTGGCAGCTCCTTTTTGCCAGATATTCAAGCCAAAAACCTGGTGTCCTCCTTGCTTCCTCTTTCTTTCATCCCCACATTCAGCCATCAGCAAATCTTACTGGCTCTCCCTTCAAAATACACCCAGAATCTAACCCTGCTTGGCACCTCGCTCCTCTCTAGTCCAAGCCGCCAGACTCCTACGTGGCCTTACTGGGCCCGCCCTCCTGCAGCACCCCGTCCCCCGTCTTCTAGTCTCAACAGCAGTCAGAGTGGTCCTTTCCAAATGTGTGTCAGCTCACGTCACACTCCTGCCAAAATCCTCACTCGGCGAAAAGCCCATGTCCGCACACTGGCCTTCCAGACCATACGAAGCCTGGCCTCACGGCTCTCTGGACTCACCTATCCCCTCGTTGCTCACTTTGCTCTGGCTGTTCCAGTCTCCTTGCTTTTCCTCAAGTCTGCTAGGCACACTCCTACCTCAAGGCCTTTGCAATTGCCATTCCCTCTGCAAGCAATGCTTCCCCCCAAGCTTACCTCTTCCACTCTACGAGGCCTTTTCACCAAGGCCTTCCCTGGCATTGCTCCCTCCACCCCAGCACTGACACTCGCTGTGTCTTCTTTGCACATTCATCACCATCATACTTCACTTTGGCAGGTGTGTTCTCTCCACGACCATGTTAAGTTCCATCAGAGGAGATCTTTTTTGGAGGGGATCTGTTTGTTCATTGCTAGTTCAGCATATAGCAGGAACATGAGAGCTATGAATGAATGAATGAATGAATGAATGAACGAACGAATAAACGAGTTCCATTACCCCTCTCAATCCCAGCTGGAACCTCAGGCAACCATGGTGGCCTGATGGCAGGCAAGCCCAAGAGAGGGGTCCAATTCCCTTCTCCTGACAGCTGTTCCCTTAGGGCAGAATATTCTTCTCTTGCTTCATCAAACTCCAGCTCATCCCTGAGGGGTCAACTTAAATATCGCTTCTTCAGCCGAGGGGACTAAATTAGGCTCCTTGCTAAATGCTGCTATCGTTCTGGTATTTCCTTTTGCGGCACTTTGCACGTTCCGCATCGTGTGATAAATTATTCATAGCTGTTGTTTAATGTCCACTTTCCCTATTAGGCTGTGAGTATCACCGGGCAGGTCTGCGTTAGTCTCTGCTCGCTGTCAGGTCCTGGCCTGCAGCACGTGGCTTGGCACTTGTGTGTGCTCAGTTAGTGACAGTTGACAGTTGAGAGAAATGGGGTGGAAGGTGTGCAGTTAAAGCGAGAAGACACGGGGAGGCCTTGCTATGGTGACACAGGGCAGACCCTCACAAACAGCTACCGACTATTCCAATCAGAGAAGGACACCATTCCAAGCAGGGACCAAGGCCAAGTTCACCTGAGCTGTGACCTCTGACTGGGCTGCTTGTTGCTGCCTTATGGGTTCAGTTTGCTAACCCAGCTCTCAGGAGGCCCCCTGCCCACAGTCGGGATGGAGGACCTCTGGGTAAGGAATGCATTTTCCACTCATTAAAACCCCACACAACCTTAGAGCCAGAGGAGACCATCCAATCCTGTGCGCTCATCTTACAGAAGAGAAGACGGAGGCTCAGCGTGTTGAAATGACTTTCCTAAGGTCACACAAATAATTAATGACAGAATGGAGCTGAAGACTCAGAAATCTGGTGTGAACACGTCATCTTTTCACTACATCACAATGTTGCTTCTCCCCGTGCACACGCCCCCCCCCAATAAAACTCCTTCTTTTATAAAAAGCTCAACATTGACATTAAGAAA